>NC_082660.1:63320865-63623896 GCF_028023285.1 Balaenoptera ricei | reverse complement strand
AAGGAAGCGAAATAGAGATGGCTCATTAACTCAGTGGGACAGAGCTGTGCTATCCCACCCCAGCTAGATCTTTCCTATTTTGGCCTGATAAGGACATTATGCTTCTCTAAACCACATGTCCAGCAGCATCATCATCTCTGCCCACCTGGAAGGCTATGGAAAACAACTAAGAAGTACTTTCCCTGCTAACACACCTGTCTTACAAAGAACAGAGATTAAAACCACCACCCAAATGAATGAGCAACCATTTTCAAAGCAAAACAATATGCCCTAAGTCCCTCACTAAGCCTTCCCACTGGTATTTAGCTACAATGCAGTTTACCCCAGAACTGATGTACACAGAGTACATCATACAGTTTGACTTTATAAATAATTGGTAACAATCTAGTAACCATCATTCGTAAGCCAGTGAGAAAAGTCTTCATCCTCATCTCTCTGAAAAAAACCCATAGGCATAAGTAGTGCCTAAGAGGAAGGTGTTCACCTTCAGCCGCTGCTCTGCAGCTATCATGCTATAATAAGCGCAGCACTGCTCTGGAGACACCATAGCCCTGATCTCCTCCTCAGTTGGTAAACGAAAATCAGACTTCAGCACCCACCAGTTTGAGTCCATGCCTAGAAAAGACAGAGAAAATGAGACCATTCTGAATCCCAAAGGCCCTTTCATTGACAGCCAACAGGGATGGCAAAACAAGACTGAACTAGGCAATGTCCTAGAAGGTATCAGGCCTAGCCACAGTTAGCCTGACTGTCCGGCAAAGAAAAGCCCTGCTGCTAGGTTTCCTACATCTCACGTAAGACATCCAACAATCACACTGAATTTCCTGACAGGCAAGATTAAATAGCAAAAAAAAAAAAAAAATTAAATAGTAATCAGAGCCTCCATAATTAGAAGATTTGCTACCTCCTTTTGATGACTTTATTGTTTTTTTTCTATTTTATTAACTGTATGTTTATCCTTTTAACTGGAAGCCCTAATTCCTTTCTTGGAGAGAGGCAGAGAGGACATATAATCAGTCACAACTGATGACCTGTGCGTTTGAAGTCAGCGCAGAGCTTTAGCCTCTTCCGGATGCTGCTTTCTGAATGGGAAGGAAAGGCTTTTTTTATATCTTCCATTCGGATCCGCCGTGGCCGATCTTTACTCTTCCAGAACAGGCGGTAAATAAAAACCTGCCCAACAAACCGAATTTTTTTTATTTGGCAAAGTAAGGATAAAAGTCCTCCCCAGGGCCCCTTCCCCTGCTAATCCCCTATGTGTTTTGATCTTTCCTGGTGTGCCCCCAAATCCACATATCCTTTGACGTACACCCAGACCCCCTCCCTATCCTCTCATTCTTACCTGGAGAAAGTCTCGAATATGTGTATTGGCCCTTTTGGAGTTGGGCCCAGGAACTTCAAACAAGGGGCACTGCTGTCCAACCACAAAAATATCCACTAATTCTCGAATATAGTAACCTTGTCTTGTGCGAATGATAAGGAAGTCAGTTTCTGGCATCTTATGAAGATAAATTGGAGCACGAAAAAGATTGTTCTCAAATGCCTAACAAAAATAAAAACACAAAAGTTATATACAGAGAAACCCTGGAAATTTAGTAAACTAATGAGAAAGGAAAATCAAGCTTGTTTGCTCTCTATCCCCATTATGCCATCTAAGGTGTATCGAATAACGTAAACAAATTATAACATGGAATATCAAATGGGATTAGACAGATAATTTTTTACCCACTGGCTACCTTTAAGAGTCAGTAGTGGGGAAATTACAGGATTTGGATTCAGATGACACTGGCTCTGCTACTCACTGTATGATGTCAGATAAATTACTTAATATCTATGAGCTTAATTTTCCTCATCTACAAAATGGAGATATTTAAAACGCCTATACCTCACACGATTGCTATAAAGATTACATATGAAAATCACTTTATAAACTAACAAGTACCATACTACTACCCTAGACCTAGCATAGCCCTTGACATAATATGTGAGATCAAAACATTTGTTAAGTAAATTAATAAAAAAATAAAACAACAAAAACAACTAATGAATTAGAAAGTGTGCTAGAAAAGACAGACCAAACATGCAGGACAGAAACATTTGAGCTTGTTTAAGTAGCAGCCAGATGAGGATCAACTATCACAAGAACCTGTGATTCTAAGGAAAGACTTCTCAAAAAAATCAGAAAAGTAGAAAAGAGAGAGGATCTTCAATAGATAGGTGTGGAAAGAAAATTCTAAATGTGGAAAAGAGTTACAGGAGAAGGTAAAAAGGGATCTCTCTGAGAGACTACAAAAGTAGCCACAAAAGAAGGGGATGGACTGGTAGAAAATCTCAATAGCAAGTTACAGGGATAGGAACTCCAGGAACAGTATGAAGGTGATACTCAAAATTTGGTGGGAAATGGACTACAGATGTAAAGGATAAAAAAACAATGTGCTTTGTGGATGTTTTAAGAGAATAAGCAATAGAAACAATGGAATAAAGTAGGTACAAGAGCAGGTAAAATGGTTAAGATTGCCAAGAGAAATGAAGTGGGGCGGGAGTGGGGGGGGAACAAGGTAGAAGAGTGCTAAAGATTTCCTCACATCATTTGTGGACCTCTGTACCTTCCCTTAACAAGATATGTAAAAGCTAGGTTAGCAGAGGGCATCTCTATACCCATCAGAACAAAGAGGGGAAAAAACCATTTCACTACAGCTGGGGACTGTAAGTAGCACAGTTCAGGGTGGTTCAATACTCACAATGACCACGACTACTATAATCAAAACATACCCATCTTACACATACAAATTAAACATTCATAAATTAACTATAGTAAATTTTTTTTTAAGATTTTTTTTTAACGTGGACCACTTTTAAAGCCTTTATTGAATTTGTTACAATACTGCTTCTGTTTTATGTTTTGGTTTTTTGGCCCTGAGGCATGTGGGATCTTAGCTCCCCAACCAGGGATCGAACCTGCAACCCCTGCATTGGAAGGTGAAGTCTTAACCACTGGACCACCAGGGAAGTCCCTATAGTAAATTATTAATCCCAGGTTGACTTCCCTATGCCACCCAGATGTTTCTGGACTTCTTACCACTATGTATTTTCAAAAAACTATTGCAAATTTAACTTACTGAATAACATAATAAGGAGCCAGTTTCAATAAAAAGATGCAAAAAATTTTTGGATTATAATCATTTTTAGTTTATATTGCTCTTTCCCATATTTGATGTATAAATAGTATCTCAATCAACTAGAATTGGTCCTTTCCGGGCTGACTAGCTCCTCATCTGTCAATTTCCTTAGGAAAGAGTTACAACAGGAAATAATTCCTCACCTGAAGTAATTGTCCAGGATGGAGTGAGCCTAGAAAAGGAGATGTATGGCAGTAAACAGTTTCTCCATATTTACAATCTGGGGCTCCGGGATCTTTTCCGGGTTTCTATAAGGAATGCAGCAGACCCAGTTATTATCCCAGAATATAATCAATAAGCCTACACAAAATATTCTATGAGCATAGCATTCTACTAATAGTACTACCTGCAAAATGGATATCATTCCTTCCTCCCAATAAATTCCTAGTATAAAATAACAAAATACACGTTCACATATGATCACTGGATATTTAACTACAGCTATACTAACAACAAAGATTTTCTGAGCAGACTCACCCGCTTATAGTAGTTTTTAATCTTGGTTGCCATGCCAACCTGCATCATTAATGGTCCATTTTCCTCACTATATTCTGCAAGAATAAGATCTCCATCTTTGCCTGTGAGGTCCTGAGGTGTGCGCATGAAAAACATCTCTCCACCACCTGAAGCTTGCCTCTCTTGTTCTCTCATCTGCCGAGAACAAAGACAATACGGTACAGCTACTGACAGGACAATAATTACAGAGTGATGTTGTTCACTGAGACATCAAAAACTTTTACTTGCCTTTTTTTTTTCCAACTTCATAGCAAAAATTGTCAAACATAAAGTCAAAACTATGAACACCTATTATCCCACCACTTAGATGTAACTTTATATTTTGCCATATTTGTTTTATCTGTAACTATCTCTCAATAGATTTTGCTGAACCGTTTTTCAAAGTTGCAGTTACCATGGCACTTCACAGCATTTTCACATGCATCTCCCAAGGACATTCTCCTAAATAACCACAATAACATTCTATCACATCTAAGAAAATAAATAATTTCCTAGTATCATCTAATATCCAGTCCATCTCCCCCATTTGTACTCCAATGTCTTTTATAGCTGTTTTCTTCTAACCAAGATAACCAACCTTAGCCTTCTTTTTGATGTGCTTTAGCAAGGGCTGGACTGAGTGGGGACCTGGCTGAGATAGTGCCCCAAAAGAGTACTTCTTCAGAGGTGGGCGATGGAACTGCCGTAGTTTAATGGGCCCCATGTGGGTGGGAAAGAAGGGCTGCCGTAATTCCACAGCAGGAATTGAGTGCTAAGACAGAAATATAAGGGTTCAAATTAAACTCCAGCCTAGGCAAGATTTACCCATATCCTCCATCAGAAGAAAGCAGTGGTTCCCATTCACCACAGAAAAAAATGCTACTTTTACCTGGATAATATTTCCTCCAAAGGTGCCTCGAAGACCCTGTTGCTTAGGGTAGTAATATTCATCATTGGAGAGATTCCATGGATCTTTCACTTCTGGCTGAGACATGTTCTAATGATACATCATCAAACCTTAGTCAGACTACCCTTCTCCATTACCTTTCTTTGTTCTTCTAAACACCAAACCCCTTTTCCCTTCACAGACCTGCTGTGGTTCCTCCTTGATGACTCCTGTTTTCCCTAACAGAATTCGACTCTTCTTCAGAGATGATTCCTTCTTACTCTCCTTGGAGGGAGAGTTAGAAGTAGCCTCTTCCTTTTCATCTGGAATTTCTGAGGAAACAAAAGTCACCCTGGAGTTGTTATCCCTGAAGATTCACCTTTCCTACTGACACCTTTGCAATTCCTAACCAGATTTCTCATCCTTCTCCAGACCACTTCTAGTCCATGATTAACTCCAACCAAACTACACTCCTGACATCTCCAAGGTACTACTTTCCAACATTCCTACCTTATGAGTTTTCCCTAAACAATACACAAATACTAGAAACTGACAGCCACAACTTTGCTGTCTCAAACTGCTATCAAGAAGCTTCTAGTCTTGACCTTCCCAACCCTTCTGATTTGCTCCTGCCCCAGACATTAGCAGAGCAAGCTGTCAATTATGGAGGAGAAACACTGACCCAGCCAGTACCATACCCAAAATGAGGTTCTCATCATTGGGATCAAGTGTCAAAACAGGAGGCTCCAGGAACCGGGGCATGGCCTGAGCATCCCAAATGATATTGTCCTCCCAGCGTCCATACACTAGCTCCTCATTGTCAATGGGAAAAATGGAGTACCAAGGTTTGTCATCATCCAGGGTTGCTGCAAAACCTAGTCAAAACATGAGGAAACAATAACAAACAAAACATTTATGCCCCCTTCAATTCTAGCAAAGGGAAAAGGAGCAAATGCTAGTAGTTACTCATGTGGCTACTGAAAAGGAACCTAGTGGATACAGTGTACTTTTAAAAATGTTGCAGGGCTTCCTTGGTGGCGCAGTGGTTGAGAGTCTGCCTGCCAATGCAGGGTACATGGGTTCGAGCCCTGGTCTGGGAGGATCCCACGTGCCGCAGAGCAACTGGGCCCGTGAGCCACAACTACTGAGCCTGCGAGTCTGGAGCCTGTGCTCCGCAACAAGAGAGGCCTCGATGGTGAGAGGCCCGTGCACCGTGATGAGGAGTGGCCCCTACTTGCCGCGGCTGGAGAGAGCCCTCGCGCAGAAACGAAGACCCAACACAGCCATAAATAAATAAATAAAAATCTTAAAAAAAAAAAAATGTTGCAGACAAAAATGTTCACTGCAATGTTTTTTTATAATAGTCAAAATTTAAACAGCTAAATGTTTAATAACGGACTGATTAAATAAATTATGGTAATAAATGATGGTAAAATATGCTAACAATAAATGTAGTAAAATATATTATATTTAAAATACAATAATTATTGGTAAATTATGAAAACATCCATGTATGACTGCTATGTAACTAATAAAGTGTTTAGATAGAAGGGAAGGAAAAAGAAAAAAAACTATTTCTTAGATTTAGAAGACATTTTTGGTTTTCCTCTGAATTATAAAAGAAATCCAGATTAACTCAAGAAAATTTGGAAAATACAGGAAAGGTATAAAGAAAACTGCGACGCTGTTTGTGATCTTACAAACTAGAAGGAACCACTGGGAATCCCATAGTATATTCCCTTTTAGTAAACTTTCTGTTTATATAGTGTGTTTTTCTTTTTCACTTATGCAAACAGGGTATCAAATATGCCCCTTCATATCTGGGGGTTTTTTTCCATTTAAAATGAGTTTCCCATGTCATTAAACATTTTTATGAAGAGCTTTAAATGACGTAAAATAATATTACATTACGTGAAAAACACAACATGTAAAATTGTACCTATAGGAATGAGCTCAGCTATATACACACAAAAGACAGAAAACTGAAAGAAAAATACACCAAAAAGTTAAAGCTGATAGTCTCTAGATGGTAGGATTACCAGTGATTTTTGACACTGTACTGTATCTTCAAAGTTTTCTACATTAAGCATAGCATACCTTTTTTGAGTGTCCACGTGTATTTAAGGAGGAAAAAAGCAAATTCTAGAATGATAAAGATAAAGGGCCTTTGTAAACAAAAGTAGACTATAAAGATAAAAGCATTGTTACAGTTCCGAAAGATCTTTAACTTCAAAGTAGTTTTCACATTTTTCTAATGAGAAATCAGAGTCCAACCTAGCTCATTAACAGTGTAAAAAAAACATTACAGACTAGAATCAGGGCTCAGATCCAAAACATTTCACTGTCCCTCAGCAGCCAAGATCACAGCTAAGCCTACTTAAGATGACTGAGATGAAGGACAGTTTGTGCTGGACACAGCAGGCATAGATGCACACCTTGTTGAACATTGTAAGCCATGGCATTCCTAGTCATGCTGGAAGGAAGCCAGCCTGCCAAGCTTGCACGCTGTGGTTTTGTCCCTTTGTGTTTGACATCCTCCCCATCCCAGATGATATCATCCTCCCAATGCAGCTGTGTCACCATCAGGAAGTTTTCATCAGCCAGAAGATCAGTGCCACTGCTTTCCTCAAGTTTCCTTAAGTCCTACACAAGCAGGAGAGGAACAACAAATCCCTGAATGGTCACTCGTCAGAGTTCCCACTCCAAATCCCACAACAGATACATCAAATGTGGTCTCTGACTTGAGAGAAGAACCTGATGACGAAGGGGTATCTGCCTCCTCCCACTCCTAGTCTGGCGCAGCACTCATCTCACAAACAGAATCCTTGCAGTGGGGCCAAGTTGCCAGGGTGATATACCACACCAAACAAAAGGCTTGGACACCTCAATCTCCCACCAAGGAAACCCTACCTAGTGTCTCCCCAGTTGAAAAGTAAAGTAAAACTGATAGGGCTCTGGGCACAGTGATTCCTTTCTTACATACCAGTGTTACTTACCTCCATCATTCTACATTTCATCACAGGTTCAAGTTCCATCTTTCTCAGTTTGAAGCCATAGTCAAACCCACTGCCATCTTCAGGAACACCCAGCATATCATACCACAGTCTAGCAGGACCATAACGCCACTCAGCCACTCTTGGTTTGGTGTCTGTCACTTTATCTGTATCTCCAGTTGACTGGGAAAACTTGGACTCCACAGGAGCCATCATTGTGATCTGTAACAGAATAAAGTAGAGGGGAGGAAGATATCCTGATCCCAGATGCCCTAAGGCTACAGGGAGTTAACAGGCAGGAGGGGAACTCAGAGGAGCCATAAGGATGATTCTTGAACAGGACTGCAGTTAGAATGTAAACAATGGAGGTATATCATGGCATACTCTATCATTCAACTTTCCTACTCATCAGTGTATCACCATCTGCCTGCCCCCAATACTTTTCTATTACAACAGGGAAGGGACAGCCACTGGGATTGAAATCGTGATTACTTAATGATAATCAGCACAGGACACTGCCTGCTAAGGTATTATTTTCAATTTAGACATAAGCTAGGGAGAACTCATTTGTTCCCCTCTTAGATCTTAATTCCAGATCTCTACTTTGCCTACTTCATCATCAGAGAGACACTGCTCTGGAGGTGGTGGTGGAGCGTAGTCGTAGTTCCACAAAGATTTCTGGTTGACTTCTGATTCTACTGAGCACTCCACCTCCTGGATCTGCTCTTCCTGTATTAGTTCACGGTGCTTCTTCTTCCTCTTTCTCCGAGCACTCCGCCAAACAGATGGGACATTCTTCCCTGGTCCAAAAAGACGTAGGAAGCGTAACACCTAGAACACAAAACATGCTTCTATGTCAGAGACTCAATGTCATATAGGAAAACAGTAGCTCTGAGTCTGGAAACTCCCTTGAGGATTCTACTCAACTGTGAGGGAGGGATCAAGAAATGCTGAACTCAGATTTATAACATCTACCAAGAAAGTAAAGTGCTCCTTAATAATTTGGACTAGTTCTTTTAAAACAGAAAGGACAACTTCTAATGAGAATTCTATAAATCACATGTACTATCAATGCACAAAACTTAAAAAAAGGAAACCCTTAGATTCTACCCATTCCGTATTCAGTATCTTAACAACACAACCCAGTATCTACAAGAGGGCAGTGGTTTGCAATGTGGGCATTCTCCACAGAAAGTACCTTCCCAGGACGAAATTCTGGGAAAAGTTCTGTGACACTCGGCAACAGCTTGGTGGCATCATGCTGCATAATCCCAGCCAATGGTAGGGTCAGCTTTCCATCCTCAGATTCTGCCTGTGTTGCTTCCTGAGGTCCCATCTCAGATTCTGAGTCAGAGGAACTACTGAAGTCCACTTTCTCTGAGGCCAAAGAGGAAGGGGCAATGATGGAGGGCAAGATGATGCCTTCTCCATCCTCAGACACTGCAACAAGGAAGAGAAACCCCTTTGGCATGTAACTGTGAGCATATTTCCTCAAATTCAGCCAACACCCACTCTAGGCTTAAGCATGGCTCAGTGGCAGGGGATACAGTTCCAAGCACCCAGATTACTAGTATGCAACCCAGAAAACTCATTCCAACTCATTATCTCCCACCATCCCCAACTCACCTTGTACCTGGTACCCTGGGGTTGTGATGAGAGAAAACAAACACTATTACTACATTTACTACTTTCTGTAAGTATATTAGGTTAAAGAAATGTGACCAATAGAAAAATTACATAACACTTTTATACCAGTCAGGCCTCATGTCCGATTCAGGGACCCATAAACTGGAGAGATTTTTTAAGCCCACAGGGTAACAATGAAATTATTTAGCATAAAATAAGATCTACGCCACAAAGTTACCAAATGCTACTTAGCCTGCAGACTAAGAAGGAAATGGCTTAAAACTCTAATAGGAGACACTTAGGTTGACATAAGCCTCAAAATACAGGAGATCAAAGACACTGCTCTTCCCCAATCTTCTAGCCTAGAACAGGGTTACTTACTGCTGTTGCAGACATAGGAATAGGTGAGATGATCATTAAAGACCCTGCCTTTGAAATCTCTGACTCTGACAGCTGGCTCTAAATGACTTATACACATTCTAGGTGCCTTCCTATTTAATCATTTCTTTTAAAGAGAGTCATCTAAACAGGTAGTTTCCAAATACCAGTACAGATCAGTTGCATCAGAAATTACTTGGGGGAATTCTCTGAAATCCCTGAGCTCTACCTCAGATCTTCTGAATCAGATTCTCCAAGGGTGAGAGTCAGAAATCTGTATTTTTTTTAAAGACTTGAGGTGATGCTGATGGGCAGCCAGATTTGAGAACCACACTGACCTAAACTACTTTTTCTTGAGCGCATGTTAAAATACTGTTGTCAAATGTTTTAAAAGTAAAATTTCCCTTTAATACTGAAATTTGAAAATTGTATGAATCACTTCTAGAAGTTGTGTCTTTTCCTAGCAGCTTAATTTTGATAGCCCCCTATGAGCATGCCAAAAATTTGGATCAGGAATGGAACTTGCTCCTTAGAAAAAAATAGACAGTCTCTACTTACCACCAGTAATAGCATCCTGGTCCTTATCCTTCTTCATTGGTCCTGGGGGTGGAGGTGGAGGAGGCATCAACTTGCAATCAATGTCTTCACAATCAGCATCATAGTCATCCTCATCATAATCTAATAAAACCAAGAAAGTGATCTCCTCAATATCCAGAATGTCACACAACAGCCTTGAGCTCCCTTGTCATTCAAGAATTTAAAGCACCACATGAAGAACTAGGCAGATGCCTTGAGAACACACAACAGATGCAGCTTCTGCCTTCAGAAAGAGATGACACCATATCACCAAGTGCTGTTAACACCATGTATATCTCATACAGGAATTTAGGAAGCTCCCAAGAACTGTTTAAAACCTTTGCTCCTTCTCCTGGTCAAACCCTGTTCCTTTATTTTCATGCTACTCAATCTCATAACTGAATTTAACATTCTTCTTTCCTCTGTCAGCTTAAGACTGGACTTTTTTCTCACCTCCCAAGTCTTTGACACATTTTTTTCTGTCTACCTTCTACAGTCTGTTATTCTTTTCACTACCCTTTAACCAGTGGCATCACTCAATACTTAGTCCTGAACACTCTGCTTTTATTCCTCTATACACTCTCCATTCCCTTTCTAAAGAATCACATTTATCCAGACTAAACTCAAATCTGTTATGTCTTGCCCTGACTTAGCCCCTCTACGATTGCACTGCATGTTCTGCTGCCTGAAGAGCTTTTCCATTCATATATTCAACAACTGCATTTCGTATCACACTGAAATATCCTTCAACTCTTTTAAATTCCCTTTTGTTACTATCAATACCACCTCCATCCTCATTTTCCCAGCTTATGATTTTAGCCTCCTGTCTCCTTCATCAATCTCTTACCCCCAACACACCTTTTCCAATCAATCATTAATAGTAGTCATTATAGCAACTTCTATTCACTGAGCTCCCATTATGTGCCATGTACTTTTAGCTATTTTACCTATAATCCTCCCAATAATGCTGCAAAGTAGGAATTATTCTGAGATACAGAAGTGAAGTGACTTAGGGTCATACATGTTTTAAGTGACAAAGTCAGAATTCAAGCCTGGTTTAACAACAAAGTGTCTTTCCAACACGCTTCCTCACTCACCAAGTCCTACCGATGTTTTATCAGCAACTCTCAAGTCTGACCCTGCCTATCATTTTCCACAATTGTCACCCTACTCCAGACCTCGATAACTTTACATCTAGCCCACAAGAACTGTCTCCAAGTTAGTCTGCTCCTTTACCCTTTTTCTAATCAAAACCCCAAAGCAACAAGCATCACTTTTCATTTTCATTTAGGAAGGAAAGACAACTAACATTTATGGAGCATCCACCATGACACTGTCCTATGTAGGTGCTTTCATACCATGTGATAATGAACTTGAATTCCCACCAAAGTCCTATTAATGAGGTAGGTATTAATACACTTACTGCAGAAAAAAAACTGACAGATTATTACAAATGAGAAATCCAAGCCTCAGAGACTGAGCAACTTTTCCAGGGTCAAACTAAATATGGAGTTGGGACTTGAACCTATGACATTCTGACTCCAAAGTCCATCTTCTTTTCATTATACCATCCTGCTTCTTACTCAACAATCTATATCAGTTTACAATTCTTTATGGCAGCAAACCCCAAGTAATGTGTACATAAAGGTGCTGTCAAATTGCTCTATGGTTGGTTCTTACTTGTTTTCCACTCCTTCCAAGAAAACCTGCTGGCCAATTCCCCGCACACTACTTGCTTATTTCTATCTCCAAACCTTTATGCAAGCCATGTTTCCAAACCACAATACCCTGCTGCGTCCTCTTCATCAAACCTTATCTTTCAAAATTTTGCTCAAAATTCACCTCCATGAAGCCTCTTCTAATGACCTCCATCTACTTCTAATTATTCCAAAGAAACACCCTTATCAATCAAGCCGTGTGAAGGGGCCAATGCCAGGGAAGGAGGAAGCTAAGGGCATAGATAAAGGTACCCTCAGAGGACAAGAGAACTTGGAAATGAGCTTCTCACACTGACTGAGACTCTATCAAATACAGCATCCTCCTTTTCCAGGAGGTCAGCTCACACAACCCAACTAAGAACCGCTCACCTATCCTCTTCCTTACCATCCCTAGCCAAGACAACAAATCCAAAACTGAAAATTACAACATGCCCTGAAAAATCAGAGCTGCTACCACCTCCCCATCAGCCTATGTCAGGGTGCTCAAACAAATAGTTATGCTATTTGACTTAGCTAGTCTGGCAGCCCTTCAAAATTAAGTATAACACTCTATACAGAAATATGAGCTGGCAACTAGTTTATGTCTTCTTATTATTAATAATTATGTTTTGCATTCATTTATCTCACCTTCCCCAAATGATAACAATATCCCTGAAAGTAAGGCCTGTATCTTCTATTTTTCTAGGTTACTTCTTGTGTATGTGGTGCAGTTAATTCTCTTTATATAAGAAGCACCCAAATCTATTAACTGGCTCTGAAGAAACTAAGTTCAGCTCTCTACCAAGGTTTTATCTATACTTCTCAGCAGCCTGAAATCTAATTCAAAGAGGTGGATAATGAATAAACAGTGAACAACTTCACACAAAGTCCCAAACAGTGAAAGGTAGTATAGGGCAGTGGAAAGAATGAACTAGGATCAGCAAGTCTAGGTTCCAGACTACAGAGCCGAGCTCCTCAAAAATCAGAAAATGGATTTTATTATCTTTGTACTTTACTGTCACAGTTTATAGGACATAACGGGTGCCTAATGCCTAATAAACTGAAATGCTGAATTAGAAGGTCTGCCACTAGCTAACTACAGAACTTTTGATAAAGTTCCACATTTTATTAAAGTTTTCTGAAGTTCCAGGTTTCCATATCTATGAGGAGGTAAAGAATAAATAACCACTAAAACCCCTTCAAACTCTGACATTTTGATTCTATAATGTAGCACCTTATACCAGGGAGGAAAACCTATGTTGTGAGCAAGCATTAAGCGCACTGTGTCGCCCAGGTAGTGAGTGATTAACAGAAGTTGAGCCGATAAATACATGTGCTCGTTTATATACAACATTACATACTTAATCTTTCTTGAACTACCAATTCCTTGAGGGCAAAGACTGAGTTTAAATAGCATCTAAAACAGTACTGTGAACCCCATAGGTACTCAAATACCAGATGATAAGGAGAAGAGAATTATCATCCTTATTTGGCATTCACCAAGAATTTGGGACTAACCAGTATGAGGAATAAAAGCCTGAGTATAGTAACGCTGCCCCAGAACACAAAAGAGGACAGCAGCTACTTGGAACTGAGCTGACAAAGGGAGAGAAGCAAAGACATAAAGAGCAGAAACAATGACAGAAAGCTTGGATAGAAACAAACTGGACTACACAGCAAGAAAATGTACTGGAGTGCTCTTACTGATGGCACCAAAGAATCACCTGCATGGCAAAGGGGCTGCAAGGTCCCCATTGTTTGCTGGTATCTTCGGCTTTCATCTTCTGCTACCTCATTAATGTCTGAATAGTCCA
This sequence comes from Balaenoptera ricei, assembly GCF_028023285.1. Classification (NCBI taxonomy): domain Eukaryota; kingdom Metazoa; phylum Chordata; class Mammalia; order Artiodactyla; family Balaenopteridae; genus Balaenoptera; species Balaenoptera ricei. The sequence continues at coordinate 63,610,252 of NC_082660.1, read as the reverse complement.
CAGCATCTTCTGTACTCCTGATCCATCCTATAAATAAAAGGTGGGGGGGGGGGGTAGATCTAAACAAAGAGCAAGAAACTTTCACTCCCTCAGATAATTCCCATTGAAAAGTACATGTACAGTTAAGTGGCTAGCCTCCTCCCCCACCTTACTCCCCATGACCCAGACTTCACCTTCATCATTTACCAGGGCACCGTCAGTCCCAATCCATTCTTCATTTGCTGTGAGTTCAGTGATCAGGCTGCCCAGACCCAAAGCCCCCAAGCCTGCCAAGTACTTCTTACACTCCTGAAAAAGGGACAGCACCAGAATCAAAGACAATACCTAAACCTAAGTTTCCCACACCCACAAGGCTTATTTCCCAGATCCACGACAAAGCTATAAATCCATCTGAAAAACGACTCGGCAGCGTGCTAAAAGCAGCATCGTATCTGAGAACTGTAAAGTACATCTTCCACTAAACTCCACATTGATCAGATCTTTATTAACACATCATGTCCAATTTCATCACCATCCTTTAAACTAATGTAAGGAAAGATTATTCAAGGAACCCCCACCAAGACTAAATAAATGGAACAGCAGTTGCCTGAAGAAAGGCTAAGGAAACTGAGGTCATTCCGATCAGAGAAAGCAAGGCAAGAACTTTACTGCTGTCTTTATTGTGTGTTGCAGGGAATGAGGAATATTGGTCAGTATTTTCTCCTTGAGGAGACGAACTTAAGATAGGTGAGTGTCAGGCACAAGAAACAATTTCATGAATGTCAGTGAACGGTGGGAAAACTATGTAAGAAGTGCACTGGGACCAGAAGGGGTCTGCCCCGGATGGTTTGAACATTGGCTGTTCTAAGAACTGGGACCTGAACCACGTGATTTGGTGCAGGTCCTGTCCTCTCGCTCTAGAGCCACCTCTAGTCAGCGGTGGCACAAACGCAGTTTCAAGAATCTCCAAGGTTCTCGTAGCAAAGGTTTGAAAGCACTCTCACTAGGTTAAGCTGCTATTTTTCCATCTAACTAGCTCCAAAGCCACCCATATCAGCGCCGCTGACGTCCCAGAGCTTGCCTACTGTTCTCCTCTCTTGTCTCCACCCTCGCCCAAACTGAGCCCCCTCGCTCTCCGTTACTGCACGATCTACTGGCATGGCAACTGCTTCTCTGGTCCTCTTCGCGTACGTTAAGTGCGCCCTCTCACTGAGGGAGGGCCGCATCGCCCTCTTTTTCCGGTTCCTAAGACCACTCAACTCTCCTCACTCCACCTTTTCCTTAGCCGATCCACCCCCAGCCCTATCCCCACGCCCACCCCCTCACATCATCCAAGACGCTTTCCCCCTCCAGCTGCCCGGCTCCATTGATGTTGCCGAAAAGGAAACCGGTTAAAGAAAATGGGCCGCCTCCAGCGGAATCTTCATCGCTGTCCGTGTCTGACATGATGGCGGCGTCGGCGCCGGCAGCCGCTACGGGGAACAGCAAATCCCAGCCTCGCCCCACAAGCCGGAAATAAAAATCCATGTCGCCCAGAAGTGACTCACAGAGTTCAGTGACCAGCCCCTACCGGATGCGGAATAAAGAAAAAAAGAACCGGAAAGGCCGCCAGTCCTACGAGAAAGGAGAATTGGTGTCACTACCTTACTAGAGGCTTTTGATTGGACTATACGCGATCAGGAGGCTGGATCTGTGAAAAGCGGTTAGTCAAAGAAAATGTTCGGTCCCGCCCCCTTCCACTTACCTAAGCAGGAGCTGTCTCAGTGCACTGGGGGGGGGGGGGGGGAGAGAGAGAGAGAGAGAGAGAGAGAGAGAGAGAGAGCGCTTCCTAGGTCACGTGATCTACGTCCTGGTAACCGCACGTAACCACGCCACAGGACACGGAAGTAAAGATTAGAACCGGTTTTTCTTGTCTGTGTTGTCTCCTCCTGTACTGTTTCGTTCGAAAGAGAAACTGGCAGTGTGCCAAAGGTACCTTTGCAGTTAGTTGTTTTGAATTGACATTTACCCGTAGAAATGGATTTCCTCCCCCCTTTTTTGGGGGGGAAATGTGAAAGTAAAAGATAAGTAAAACGAGCAGGCGACCCTTCACCTAGATTCACAATTTTAACATTTTTTTTTTAAAGATAACTGCAACTTTTTTCAAAGTTATTTATTTATTTATTTATTTATGGCTGTGTTGGGTCTTCGTTTCTGTGCGAGGGCTTTCTCTAGTTGCGGCAAGTGGGGGCCACTCTTCATCGCGGTGCGCGGGCCTCTCACCACCGCGGCCTCTCTTGTTGCGGAGCACGGGCCCCAGACGCGCAGGCTCAGTAGTTGTGGCTCACGGGCCCAGTTGCTCCGTGGCATGTGGGATCTTCCCGGACCAGGGCTCGAACCCGTGTCCCCTGCATTGGCAGGCAGATTCTCAACCACTGCGCCACCAGGGAAGCCCCCCACAATTTTAACAGGTTTTTTTTCCTGAACCATTTAAAAGTGAGTTACAGATATCGTGATTCTTCACCCCTAAAAATAGACTTTTTTCTACACAACCACAATACCATTAGCACATCTTTAAAACTTAACATTAATTCAATATCACTTAACATACAGTCCGTATTTAAATTTCCTCAGTTGTCCTAATTGGAGCATTTTACATTTCAATCCGGGATCCACTCAAGGTTCATGCATTGTATTTGTTTATCTCCCTTTAGTCTCTTAATCCAGAATCCACCAGCATTTTTCTTTGTGTTGCATGACACTACGTATTTGGAAGAATCCAGGGAAGTTGTCTTGAAAATATTCTATAGGCTGAATTCGTCTAATCTTTTCTTCAAAGTGATTCCGGTTAAATATCTTACCGGTCATCAGAAGGCACAATGTCAGGTTGTTCCAATGTTGGTGATGCTAAATTTGATCACTTCAAAAAAGTGGTGTCCACCAGATCTCTCCATCGCAATGGCACATTTTTCCTTCTGTATTAGTAAGTAACCTATGGGGTGGTACTTTGAAATTCTGTGAATATTCTGTTCTCTATCGCCCTTGCACCCAAAGGTTTTAGCATCCGTCGATGATCGTTGCCTGAATCAATTATATTGGAAGAGTGCAAAAGGGTGATTTTTCTAATTCTTAATTCCTTCTATATTTATTAACTGGACTTACTCAGTAAAGAACTTTCCCTTTTCTTACGTCCTTTCTTGTATTTTTATTTTAATGTGTTACAATCTAACAGCATCATTATCCTTTTTGATCCTCAAACTGTTACAAATTTGTCCAATAGTTACCACTTCACTCTGGCTCCTGTATCCTTTTGACATGACCCCAATTAGTCTTTGAGCACTTCCTTGCTTTTTGGCACAAGATGTTCCAAGCTCACTCTGTGCATTCCCTGTCCTGGATCTGATATAAGACATTTCTCCAAGGAGCCCTGGTTCCTTTTAGTGGGGAATGGTGTTTAGAAAGTGGGGCATCGGGACTTCCCTGGTGGTCCAGCGGCTAAGACTCCGCCCTCCCAATGCAGGGGGCCCAGGTTCGATCCACATGCGACAACTAAGAGTTCGTGTGCTGCAGCTAAAGATCCCGCACGCCGCCACGAAGATCCCGCGTGCCGCAACTGAGACCCGCCACAGCCAAATAAATAAATAAATTAAAAAAAAACAAAACAAAACTGGGGCATCATTGCTTGTAGGCCCTTTCAGTGGAGAGAGAGAAAAAATTTTTAATGAATGAGTTTATACTAATACCTTCGATTCAAATCTAATACCACAGGGTTCTCCCTCACCGTTCCCCATTTCATATTTGTATCTTGCTTCTCTTACAATGAAAACTCTGGTTCCTAACACCAATATATTACTCTTTTCAGAATTACAAGACCAATACCACTACCAACAGTTAACCTAAGTAAAGTTCAGAAGTTCTTTGCAGTTTTCTGTCCTTAGACTATATCCTATTAAAAATTACGTGAATCTTTTTTTTCCTCTGTGGAGTTGTTTCCGTTTGTATTCAACTTTAGGATTTGCTTTTATTGTCCTTTTTAATAAAAAGGATAAAAATTTTATACAATTTTTATTTTTAAAAAATGTAAACTTTTACATGGTTCAAAGTCAAAACTATATAAAAAGCTATTTCCAGAGAAGTCTTGCTCCCATGCCTATGCTCTCTGCCCCATTGTCACCCACTCCCTGTAACCATTTTCATTAATTTCTGGTTTATCCTTCCTGTGTTTATTATTTTTTTCAATTGAGGCGTAATTGACATTAACATATTAGTTTCAGGTGTACAGCACGATTCGCTATTTGTATTTCCTGTGTTTCTTTTTGCAAATATATGCAAATGAGTATGTTCTTATCTCTTCTTTTTCGTTATATACCCATGTATTGTTTGATTCTGTTTATATGAAATGTTCAGAAAAGACAAAGATTAGTGGTTGCCTAGGGCTGGGGGTGGGAACGGGGATTAACCGCATGAGGGATCTCTTTGGGGTGATGGAAGTGTTCTCAAACTTAATTTTGGTGATGGTTGCATGACTCAGTAAATTTACTAAAAATCATTAAATTGTACTTGAAATGGGTGAATTGTACAGTATGTAAATTATACCTCAATAAAGCTGTTTTTAATAAAACAAAAAACATGGTTTTGCACTTCTTTACTCGTGCACTTACTAGTGTACCAGCGCTATTTACAGTTGCCAGCCAGGATTGGGGGAGTGGTTCTTTGTGGTTTTTTTGGGGGGGGAGGAGATCAAACCCACTCCCTCAGCAGTGAAGGCACAGAGTCCTAACCACTGGACCACCAGGGAATTCCCTAGTTCATTTTTATAACAAACGGGAAGGAGATTTTTCTGAGATAACTGGAAGAGGCAAAAAATATTAAATGATATATCTTATCTTCACAACCCAGCCCCTAGCACAGTCAAGCCTGTAACACAGTAGGAGCTTGATAATTGTTTACTGAATGTAGTGTAATAAGTGAGGAAAATCACCAACAAGGAACTAACTGGTCTGTCATTATTGAAAACCAGGAAATGAAGCTAAATCCTGGGGATGAATAGGTAGGGGGTGGGCAGGAACTAGACAATCAATGTTAGCAGGGCAGACAGTTCCTTACCCTGATTATCTGATGTAGAGAAATAAGCACAGCTACGCATAGGTGCCATGTGCAATATGACAATTATAGTTATTTCATCCTTTGCAAGCTGAAAAGCATTTAGAAACCACTCAAAGCAAAGGGGTGGTGGTGAGGAATTGCTTTGATTTTTAGAAAGCAATGGACCCAGTAAAATCAGAAAAGTTTATTACCATTCCTTATGAATAATTTAAAAGTGATATTAGCATGTTAGTCTTCATACAAATTCCTTTCAAGTATAAAAACCAAGATGTCAGTGTATGCTTAAGACTATTAAATCAGACCAATACAAAACCACTCTCTCAGACTTGTGGATCACACCTCCATTTATTAGAGGACACAAATTTGCCCAAACCAAACCCAGGCTTACATTTGGGAATTTGCCAGGCAAAGGGAGAGCAGGAGGCACTATTAAATTAAAATCCAACTTAAAAGATTTCAGTAGCTAAATAGAAAGTTCTCAGAGACCCAGGTGACAGCCATGTTTCTAACCCCTTTGAACCATGAAGTCCTGTGAGCACCCAAGGTGGCATCAATCAGAACATCCTGAGACTGGAATACACTTTCATTTGGCTGCCTTTGGGAAAACCCAGTGACTCTACCCAAGGGCAGTGGGCACAGTGCCCAGAAGCCAGTTGACTTCTACAGTGGCCACGTTACTGTAACAGTAGCCCCACTTTCCAAAGTGTTACTGGGCCTTAGTTGAGGAGGTCCACCCTCACCCTCTTCTAGTTGACTCACTTCTCATACAGAATCCCTGCCACCCTCAGGAGGCCCTGAGTCACACACTGGAAAATAGATACAGTACATTGGACCTGAGATAGAAGGCAAGCGCTGGACAACAGTATTCATCCTGGATCCTCCACAGCTTTAGACAATCAGCAGTGTAGAAATATACACCAATGAAGTACTATGTGGAGTGGAGGGTACAGTCATGAAGGAAAAAGAAAACAAAACACTAGTCCACCATGAGGGAAAAGGCAACCAGAAGAAAAGGAGGAAGAATAGAGAATTTACATAACCATTTTTAGAAAATATTTATTTATTTATTTATTTTGGCTGCACCGGGTCTTAGTTGAGGCAGGCGGGCTTCTTAGTTGCGCCAGGCAGGATCTAGTTCCCCGACCAGGGACCAAACCTGGGACCCCTGCATCGGCAGCGCAGAGTCTTACCCACTGGACCACCAGGGAAGTCCCTACATAACCTTTTATCTTCTATCAATACTTGATATTTGACCTCCAGGTTCCAGGTTCTCCAAGAGTAGCGTTGCCAGATTTAGCAAATAAAAATACAGGATGCCCCATTAAATTTGAATTTCAGATAAACAGCAAATAATTTTTTAGTGTAAGTGTGTCCCAAATATTGCACTTATACTAAAAAATTATGGTATTTTATCTGGCAACCCTCTCCAGGAGGTTCAGTTAGCCTGAGGTTACTCTGATCATATCCCGTCAAAGGGCAACAGCAAGATGATCACAGAGCGAAGCTCAGGCACTCCACCCACCCCAAGGGGAGAGCGAAGCTCAGGCACTCCACCCACCCCAAGGGGAGGTACGTGTTCCTTTTAGCTCCATTTCCCAAACTCTCAAAAATCCCATGCTATTCTGGCAGGGTGAGAGGATATGTGCACAGTGGAGTTGTCAACCACTATTTGCCAGGCAGAGGAGTTAAGGTTTCCTTCCATATCAAATGAGGAAGGTCAAAAATACAACTAGGGAGAAGGAGCAGCAGGCCCACTGAGCAACTCCAGCAACACCGCCACCAGGGCGACGACAGCCCTGCGGCCTGGAAACCCAACGTACCCCAGCCCTGTTGGAGCAACCTCAAAAGGCACACAGGGCTGAACACACACACAGGGAGATACACAGAGGAGGGAGGAACAGGAAGAGAGCAAGGTAGTCTTTATAGTGACTCAGAGGAATGACAGCAGAAGAGAAGTATCAGAGGCATTCACAGAATCCCCTGACAGTGACTGGCAGGACATTTTATTTCATTGGTCGTTTCATTGGTTTTATTTAGGGGGTTAATCTTCAGTGGTCTTTCCTTCAAGCGGAAGGATGATGAGAGAAAAAAGAGCCACACAGAAGCCTCAGAGACACAGCTCTTCAGAGGGACTGTTCATTACACATCACCGTGCCTATTGTGCTAGCAGAATCTGAGAGCAGATCTGAACATCAGATCCCACAGCCAATATACTATCGTGATTAAGTGCCAAACCCACCTCCTGAGGATGGAAGAGGAACCAATAACAAGGCCATGGCTGGTAAACATTCCTCTCAAAGGCATGAAGAGGGAAACAGCACAAAGAACAGGACCACATTATGCTTTTTTCACAGTCTCCGCCATGGGAATTCCCAGTGCCTTGTAATCCAGCATCTCTGAAACTGTGTTCCCAGAGATGTTAATAGGTGTGTTGCATGGGACCAAAAAACAAAAGTTCAGTGAAATAAGTTTGGGAAATACTGCGTACTTATTAAAAGTTATAACTTCCTGCAGTAGAAGAAACGATTTGGCATTATTTAAATCACTGGTTCCTGCCTTATTTGACCACAGAACCCTTTTAAGAAACATCTATTACCATCTCACAGAACTCTAGGAATGCTGCTTAACCATTATTGCAAAAATATCTCCTCTCAAGAATGGAAAGAGCATGTCAACATTGGGAACACCCAGGAATCACACATAAGATGGTTTCCAAACATTAGTATATCAGAAAGCTTAAGGCAATGATTTGAAAACTTGGAGAACCTTGTCCTTCTGGGAGGCACTTGCTCAACGGTAAATACAGCCAGGGACGCTGAAATTAGATTTCAAACAGCCAAGCAAAAGCCTACAAACAACAGCGCTAGGCTGCTCTGCTTAGTCGTGGCCTGGCCAGGACAGAAAAGAACAGCGCTTGGTGGCATCTCCTCTTACCACTTCGACAGGAGAGACACACACACTCTCACTCTCTCAAACTTCCTCCAAAAGGTTCAGACCAAACTTCAAAGCAGCCAAGTGCAAACTAGCCTCTCTTTGTTCCTCCAAAAGCTGAATAACCTGGAGTCTAGGGTTTCCAGGGGAAGAGATAAGTGGCTCACGCTGGCATTGTTAAATGCTGTCAAAGGAATTCCCCCTTATTCTCCTTAGGTGCAGTCCCCAAGCAGCACCCCAAAAGCTATAAGAGGACACACTTCTTGCTGTTCTTCTTTGTAGCAGGGTAAAGCACAGCCCGGACAGCTTCTGAAAATACCTCATGGACCCCATCCTGCATCAGGGCTGAACATTCCAGATACTTCACAGCCCCCACCTGCTTAGCCAGGGAAGTGCCTTGCTGAGGAGTTGTGGGCACTAGGCTCTGTTCCTTCAGCTTCTTCACTGTCTCAATGTCACTTCGCAGGTCCCTCTTGGTGCCTACCAGCAAAACAGGTACATTGGGGCAATGATGGGAGACCTCTGGGTACCACTTATGCCTCACATTGGCATAAGAAGATGGGTTGCCAATGGAGAAACAAATGACGAAGATATTGGTCTGGGGGTAGGAGAGTGTTCGCAGTCGGTCATACTCCTCTTGGCCGGCTGTGTCCCACAGGTTCAGGCTGACGATCTGGCCGTCCACAGATGTCTGGGCACTATAGTTGTCAAAGACAGTAGGGATATACTCCTCGGGAAAGGCGTTTGTCGTGTAACTGATGAGGAGGCAGGTCTTACCTACAGCCCCATCTCCCACAACCACACATTTAATCGTCTGCATTCTTCCCTTGGAGTCCTACGGACAAGAGAGAAAGAAAGAATGTTCACAGACATCTGGTTAATTTCAGGAGCCTAAGCCGTATAAACATTTCTCTCTGAGGAGAAAGAAAGGAGGTGAGACCCCCCCACACCGCCACCGCCACTTGCCTGGCCTCTTAACACTATAGAAGAGTCAGCTGCGAAAGGTTGCAGAGGGCAGGAATTCTTACCACGGAGTCCATGGACTGCTAGAGGATAAGCTTCAGTAGATTCTAGAAGCCACCTCTGCAGCTGTGTGCAATATTATGTGCATAAGGAAATTTTTCTGGAAAGAAGATCCAAAGCTGTCATCAGACTCTCAAAAAGGACTGTGAGCCCAACAAGATAGGTATTTATGTTGCAGTATCGTCATAAGGTCTGCGTATACAGTATCAAAGGTTCTAAAATATAGCAGATGCTAAATAAATGTTAACTAATTAAAAAACAAAAAAAATTGGCATAGAAAGAAGGTTCCCAAGGTTGAAACGAAAGGAAACACATCTCTTACTTTGGGTCTGTGGCTATAGACTTAGCAAAGGACACTCTGTTCCTGAGCAACAGTGACGTCATAATACTGGAGAGGAAGGTAGGCCAGTCAGACTCAGCCATACAGAGAAGCGGCTAAGAGTCCAGACTCTGAAGTCAGACCTCCTGGAGTCGAAAACCAGTCCTCTCTTTTCCTAAGCTTTGTGAACTCGGGCAAGTTTTTAACCTGAAGCTTACATGAAAGAATGCATGTGCTGTATGCTGTACTTATTAGTGCCTGCCACATAGGAAGTACTCATTAAGTGTTAGAAGCTACTATGACTTCACAGAAATTACTAATCTGCCGGGGAAGGCAAAAGTTCTATAATGTGAGTACAATGCTAGACAAACCAGGGGGTCTCACCCCTTCCGACCTTATCTGAGTAAAACTACATGTCATAACACCACTATATTCTCGTCCATTTCTTCAGGAATCAAGTATTTGTGAGTTAATGGTACAACACAGATGATCTCCAAGGAGCACGTTTACTATGAGCTCCCATGTCTGTACCCCCTTATTAATATTCTGTCAATGCCCTACTGTGTCAGTGCCTCCACAGCACTCCATTTTCTTTAGCTTCTTAACTAGTACCCTCATTTCAGACCCGATCCTCACAGCATTAACTTCAAGTGTCCGAACATGGAGGAAAGGGGACACATTATCATATGTATTTGATTATGGAAAAAAATTTGAGAATCAATTAGTTTCTCACCTTGGGAATGTGGGGGAATAGACGCATTCCCCCATCCTGCTGTCTTATTAGCTAAGGTCTACATTAGGTCCATATCATAGACAAAAACCAGACAAAACACAACAGCTCATTTTGGGTCAAGGGAAAAAAAAGTTGGCCTTCTCAGCATGCTTCGCACAGGCCCGCTAGGGGTAGCTCTCTCCTCACACAGCCAGCTCTGCCCAGTGAGGCGTTCCACCTAGAAGCCTTCCTTTCCTTGGCACAGGTCCCACAGCTAAAAGTCCAGAGCCTGATTCAGCTCTAGTAGGCAATCATCCCAGAAGACTCACTGACCATAGCTGTCTTTTTCCATCTAGGAATATGCATGAGGATCAAACACACAAAGTCAATGGAAACAGGGCAAAGTCACCACCACACTCCATGAGAATAGCCTTCCTTGACTTTTCCAGTTTGGATTCATTTCTTTTGCCTCTGATAGCAATCACTGCCTGTACAACTCATCTTCCCAGCCGCCTCTACGTATCATCCAGTGTCTCTGCTCAAAGTGACTGCTTTCAGGACAATAGTGCATCTGAGGGGGTTGCTGAACTAGAGCAAAACTCTTAGGCACAAAGACCGTTTTGCATCCCAAGTTCAGCTCCTCACCTCTATAACTAGGAAAAGCCATCTACACTCTTTTCTACTTGTTTACGTCTACCAGTGCTCCTGGTATATATAATAAATACCAGGCCTACATGATGAAATGCACCTAGAACATCCCAGGTCTGAACAAAACCAAAACACCCTCACCTATAGCAAACTCTCAAAGAAAGGGAAGGTTCAGCAAAAGTGGGAGGGGGCTGCTTTGTACAGTTGACTCATTCATTCAGCCCACATATTCATTATACGATTTTCTCTGCTTGTGTGTATATTTGAAATTCTCCATATTTAACAAGTTTAAAAATAAGACTAGGGCTTCCCTGGTGGCGCAGTGGTTGAGAATCTGCCTGCTAATGCAGGGAACACGGGTTCGAGCCCTGGTCTGGGAAGATCCCACATGCCACGGAGCAGCTGGGCCCGTGAGCCACAACTACTGAGCTTGCGCGTCTGGAGCCTGTGCCCCGCAACGGGAGGGGCCGCGATAGTGAAAGGTCCGCGCACTGCGATGAAGAGCGGTCCCCGCACCGCGATGAAGAGTGGCCCCCGCTTGCCGCAACTAGAGAAAGCCCTCGCACGAACCGAAGACCCAACACAGCCAAAAATAAATAAATAAATAAATAAAGTAGCTATAAAATTAAAAAAAAATCAGTAGATTCAACTGACTATGAAATTCTATATATAGATTTAAAAAAAAAAAAAAAGACTAAAAAATATAATCCAAGAGAATTGAAGACAGGATCTCAAAGAGATAATCGCACACCCATGTTCATTGCATCATTATTCACAACAGCCAAGAGGTGGAAGCAACCTAAATGTCCATCGATGGATAATGGATAAAGAAGAAAAAAAAAATATATATATATGTATAATTCAGCCTTAAAAAGAAAAAGGAAATCTTTTCATACACTACAACATGGATGAACCTTGAAGACATTATGCTAAGTGAGATAAGCCAGTCACAAAAAGCCAAATATTGCATGATTCCACTTATATGAGGTATCTAGAATAGTCAAATTCATAGAAACAGAAAGTAGAATGGTAGTTGCCAGGGGCTGGGGGAGGGGGAAATGGGTAGTTGTTTAAGGGGTATAGACTTTCAGGTTTTCAAGATAAAAAAATTCTAAAGATCTGTTGCACAAAAATGTGCATATACTTACTGTACTGTACACTTTAAAATGGTTAAAAATACTAAAAATAAAAATAATAGTTTTTAAAGGGCTGGGAACTCTGAGAGAAGGCTAGGAGTTACAAGAGAGAGGCAAATATTCTGTTTATCACCAATATGAGAAAAGGTTGTTTCGTTCAGCTCCAGCATCCAGCACAATGCTGTCCGGTTACAGATCACCCATAGCTTTCCCCTCATCACCACCGCTATCCACACACTCTCCCAGGCACTACTATGCACAATGCACTGCTAGGAGGGACTCAAAAAAGGGTTAAAAAAAAAAAAGAACGATGATAGAAGTTTATAGTCTTAGGGTAAAGGCAGGACTTCTATAAGAAGGTAAACAATAATACACAGTAAAGCATGGTCCAGAGAAAAATAAGTTGCTATGAGGAAACAAGGGGAAATTAAAAACTGAGAGCCTGTTACAGGCATTGTGTAAAATACTTTCACATATCTTATTTAAGCTTCATAGTAGCACTGTAAAGTAGACATCACCTCAGCTCAGAGATCATTAAATATGTCTCTAGGATTGGAAATTGGAAGAGGCCTGGAGCTGCAGAGACCAACACCTCAGAAGGCATTCACTTTTAACCTTGGAATTACAGTTTCTTCTAAATCTTCCATTCTCATCTGACAAAGCATCCTTCTTCACATGTACATTTCCCAGCAGTCACTTTTCTCCTAGGTTAGAGGCACAACATAAAAGACCCCATAACTGGACTTCCCTGGTGGCGCAGTGGTTGAGAATCTGCCTGCCAATGCAGGGGCACGGGTTCCAGCCCTGGTCTGGGAAGATCCCACATGCTGCGGAGCAACTAAGCCAGTGTGCCACAACTGCTGAAGCCGGGGCGCCTAGAGCCCGTGCTCCGCAACAAGAGAAGCCACTGCAATGAGAAGCCCGCGCACCCCAACGAAGAGTAGCCCCCGCTCCCGCAACTAGAGAAAGCCCGTGCGCAGCAACGAAGACCCAACGCAGCCAAAAATAAATAAATTTTAAAAAAAGACCCAGTAGCAGTAAAGACAAGAATGCAGCTCAGAATATTACTATTTCTAGCACATTCTCCCCCCAAGTCTCACCCTTTCCAAAAGTCAAACCCACTTGAAATCACTCTTTCTGAAACTAAAACAATTCAGCAGAAGACCCTCATTTTTATTTACTACTTTCTGCAACTTAGTTATCTACTAAATCCGGGAAGCTTTTTCACATTGAAGACTGACTTTTTGGTTCAAGTCCAGTCAAAGACACCCCAGGGCGAAGGAAGCCATGTGAACTCTCCCCAATCTGGAGCCAGGGGAGGCTATCCTGCGCTTGGAAACTTAACCAGAGAGGCAATTCTAGTGACCCATCGATAGCCACCGCAAGCCCGCTCAGCCCTTCCCTCACATCCTTTCCACCGAGGGTCCTTGGTTCTGGGACTTCAGATGGACTCGTGAGCCTGGGACAGAGAGGTGCCTCACGTCGGATTCACAAATAGGAAGAGCTGGCTCGATCTTCCCCGCTATACATACAACTCATCCCACTCTCAAATCCCTTCCATCCAAGGAGTGGCTCATGTACTAAGGTAACCGTCCCGGGGATGGGGAGACTCGAGAAAAGAGCGGATGAGGGGGCCGCCTGGGGGATGGTTCTCCATAAGGATTACCCGGCAAAGTAGTCGTCCTCCCGCGCTGTTGAACCGCCGCTGGCAGAGCCTCCCAGGCGTCTCTCGCTGGGCTGGGCAGGCTCGGCGGGCTCGGCGCCACATCCGGGCAGCTACCGAGCCCCGCCCCCGTCGTCGGACGCCGTCCCCCACCCGGTGCCCCGCGACCTCCTGGGAAATGGAGTTCTAGCGCCCGCCGCGTGCTCTGCAAGTCACTGGCTTCTAAACTACACCTTTGGGTAATCAAGGATCTCTGGGGTCCCAGTTCCTCGGTTCGGAGGTCCCCGAGCTTCACATTTCCCGTGACAAAGTGAGGCCGCCTCCTCCTCCCCAGACCGCTGTTTTCTCCTCAAGACAAATATTAACATAAAGAGGCAGTCAGGGAACTGAAAAAGTGTTAGTAAAAACGGAGGCGGTAAAAGAAGAGTTAAGGTAGCTGTCACCATATATTAGTTTGCATTTTCTAGAGTTTTATATAAATGAAATCATACAGTATGCACTCTTTTTTTTTAACAGCTTTATTGAGATATAAATTCACAGACCATACAATTCACTCACTTAAATTGTACAATTCAATAGTTTTTGATATATTACATTATTAATTTTTTAAAATAGTGGTAAATATATATAACAAAATTTGCCATTTCAACCATTTTTAAGTGTACAATCCAGTGGCGTTAAGTACATTCGCAATGTTGTGGAACCATCACCCTTGTCTATTGCTGAAACTTTTTCATCACCCCGAATAGAAACTCTGTACCACTAAGCAATAGCTGCTCATTCCCCTCTTCCCACAGCCCCTGAAAACCAACCTCTAGTCTACTTTCTGTCTCCATGAATTCGACTTTTCTAGCTACTATTCATCTATTGATGGACATTTGTATTGTTTCCAACTTTTGACTATTGTGAATAATGCTGCAGTGAACACTGGTGTACAAGAATATGGTTTTGTTGATTTTTCTCTATTGTTTGTTTTCTATCTCACTGATTTCCACTTTGATCTTCATTATTTTTGTTCTTTGAGTTTTATTTGCTCTTCTTTTTACTGAAGTGAAAGCTGAAGTTATTGTTTTGAGACTTCCTTCTGTTCTGATATAGGTGTTTAGTGCTTAAAAATTATCCTGTAACTGTTGTTTCAGCAGAATGTCATGAATTATATGGTGTGGTTTCATTTTTATTCAGTTCAAAATATGTTCTAATTTCTTTTTTGATTTCTTCTTTGTCCCATGTGTTGTCTAGAAGTGGATTACTTAGTTTTCAAATATTTGAGGATTTTCCAGAGATGTTTCTGTTATTGATAGGTAATTTAAATTCCATTATTCATATTTTGTGTGACTTGAATCCTTTCAAATTCATTGAGACTTGTTTTGTGGCCTAGAATATAGCCTATCCTGGTAAATACTCCATGTACACTTGAAAAGAATGTGTATTTTGCTGCTATTGGGTGGACTGTTCTATAAATGTCAACCAGGTCAATTTGGTTGATAGTGTTATTTACTTCTACTATATCCTTGCTCATTTTATGCCTACTCGTTCTATCAGTTATTAAGAGTATTGAAATCTCTGACTTGAATTGTGGATTTGTCTATTTCTTTTTACAAGTTTATCAGTTTTTGATTCATGGATTTTTTTTTTTTTTTGGCCGTGCCACGCAGCATGTGGGATCTTAGTTCCCGGACCAGGGATCGAACCTGCACCCCCTGCAGTGGAAGCGCAGAGTCATAACCACTGGACCACCAGGGAAGTCCATGATTCGTGTATTTTATAGGTCTTATATTAGATGCACAAGTGTTTAGAATTGTTATGTCCTCTTCATTAATTGACCCCTCTATCATTATGAAATTACCTTCTTTATTCATGGTATCTTTGCTCTGAAATCTACTTTGTCCAATATTAATATAGCCCCTCCAGCTTTCTTTTGACTAGTGTTATCATGGTACATCTTTTTTTTACATACTTTTACTTTTTTTTTTTTTTTTTTAATTTTTTTTTTATAGCTACTTTTATTTATTTATTTATTTATTTATTTATTTATTTTTGGCTGTGCTGGGTCTTCGGTTCGTGCGAGGGCTTTCTCTAGTTGCGGCAAGTGGGGGCCACTCTTCATCGCGGTGCGGGGACCGCTCTTCATCGCGGTGCGCGGGCCTTTCACTATCGCGGCCCCTCCCGTTGCGGGGCACAGGCTCCAGATGCGCAGGCTCAGTAGTTGTGGCTCACGGGCCCAGCTGCTCCGCGGCATGTGGGATCTTCCCAGACCAGGGCTCGAACCCGTGTCCCCTGCATTAGCAGGCAGATTCTCAACCACTGCGCCACCAGGGAAGCCCCATACTTTTACTTTTAACCTATTTGTGTCTTTGTATTTAAGGAGTATTTTTTGTAGGCAGCATACGGTTGGGTCTTGCTTTTTTTACCCAATCTGATCATCTTTGCCCTGTAACTGGGGTGTTTAGACCATCTACATTTAACGTGATTGTTGATTTGTGATTGTTAGGTTTGAGTCTGTCATCTTGCTATTTGTTTTCTATTTGCCCCATCTCTTCTTTGTTCTCTTTTTCTGCCTTCTTTTGGATTAATCAATATTATTTTTATTCCATTTTATCTCCTTTGTTGGCTTATTGGCTATACCCCCTTTTTTTTTTTGGCCACATTGAGCGGCATGTTGGATCTTAGTTCCCCAACCAGGGATCAAACTCACGCCCCCTGCATTGGAAGCATGGAGTCGTAACCACTGGACCACCAGGGAAGTCCCTAGCTATACCTCTTTGTTTTTTTATTTTAGTGGTTGCTTAAAGGTTGATGGTGTACATCTATAAGTTATCAGTCTACCTTTAAGTGTTTATTATACCACTTCACAAAGAGTATAAGAACCTTACATTATTATACTTCCATTCTCTCTTCCTGGACCGCTCATTGTGCATTCTACTTTTATCTCATGATACATTGTTATTATTTTTGTTTAAACAGTTACTTTTTTTTTAATTTTATTTTTTTTGGCTGCATTGGGTCTTCGTTGCTGCACTCAGGCTTTCTCTAGTTGCAGCGAGCCAGTGCTACACTTCGTTACGGTGCACAGGCTTCTCATTGCGGTGGCTTCTCTTGTTGCGGAGCACGGGCTCTAGGCACCCCGGCTTCAGTAGTTGTGGCACGCGGGCTCAGTAGTTGTGGCTCGCAGGCTCTAGAGCGCAGGCTCAGTAGTTGTGGCGCACAGGCTTCGTTGCTCCGCAGCATGTGGGATCTTCCCCAACCAGGGCTCAAACCCGTGTCCCCTGCATTGGCAGGCAGATTCTTAACCACTGTGCCACCAGGGAAGCCCTAAATAGTTACTTTTTGTTGTTGTTGTTGTTGTCTTTTTAAATTTTTATTTATTTATTTATTTATTTTTGGCTGTGTTGGGTCTTCGTTTCTGTGCAAGGGCTTTCTCTAGTGTGGCAAGTGGGGGCCACTCTTCATCGCGGTGCGCAGGCCTCTCACTATCAAGGCCTCTCTTGTTG
Organism: Balaenoptera ricei; assembly: GCF_028023285.1. Lineage (NCBI taxonomy): Eukaryota > Metazoa > Chordata > Mammalia > Artiodactyla > Balaenopteridae > Balaenoptera > Balaenoptera ricei. Next base: position 63,593,265 of record NC_082660.1, on the reverse strand, counting down.
CGGAGCACAGGTTCCAGATGCGCAGGCTCAGTAATTGTGGCTCACGGGCCTAGTTGCTCTGCGGCATGTGGGATCTTCCCAGACCAGGGCTCGAACGCGTGTCCCCTGCATTGGCAGGCAGATTCTCAACCACTGCGCCACCAGGGAAGCCCTAAATAGTTACTTTGTAATACTGCATTATTTAGAGCAGTTTCAGGGTCACAGCAAAATTGAGCGGAAGGTAGAGAGTTCCCATGATACGTCTGTTACAATCAACAAACCTACATTGGCACATCATTATCATCCAAAGTCCACAGTTTACCTTAGGATTTATTCTTGAAGTTGTATATTCTACGAGTTTTAACAAACGTATTCACCATTATAGTATTATACAGAATAGTTTCACTGCCCTAAAAATCCTCTGTGGCCTGCCTATGCATCCCTCCCTCCCTCCTAACCCCTGGCAGCCACTGATCTTTTTACTGTCTCTTAGTTTTGCCTTTTCTAGAAGGTTATATAGTTGTAATCAATCTTTAGCCTTTTCAGATTGACTTCTTTCACTTAGTAATATGCATTTGAATTTCATCCATGGCTTTTCATGGCTTTATAGCTCATTTCTTCTTTTTTAAAAATAGAGTTTATTTTTCAGAGTAGTTTTAAATTCAAATCAAAATTGAGCTGAAAATAGAGAATTCCCATATATTCCCTGCCCTCTCACATGTACAACCTCCCCCATGATCAACATCCTACACTAGAGTGGTACAGCTTTTACAATTGATAAACCTACACTGATATGTTATTACTACCCAGAGTCCATAGTTTGCATTAGAGTTCACTCTTGGTGGTGTACATTCTATGAGTTTTGACAACTGTATGATGACATGTATTCACCATTATAGTATCATACAGAATAGTTTCACTGCCCTAAAAATCCTCTGTGGTCCACCTATTCATTCCCCTCTCCCCCCAATATCTGACAACTGCTGATCTTTTTATTGTCTCCATAGCTTTGCCTTAGTTGGAATCATACCATATGTAGCTTTTTCAGATTGGCTTCTTTCACTTAGTAATGTGCATTTGAGGTTCCTCCATGTCTTTTCCTGGCTTGATAGCTCATTTCTTTTTAGTGCTAAGTAATATTTCATTGTCTGGATGTACCACAGTTTATCCATCTACCCACTGAAGGACATCTTGGTTGCTTCCAAGATTTGGCAATTATGAATAAAGCACTATAAACATCTAAGTGCAGGTTTTTGTGCAAACATAAGTTTTCAACTCATTTGGATAGACACCAAGGAGCATGATTGCTGGACCATATGGTCAATTATCTTTTTAAAACAGCTTTATTGAAATATAATTTACATACCATAAATTCGTTCACTTTAAGTGTACAATTAAATGATTTTTAGTAAATTTACAACGTTGTGCTACTATCATCACAATCTGATTTTAATTTTTTATTTTTTTCATGTCTGATTTTAAAACATTTCCATCACCCCAAAAAGATCCTTCATGCCCAGTTACAGTCAATCCCTGTTCCCAACCCCCGGGCAACAACCACTAATCTACTTGTCTCTAAAGTTGTCTTTCCTGACCATTTCACATGAATGGGATCACACAGTATATCATCTTTTTGTATTTGGTTTCTTCCACTTAGCGTAATGTTCTTGAGTTTCATCCACAATGTAGCATGTATCAGTATTTCATCCCTTTTTATTGCCAAATTATATTTTTTCTTTTTAAATCAAATATATAGAGGTATAATTTATATACCACTAAATAAGCTCATTTTAAGATTATAGCTTGATGACTTCTGACAAATGTATGCACCACATAATTACTACCACAGTCAAGACATACATTTCCATCACCCCCAAATAGTTCCCTTGTACCCCTTTGCGGTCAATCCTTACCACCCCTAGCCCCAGAGGACCACTGTTCTGCTTGCTGTCACTGAAGATTAATTATACCTTTCTAGAACTTCATATAAATGGAATCATAGAGCATTTACTCTTTTGTGTCCTTTTTTTTTTTTGGAATAGGATATCTCAGATAACTGAGCAACTGCTCCAGAGAAGCATGGTTTTCAGCACAGTTTTATATCTTGTCAGAACAAAGAACATCAAACAAGTTAGGGATACATTCCTTCAGAGTTTCAAAAAAAAGCAGATCAGTACATACACAGTGAGTCTCTATGGCCCTGGCACCTGGGAAGGGAGTCTTATCATCGAAGGAGTACTAGCACTGGTATCCCAAAAGGGAGGCATTTAATCTTTATTTTTAATATGGACATTATTTCTGGTCAGTGTACCCTTTTCTTTAATAATTACAGCAGGTGTACAATGTATGTTTGATAGGCCACAAGCAGGTTGTTTTAGCTAGCATAAAATTCAAGTTAAATCATGCATAAGCCAGAATGACTTCCCTCATACCTCAATATGTGAAAATTTCTTTCATCACATTGTATATGATAGCTTGATAGTTACCTTCTTAACTTGTATAAGTATTTTGATTTTTCAAAAACCATGAGCTGCTAATTATTTTCTCAGCATAATATTTCTGAGATTTATTCGTGTTGTGGGGCATAACAGTAGTTCATTCCCTTTTATTGCTTAGTAGCATTCAATCGCAAGGATATATAGCAATTTGTTTCTAGTTTGGGGCCATTATGGATAAAGTTGCTATGAATATTGTATATAAGTCTTATTGACGAAAATAATAAATAATCTATAATAGGAAGAGAAAAGAGTTTTACTTGAGCCAAACTGAGGACTGTAGCCCAGAAGACAGCCTCTCAGATAACCCTGAGGAACTGCTCCAGATAAGCATGGTTTTCATCACAATTTTATATCTGGTCAGAGCAAAGAACATCAAACAAGTCATGGATACATTCTTTCAAGGTTTTCCAAAAACAAACCAAAAACCAAATTGGCATGTGCACAGCGAGTCAGTACTGGCCTTGGCACCTGGGAAGGGAGCCTTATCATGGAAGGAGTATCAGTATTGGCATCTCAGGAAGGGAGGCATTTAATCTTTATTTTTAACATGGACATTGTTTACTTCCGGTCAATGCGTCCTTTTCTTTAATAATTAAAGCAGAGTTACAATCTATGTTTGTTAGGCCGCAAACAGGCTGTGTGCATAAAATTCAAGTTAACTCAAGCCAGAATGACTTCCCCGTACCTCAATATTTGAAAATTTCTTTCATCAATCAGTCGTTTTGTGGACATATGTTTTCATTTCTCTTGAGAGATACCTAAGAGTGGAATTGTTGGGTCATTGGGTAGGTGTATGTTTAACTTTGTATGTTTAACATTTAAAAAAACTATCAAATAGTACAGCAAAGTGGTTGTACCATTTAAAATTCTAATGTATGCGAGTCCTGGTGCTCCACATCTTCACCATCACTTAGTATTGTCTTTTTAATTTAGCAATTCTAGTGGGTATATATAGTGGTATTTCACATGTGTTTCCCTGATGCCCAATGATTTGAGAAGCTTTTCATTTACTTAATTGCTATTGATACATCTTTCCTGGTGTAGTGTCTGTTCAAATCTTTTGCCCATTTTGTTATTAGGTTGTTTTCTTATTTAGAGTTGTAAAAGCTCTTTTTATATTCTGGATACAAATCCTTTCTCAGACATAGGTATTGTGAATATTTTCTCCCACTCTGTGGCTTGCCTTTCATTTTCTTAAATGAAATAGCAGAAGTTAATTTTGATGATGTCCAATCAAATTTTTCTTTTATGCTTAGTGCTTTTTTTTCATCCTCTCCTATATAAGAGAACATTGCCTATATTCTTATATATTTTATAGCTTTTGTTACTGTTGTGAATGAAATTTCATTTTCTACTTAGTTATTGCTTATATAGAAAGTTATTGATTTAGATATATTTTATAAGTGGCCATCTTGCATGTAAATATTTCTTTTTTGTTTAATAACTTGTAAGTTGACTCTCTTGGATTTTCATATCAACTGGAAATAATGACAGTTTTGTCTTTTTCTTAATATTTATTTATTTATTTATTTATTTATTTATTTGGTTGCACCAGGTGGGCTCCTTAGTTGCAGCATGCAGGCTCCTTAGTTGTGGCATGCATGTGGGATCTAGTTCCCTGACCAGGGATCGACCCCGGGCCCCCTGCATTTGGGAGTGTGGAGTCTTAACCACTGCACCACCAGGGAAGTCCTGACAGTTTTGTCTTTGCCTTGCCAGTATTTATACCTCTTATTTTGATTTCTCATTTCATGGCATTGGTCAAGACTTCCAGCATAATGCTAAATGGTAGCTAAGTTACCTATGAAGGTCTGAGATTAGATTTTGGAGAATAACAGTGAGACTGGAGAGAAGCTAGAGTCACTACAAGGAAAGAATCAACAGAATTTGGTAACTAACTGAATAAGGGGAATGAAAGAGAAACACAAGTTAGAAATAACTAGGATGTTAAGCTTAGGAACAGGGAGAATGAAATATCCATGATCAGAAATGAGGAAACGAAGAGAATTACTTGGCATGGGGGAAATCGTAAGCTCAATTTTAGATATTTTCAGTTTGAGTTTACAATAGGGCTTTCATGCAGAAGTGTCCTGTAGGCAGTTAGAAATAAAGAACTGGAGTTTGGATGAGAGGCCTGAGCTAGAGATGAAGATTTTAGTCATTAACAAAGGTGATGTTTATTTTTTAATTGATGTATAGTTGATTGACAGTATTATATTAGTTTCAAGCAAAGGTGATAGTTGAAACAGTAATGTAGATTAGTTACCTGAAAAGGAAAGTTAGAGAAAAGAGAAGAGTTCAACATTGGGCCTCAAGGGTACAGGTAGGAGGAAGTAGAGGAGCCAAGAAAAAATAAAAAAGAAGGATTTAGAACAGAAGAACATGCAGAATAGCTTTAAAAGTTATGAGGAATAGTCAACAGTGTCAAATAGGAAAAAGAGCTTAAGGGAAACAAGGAGTGGGAGTGGCAGAGCTTCCGAAATTGTCAATAAAAATATATGAAGGATGGGGCTTCCCTGGTGGCACAGTGGTTAAGAATCCATCTGCCAATGCAGGGGACACGTGTTCGAGCCCTGGTCTGGGAAGATCCCACACGCCATGGAGCAACTAAGCCCGTGCGCCACATCTACTGAGCCTGTGCTCTAGAGCCCGTGAGCCACAACTACTGAGCCTGCGTGCTGCAACTAATGAAGCCCACGCATCTAGAGCCCATGCTCCACAACAAGAGAAGCCACCACAATGAGGAGCCTGAGCACCACAACAAAGAGTAGACCCTGCTTGCTGCAACTAGAGAAAGCCCACGCGCAGCAACGAAGACCCAATGGCAGCCAAATTAATTAATTAATTAATTAAATTTAAAAAATATATATCTGAAGGTTGACAACTGCAAAATAAAACATTTTTGAGCTACTAAGGGAAAACTAAATACAGACTAGGTATTAGATGATATTGAGAAATTATACATTTTATTGAGTGTGATAATGTTATTGTGGTTGTATTTAAGTCTTTATCTTTTAAAGATATGAGCCAAAATATTTAAAAGTGAAATGATATGATGTATAGGATATGCTTTAAAATACTCCAGCAAAGTTTTAATAATAATAATATTAATAATAATAAATGCGAGGGATAAATAAGACAATAATAACAGAGTGTTCGTTATTACTGAAATGGGTGATGGGTTCATGGGGGCTCATTATACTATTCTCTCTTCTTTGTATATGTTTGAAAATTTCCACAATGAAAGGTTTAAAAATGCATAATTTGGTATGACCTCCAAGATATATCGTTAAGACAAAAGCAAGATTCAGAACATGTGGATGGTATGCTATCATTTGGATAAGAAAAAACTTAAAAGAAAGACCATGAATGTTTGCTTGTATATGCATAGAATATCTCTGAAAAGATTCTCAAGTAACTGATAACTTTAGATGTTTCCTAGAAGGAGAACCTGTATGGCTTGGGAACAAGAGTGAGAAGGAGATTTTTAAATTGTATATCCTCTTAAAACGTTTGAAATTTTGAAACTATGTTAATATACAAAAAAGTAAATAACACTGAAAATAAATAATTTCTGATAATATGGTTTTGACTGTTGTACAACTGTTAAGAAAGGATTCCTAAAAAAATTTTTTAAAAGAAAAAAAAAAGGATTCCTAAAATAAAAGGTATAATGTAGCCAATAATTTTAATAAGTTTAGAACCAAAATTTCAACTAATTTTACAAAAACATTAGAGGTGGGAAAGAATATGAGGGGAGAACTATAGGTACTAAATAATTATTGCTATGTACAGAAAAAATGTAAGTTTAAATATGTTTTTAATATAGGGGTTATTACTCATTGACTAGAAATGAGAACTAGAATTAGAGGGAAAAAAGGAACAAGGACAACTTGATCAGCCAAGCAACCAGACAGATCAATGCAGAGACAGAAGACTTGAACAAGACTATAAACCAGATGACTGTTGGCTCGGGGCTTTGGATAGCCTCAGGATGGGAGGTGATAGCCAGGGGAACCAACCATGTGATTAGAGGATTGGAACTTTCAGCCCCATCCCCTGACCTCCAAGGGAGAGGGGCTGGAGATTGATGTAATCACCAATGGTCAATGATTGAATCAAACATGCATATCAAAATGCACTCCCAGAAATATCCTAACCAAAGGAGTTTGGAGAGCTTCCAGGTTGGTGAAGATGTGGAGGTACTGAGAGGGTATTGCACCCAGAGAAGTCATGGAAGCTCTGCACTCCTTCTCCCATAACTTTATGTGTCTCTTCCATCTGGCTATTCCTGATTTTTATCCTTTTATAACAAACCAGTAATCTAGTAAGTAAACTGTTTTCCTGAGTTCGGTGAGCCATTCTAGCAAGTTATCAAACTCAAGAAGGGGGTTGTGGGAACCTCCGATATGTAGCTGCTTACTCAGAAACACAAATGACAACCTGGACTTGCAAATGGCCTCTGAAGTGGGGGCACACTTGTGGGACTGAGCACTTAAATTGTGGGATCTGATGCTATCTCCAGTTAGATAGTGTCAGAATTGAGTTAAACTATAGAACACCCAGTTGGTGTCCGCTGAGATCTGGAGAATCTCTTGGTGTGGGAAAAACACTCACACATTTGGAATACAGAAGTATTCTATGAGTAGAGGAAATGAGTATGTCCCTTTCACAGACAATCTACCAAAAATGGCCCATAAAGAAATAGAAAATCTGAAAAGACCTATAACTACTAAGGATATTTAGTCAGTAATTGAAGACTTCCCAACAAAGAAACACTCAGGATTAGATGGCTTCACTGGTGAATTCAATCAAACATTTAAAGAAGAATTAATACCAGTACTTCTCATTCTCTTCTAAAAAATTGAAGAGGAGGAAATACTTCATAACTCACTGTATGAGGCCAGCATCACCCTGATACCAAAGCAAGACAAAGACACCACAAGAAAAGAAAACTACAGGCCAACATCCCTGATGAACATGGATGCAAAAATCCCCAACAAAATACTAGCAAACTTATTTCGACAGCACATTAAAGGGATCATATACAATGGCGAAGTGGGATTTATCCCTGGGATGCAAGGATGGTTCAACATATGCAAATTAATCAATGTGATATATGATATTAACATAATAAAGGGTTTAAATCACATGATCGTCTCAATAAATTATATATATATGTATGAATACACACATACACACACACAGTTGTAGGGAAAAAGTGATCTACAGATTCAGTACAATCCTGATCAAAATTCCAATGGAATTTTTTGCAGAAATAGAAAAATCCATCCTAAAATTCTTTTGGAATCTGAAGGGACCCTGAATGGCCACAACAGTCTTGAAAAAATAACAAAGTTGGAGGACTCACACTTCCATATTTCAAAACTACCAACTACTACAAAGCTACAGTAGTCAAGACGTGTGGTACTGGCATAAGGAAAGAAATATAGATAAATGGAATAGAACATAGAGCCCAGAAATAAACCTTCACATATATAGTTAATTGATTATCAACAAGGTGCCAGAAGATTCAATAGGAAATTGATAGGCTTTTCAACAAAAGCACAGGCAACAACAACAAAAAATAGATAATTGGAATGTATCAAAATTAAAATATTTTGTGCATCAAAGGATACTATCAAGAAAGTGAAAAGATAATGTATGGAATGCGAGAAAATATTTTCAAATCATATATCTGATAAGGGAATAATATCCAGAATAGAAAAAGAACTCCCACAACTCAAAACAAAAAAACAAACAGCCCAATTCAAAGATGGGCAAAGGGACCTCCCAGGTGGTCCAGTGCTTAAGACTCCAGGCTCCTAATGCAGGGGGCCCGGATTCAATCCCTGGTCAGGGAACGAGATCCCGCATGCCACAACTAAAGATCCCGCGTGCTGCAACTAACGATCTCGTATGCTGCAACAAAGATCTCGCACGTGGCAACGAAGATCCCGCATGCTGCAACTAAGACCCAGTGCAGCCAAATAAATAAATATTAAAAAAAAAAAAGATGGGCAAAGAGCTTGAATAGATATTTCTTCAAAGAGGATATATACAAATGGCCAATAAACACATGAAAATATGCTCAACACATCATTAGTCATTAGGGAAATGCAAATCAAAATCACAATGTGATACAACTTCATACTTATTAGGATGGCTATGATAAAAAATGGAAAATAACAAGTGTTGTTGAGGATGTGAAGAAACTGGAACTGTAGTCAATTTATGACAAAGGAGACAAGAATATACAATGAAGAAAGGACAGTCTCTTCAATAAATGGTGTTGGGAAAACTGGACAGCCACATGCAAAAGAATGAAACTAAACCACTATCTTACACCATACACAAAAATTAACTCAAAATGGTTAAGACTTAAACGTAAGACCTGAAACCATAAAACATCTAGAAGAAAATATGCGTGGTAAGCTCCTTGACATTGGTCTTGGTGATGATTTTTTGAATCTGACAGCAAAAGCAAAAGTAACAAAGGCAAAAATCAACAAGTAGGACTACATCAAGCTAAAAAGCTTGTGCACAGCAAAGGAAACTATCAACAAAATGAAAAGGCATCCTATTGAATGGAGAAAATAATTACAAATCATACATCTGAAAAATACAAAGAACTCATACAACTCAATAGCAAAAACAAAAACACAAAAAAACAAAAAAACAATCTGGGCAGAAGATCTGAACAAGACATTTCTCCAGAGAAGACATACAGATGACCAACAGGTACATGAAAAGATGATCAACATCATTAATCATCACAGAAATGCAAATCAAAACCACAATGAGATATCACCTCACTCTTGTTAAAATGACTATTACAAATAAAAAAACAAACACACACAAACAACCCAAGAAATAACAATTGTTGGCAAAGATGTGGAGAAAAGGGAACACTTGCTCACTTTTGGTAGGAATGTAAATTGATGCAACCACTATGTAAAACAGTATGGAGGTTCCTCAAAAAATTAAAAATAGGACTACCATATGATCCAGCAGTTCCACTTCTGGGTATTTATCCAAAAAAACCCAAAAATACTAATTTGAAAAGATATATGCACCCCCATGTTCATTGCAGCATTATTTACAATAGCTCAGATATGGAAACAATGTAACTGTCCATCAATGGATGAATGGATAAAGAAATATATATTATTCAGTCATTAAAGAGAATGAAATCTTGCATTTTGCAACAACATGGATGGATCTTGAGGGCATTATGCTAAGTGAAATAAGTCATACAGAGAAAGACAAATACTGTATTATCTCTCTCATATGTGGAATCTGAAAACAATAACAACAACAACAATCTCCAAGCTTACAGATACAGAGACCAGACTGGTGGTTGCAAGAGGCAAAGAGGGGTTTCAAGAGGTGGGGAGTAGGGGTGGGAGAAATGTGTGAACTTTTGGGTTTTTTTTAGTTTAAATCATTTTTTAAAAAGGAAATTGGAACTTTTGTACATTGCTGGTGGAAAGGTAAAAATGTTTGCAGCTACTGTGGGAAATAGTTTGGTGGTTTCTCAGAAAGTTAAACATAGAATTACCATATGATACAAAAACTCCACTGCCAAAGAAATTGAAAGCAGGGACGCAAACAGATACTTGTACACCAATGTTCACAGCAGCATTATTCACAATAGCCAAAAGGTAGAAATGACCCAAGTGTCCATCAACAGATGAATGGATAAATACAATTTGGTATATACATGCAATGGAATATTATTCAGCCATAAAAAAGAATAACATTCTGATATATGCTACAATAAATATGAATCTTGAAAACATTATGCTAAATGAAATGAGACAGAAAAGTTCAAATATTGTACAATTACACTCATATAAGGTAGGTACAATAGGCAAATTCATAAAGACAAAAAGGGGGCTTCCTTGGTGGCGCAGTGGTTAGGAATCCGCCTGCCAATGCAGGGGACACGGGTTCAAGCCCTGGTCCGGGAAGATCCCACATGCCGTGGAATAACTAAGCCCATGCACCACAACTACTGAGCCTGCACTCTAGAGCCTGCAAGCCACAACTACTGAACCCACATGCCACAACTACTGAAGCCTGCGTGCCTAGAGCCTGTGCTCCACAACAAGAGAAGCCACCACAACGAGAAGCCCGCGCGCTGCAACCCAGAGTAGCCCCCGCTCGCCGCAACTAGAGAAAGCCCACGTGCAGCAACGAAGACCCAATGCAGCCAAAAATAAAGATAAATAAATTTATATTTAAAAAAAGACAAAAAGTAGAATAGAGTTTACCAGGGCTGTTGGGAAGGGACAATGGAGAATTACTGTTTAATAGGTACAGAATTTCTCTTTGGGATGATGAAAAAGTTCTAGAAATAAATAGTGGTGAAGATTATACAACATTGTGAATGTACTTAATGCCAATGAATTGTACACTTTAAAACGGTAAATTTTGTGTTATATATATTTTGCCATAAAAAATGCAAAAAGAAAATCAAAGGCCAAAGGAGAAATTCAGAAAATATATTTCAACCCACATAACAAAGGCCTGATTTACCTAGGACACAAACAGCTTTTACAAAGCAATAAAAAAGAGAAATAGAAATAGAAAACTAGGCAAAGGACATGAACAATACACACACACACACACACACACACACATGGAAAGAAATATATGTGACTTCTAAGTATATTAGAAAGCTTAGGGAATTCCCTGGTGGTCCAGCGGTTAGGACTCTGCACTTCCACTGCAGGGGGCACGTGTTCGATCCCTGGTTGGGGAAGTAAGATCCGCATGCCACACGGCACAGCCAAAACAAAAATAAACAAACCAAAAAAAGCTTAACCCTACTCATGATAAAAAGATTGTGTTAAGATACCACTCTTTTCCTATAAAGATGACAATATCAGAAAGTTTGATAATATATTGTTTTGGCGAGGCTGCAGAGAAATACTCTCATATTTTGTTGTTGGATTGTAAATTGGTATATTTTTTGTAAGGCAACTTATCAAAAAAATTTTAAAGTGTGCTCACTTTGGCAGCACACATACTAAAATTGGAACGATACAAAAGATTAGCATGGCCCCTGCGCAAGGATGATACGCAAATTCGTGAAGCGTTCCATATTTTTGAATGTATGTATAACTGAATCACTTTGCTGTACACCTGAAACTAACACAACATTGTAAATCAATTATACTCCAATAAAACTTTTTTAAAAAAGAAAAGAAATTTTAAGTACATATGTCTTTTTATTGGCAAGTAACAGAAAACCCAACTCCAATAGGCTTAAACAATAAAGAGGATTTATCAGTTCAAATAACTGCAAATTCCAGGGGATAAGTGAGCTTTGAAATTGGTTTGATTTTGTGGATCAACAATATCACCAAGGACCTAATTTCCTTCCATCTGTCAGTTCAGTCGTCCAAAGTGTGAGCTCCACTGTAAATCTGACTCCCTTCTTGGTAGCAAAAGGGCTGCAGCACTTGAAGTCTTCATATCAGCTACACCATACTGTCCAAAAGAAGAGACAAAGCTGGCTTTTGTTCTCTCTCAGAAGAGCAAAGAAAAACAAAAACAAAAAAAACCCTTCTTCCCCCAAATACTTCAAAAAATATCTTCTAACATTTCACTGACTTGCATCATTGGCCCATTCCTGAAATTTCCCCTTGACAGGACAATAGTATACATTGATTGGCTAAGGCCTGGGTTGCTTGAACCAATAACTGAGGCATGGGGGATGGACTTACCCTGATTGGGTTACATGTGTGGTGTACCCCCTCCAGAAGCTGGGAGTGAAATCAATTCTACCCCCTTCAAACTTTATGACTGCTAAACAATGGGGAAGATATGGAATGGATGTTGGGCAGAGAATAACATCAACCACTATATACTTTGATACAGCAACCATACTTCTAGGAATTTATCCTAAAAATATGCTGACCCATGTGTACAAATAAGTATGTTCAGGGAGATCGTTTATAATAACAGGATATTGGAAACAACCAAAATGCCTGGCACTGGTTAAATAAATTATGATGTAGCCATACAAAAGAATAAGGCAGATGTAAATGTATTGATATGACACAATCTCAAAAATATATTAAGCGAAAAAAGCAGAGTGAATAGCCTGCTACCATTTGTGACAAAAAGAGAGACGAAATGGATATATGGATATGATATATTTTAAGTGAAAAAAGTATGATAAACTCCCATTTTCATCAATAACCAGACAGATAGATATCCAAACACATGTGCACACACACATATATACCCATTTATACTTGTATATCCATGGTTTGCATAGAATATATCTGGAGGATAAACAAGAAACTGACAGTGGGGTTCTCTGGAAAGGGAACCAAGGGAACTAAGGAATAGGGGTAATATATAACTTTAATTGTATATCCTTTTATATTGCTTGAGTTGTTTTTTACCATGTGCATGTATTTTTAGTTAAAAAACAAAAATATTTATTAGTTATAGGTTTCTATTTTTTACCTGTCAGATTATCAAAGATAAAAATATTTTTTAGGGCTTCCCTGGTGGCGCAGTGGTTGAGAATCTGCCTGCCAATGCAGGGGACACGGGTTCGAGCCCTGGTCTGGGAAGATCCCACATGCCGCGGAGCAGCTGGGCCCGTGAGCCACAATTACTGAGCCTGCGCGTCTGGAGCCTGTGCTCCGCAACAAGAGAGGCCGCGATAGTGAGAGGCCCGTGCACCGCGATGAAGAGTGGCCCCCACTTGCCACAACTAGAGAAAGCCCTCGCACAGAAATGAAGACCCAACACAGCCATAAAAATAAATAAATATATATATATACATTTTTTTAATAGTTTTATTGGTCAAGATGGCATAGTAGGAAGACTCTGAGCTCACTTCCTCTCACAGCCACACCAAAATTACAACTATTTACAGAGCAACTATTGATGAGAAAGACCAGAATCTAGCAGAAAAGATCTTCTACAACTAAAGACATAAAAAAGGAACCACAGTGAGATGAGTAGGAGGGGCAGACTCACAGTATAGTCAAGACCCACACCCCAGGGTGGGCAACCCACAGATGGGAGAATAATTACAATTGCAGAGGTTCTCCCAATGGAGAAAGCGGTCTGAGCCCCACATCAGGCTCCCCAGCCCAAATGTCCAGCATCAGAAAGATGATCCCCCAGAAAGTTTGGCTTTGAAGGCCAGTGGGGCTTACTTTCAGGGGAGCCAGAAGGCTGTGGGAGACAGAGATTCCATTCTTAAAGGGTGCACACAAAATCTCACACACTCCAGGACCCAGGGCTGCAGCAGTAATTTGAAAGGAGCCTGGGTCAGACCCACCTGCTGATCTTGGAGAGTCTCCCAGAGAGGCAGGAGGCAACTGGAGGTCACCCTGGGGACACAGACACTGGTGCTGGCAAGCGCCATTTTGGAATACTCCCTCTAGTTTATTAGCCTGGGGACCCAGCCCCGCCCCTGCCCATCAGCCTATAGGCACCCATACTGGGATGCTTCAGGCCAAGCAACTAGCCAGGCAGTGACAGCCCCACCCACCATCAGGCAAGCTGCCTTAAGACCCCCTGAGCCCACAGTTTCCCCTGGACACAGCCCTATCAACAGAGGGCCCAGGACCCAGCCCCATACACCAGAGCACAGGCACTAGACCCAGGACCCCCAGGGGCCTGCAGCTAGAGACCCCAGGACCCAGCTCTGCCTACCAGTGGGCAGGCACCAGCCTTAGGACACCCTGGGACCTGGACCCACCCACCAGTGAGCAATCTCTAGCCTTGGAAGCAGTCTCACCCACCAGTGGGCAGACACCTGCCCAAGGACAACTGCAGCCCCACAGCCTGCACTGGCAGGACTCAGACCACCCACCAGCAGGCTGGCACTAGCCCTGGGACCCACTGGGCCACGCCCTCACCCACCAGCAGGCCAACACCAGCTCTGAGACATCTTGAGGCCCTCAGCCAGCTGCTCTAGGATCCATCCTCAATCACCAGTGGGCTGACACAAGCTTCAGGACACCCCAGACCCTGCAGCTATGTCAAGAACTGGCCTCACCTACTAGTGGTCAGACTCCAGCTCTGGGACCCCTGGGCCCTTCAGCCAGAGACCCCAGGACCTGGTTCTACCCACCAGTGGGCTGGCACTAGCCCCAGGACCCAGCTTCACCCACTGGTGAGTGGGCACCAGTGGCGAGATCTCCTGGACTCAAACCCCACCAACCAATGGGTGGACACCAGCCCCAGGATCACAAAAGCCTGCCTTGTCAGTACCCAGCTGAAACACCAGCAGGCAGAGAGCAGCCCTGGGAACCCCACAGACCATGACCCTTCCCACCAGCAGACCAACTCCAGCTCTGGGACACCTTGGGCTCCTCAGCCAGTGGCCCTGAAATCCATGCCAGTGGGCTGACACCAGCTTCAGGACACACAGGACCCTGAAGCTGGAGACACCAAGACCTGGCTCCACATACCAGTGAGCTGGCACTAGCCCTGGGACCCCCTGGGCCCTAGCCACACCTACTAGCAGGCCAACACCAGCTCTAAGATGCCTTGGACTCCTCAGCCAGCCACCCCAGGATCTAGCCCTATTCACCAATGGGCCAGTACCAGCATTGGGACACCTGGGAACCTGCAGCCAGCAATGTCAGGAACCAGCCCCACTCACCAGGGGGCCAACACTAGATCCAGGAACTCCAGCCCCACAACCACCCACCCTAGAACAAGATTCTGCCCACCAGTGAGAAAGCACTAGCCTGGGACCCCCCCAGGGTCCCTCAGCCAGGATCTCATGACCCGGCCCTGCCAACCAGCAGCTGGTAGCCTCCATGCAACGCAGGGCCTGACAACCAACCAAACCAGGGGTGAGCCATGCCTATGAGACCACCCACAGTAGTCAGCCCACCATAACAGAAGGACCCACCCAGCCAACATAGGGGGCACCCCTAGAGCATATAGCTCTGGTGATAACAGGGAGGTGTGCTGCTGGGACACATAGGATGTCTCCTACAAAAGGCCACTTCTCCAAGGTTAGGAAACATAACCAACCTACCAGATACATAGACATAAAAACAGCAAGTTAGGCAGAATGAGGTGACAGAGGAACATGTTCCAGATGAAGGAACAATATAAAACCCCAGAAGAAAAACTAAGTGAAATGGAGATAGATAGGCAATCTATCCAATAAAGAGTTCAAGGTATTGATCATAAAGATGATCAAAGAACTCAGGATAAGAATAGATGAAGAGAGTGAGAAGTTAGAAGTTTTTAACAAAGAGTTAGAAAATATAAAGAAGAACCAAACAGATGAAGAATACAAGTGAGATGAAAAATACACTAAAAGGAATTAACAGTAGACTAAATGATACAGATGAATGGATCAGCAAGCTGGAAGATAGAGTAGGGGAAATCACTGAAGTGGAACAGAAAAAAGAATAAAAAGAAATGAGGACAGTTTAAGAGATCTCTGAAACAACATCAAGCATACTAACATTCACATTACAGGGGTCCCAGGAGGAGAAGAGAGAGAGAAAGGAACAGAGAACATATCTAGAAGACATAATAGCTGAAAACTTCCCTATCCAGGGAAAGGAAACAGATATCCAGGTCCAGGAAGCACAGGGTCCTAAACAGGATCAACCCAAAGAGGACCACACCAAGACACATTGTAATTAAGATGGCAAAAATTAAAGATAAAGATAGAATATTAAAGACAGCAAGGGAAAAGTAACAAATACCATACAAAGGAATTTCCATAAATCTATCAGCTAACTTTTCAGCAGAGACCTTTCAGGCGAGAAGGGAGTGGCACAATACATTTAAAGTGAAGAAAAGGAAAAACCTACAACCAAGAATACTCTACCCAGCAAGGCTTTCATTCAGATTTGATGGAGAGAGCAAAAGTTTTACAGATAGGCAAAAGCTAACTGAATTCAGCACTACCAAGCCAGCTTTACAAGAAATGTTAAAGGGACTTCTCTAAGTGAAAAAGAAAAGGCCACAGCTAGAAACATGAAAATTACTAAAGGGAAAAACTCACTGATAAAGACAAATATAGTAAAGGTAGTAAATCATCCATGTACAAAGCTGTAGGAAAGTTTTAAAATAAAAGTACTAAAATAATCTATATCCACAGTAAGTCATTAAAGACTACACAAGACAAAAAGATGTAAAATACGACATCAAAAAAGTAATAATAGGGAGAAGGGAGTAAAAATGCAGGGCTGTTAAAATGCATTTGAAATTAAGAGATAAGCAGCTTAAAGTAATCACATATATGTGTATGTACATTGAGATATATATATATATATATATATATATATAAATATATATATCTGATGGTAACCACAAACTAAAAATCTGTAATAGAGACACACACAAAAAGAGAAAGGAATCATCCAAACTAACACTAAAGATAGTCACCAAATTACAAGGGAAGAGAACCAAAGAAGAAGAAAGGATTAAAAAAAATTACAAAAACAACGCCCAAATAATTAGCAAAATGGAAATAGGTACATACCTATCAATAATTACTTTAAATGGAAATGGACTAAATGTTCCAATCAAAAGACATAGAGAGGGACTTCCCTGGTGGCGCAGTGGTTAAGAATCCGCCCGCCAATGCAGGGGACACAGGTTCGAGCCCTAGTCCGGGAAGATCCCACATGCCGCGGAGCAACTAAGCCCGTGCGCCACAACTACTGAGCTTGCGCTCTAGAGCCCTCGAGCCACAACTACAGAAGCCCGCGCGCCTAGAGCCCCTACTCCGCAACAAGAGAAGCCACCGCAACGAAAAGCCCACGTGCCACAACGAAGACCCAACACAGCCAAAAATAAATAGATAAAATAAATTTATTTAAAAAAAAAAGACATAGAGTGGGGACTTCCCTGGTGGTCCAGTGGTTAAGACTCCGCACACTCCCAATGCAAGGGGCTGGGTTTGATCCCTGGTCAGGGAACTAGATCCCGCGTGCCACAACTAAGACCCAGCACAGCCAAATAAATAAATAAATAAATATTTTTAAAAAATGACACAGTGTGGCTGAATGGATACAAAGACAAGACCCATATATACACTGCCTATAAGAGACACACTTCAGATCTAAAGACACACACAGACTGAAAGTGAGGGGATGGAAAAAGGTATTCATGCAAATGGAAATCAAAAGAAAGCTGGGGTAGCAATACTTATATCAGACAAAATAGACTTTAAAACAAAGACTGTACAAGAGACAAAGAAGGATGTTACATCATGATTAAGGGATCATTCTAAGAAGATACAACAATTGTAAATATATATGCACTGAACATAGGAGAACCTAAATACATAAAGCAAATATTAACAGACATAAAGGGAGAGACTGACAGCAACACAGTACTAGGTGATTTTAACACCCCACTTACATCAATGGACAGATCACCTAGACAGAAAATCTGTAAGGAAATTCTGGCCTTAAATGAAACATTAGTCTAAATGGACTTAATAGATGTATATAGTATATTCCATCCAAAAACAGCAGAATATACATTCTTTTCTAGTGCACATGGAACGTTCCCCAGAAGAGATCATATGCTAGGCTGCAAAACAAGTTTCAATACATTTAAGAAAACTGAAATCATATCAAGTGTCTTTTCCAACCACAACACTATGAGTCTAGAAATAACTACAAGAAAAAAAATTGCAAAAAAACACAAACACATGGAAACTAAACAATATGCTACTAAACAAACCAATGGATCACTGAAAAAATCAAGGAAGAAATTTTAGAAATATCAATACCTGGAGACAAATGAAAATGAAAACACAATGATCCAAAATCTATGGGACACAGCAAAAGTAGTTCTAAGAGGGAAGTTTATAGCGATACAAGCTTACCTCAGGAAATGAGAAAAATCTCAAATAAACAACCAAATCTTACACCTAAATGAACTAGAAAAATAAGAACAAACAAAACCCAAATTTAGTAGAAGGAAAGAAATCATAAAGATCAGAGAGAAAGAAATGAAATAGTGACTAAAAAAAACAATGGAAAAGATCAATGAAACTAAGAGTTAGTTCTTTGAATAAAAACAAAAATAAACAAATGGGACCTAATGAAACTTAAAAGCTTTTGCACAGCAAAGGAAACTATAAACAAGACAAAAAGACAACCCTCAGAATGGGAGAAAATATTTGCAAATGAATCAACGGACAAAGGATTAATCTCCAAAATATATAAACAGCTCATGCAGCTCAATATTAAAAAAACAAAAAACCCAATCAAAAAATGGGCAGAATGGGCTTCCCTGGTGGCGCAGTGGTTGAGAATCTGCCTGCCAATACAGGGGACACGGGTTCGAGCCCTGGTCTGGGAAGATCCCACGTGCCACGGAGCAACTAGGCCCGTGAGCCACAACTACTGAGCCTGCGCGTCTGGAGCCTGTGCTCCGCAACGGGAGAGGCCGCGATAGTGAGAGGCCCACGCACCGCGATGAAGAGTGGCCTCTGCTTGCCACAACTAGAGAAAGCCCTCGCACAGAAACGAAGACCCAACACAGCCAAAAATAAATAAATTAATTAATTAATTAAAAAAAAAATGGGCAGAAGACCTAAATAGACATCTCTCCAAAGAAGACACACAGATGGCCAAGAGGCACTTGAAAAGATGCTCAACATCGCTAATTATTAGAGAAATGCAAATCAAAAATACAATGAGGGACTTCCCTGGTGGCGCAGTGGTTAAGACTCCACGCTCACAATGCAGGGGGCCTGGCTTCGATCCCTGGTCAGGGAACTAGATCCCACATGCATGCTGCAACTAAGAGTTTGCATGCCACAACTAAAGGAGCACACGTGCCGCAACTAAGGAGCTGGTGCACCAAATAATAAATAAATAAATAAATAACTACAAGGAGGTATCACCTCACACCAGTTAGAATGGGCATCATCAGAAAATCTACAAACAACAGATGCTGGAGAGGGTGTGGAGAAAAGGGAACCCTCTTGCACTGTTGGTGGGAATGTGAATTGATACAGCCACTATGGAAAACAGTATGGAGGTTCCTTAAAAAACTAAAAATAGAATTACCATATGACCCAGCAATCCCACTCCTGGGCATATACCCAGAGAAAACCATAATTCAAAAAGACACATGCACTTCAATATTCATTGCAGCACTATTTACAATAGCCAGGTCATGGAAGCAACCTAAATGCCCGTCAATGGACAAATGGATAAAGAAGATGTGGTACATATATACAATGGAATATTACTCAGCCATAAAAAGGAACGAAATTGGGTAATTTGTAGAGATGTGGATGGACCTAGAGACTGTCATACAGAGTGAAGTAAGTCAGAAAGAGAAAAACAAATATCATATATTAATGCATATACATGGACCCTAGAAAAATGGTACAGATGAACCGGTTTGCAAGGCAGAAATAGAGACACAGATGTAGAGAACAAACGTATGGACACAAAGGGAGGAAAGTGGGGGTGGGGTGGGATGAATTGGGAGATTGGGACTGACATATATACACTAATATGTATAAAATAGATAACTAATAAGAACCTGCTGTATAAAAAAATAAATAAAATTAAATTTTAAAAAAAATTTTAATTAAAAAAATAAAATTGTACCCTACAAACTTGCCATAAAAGAAAGAGTTAGTTCTTTGAAAAGATAAATGAAATTGATAAACCTTTAGCCAGACTCATCAGGAAAAAAAAGGGTCCTGGGCTTCCCTGGTGGTGCAGTGGTTAAGAATCTGCCTGCCAATGCAAGGGACACCGGTTCGAGCCCTGGCCCGGGAAGATCCCATATGCCGCGGAGCAGCTTAGCCTGTGCACCACAACTACTGAGCCTGTGCTCAAGAGCCTGCAAGCCACAATGACTGAGCCCACGTGCCACAACTACTGAAGCCTATGTGCCTAGAGCCCGTTCTCCACAACAAGAGAAGCCACTGCAATGGGAAGCCCGCGCACCACGACAAAGAGTAGCCCCTGCTCACTGCAACTAGAAAAAGCCTGCGCACAGCAACGACGACCCAACATAGCCAAAAAAAAAAACCAAATAAATAAATTTTAAAAAAAGGGGGTCCTAATCAATAAAATCAGAAATGAAAAAGGAGAAGGTACAACCAGCACCACAGGAACAAAAAGGATCATAAGAGATTACTACAAACAACTGTATGCCAATAAAATGGACAACCTAGAAGAAATGGACACATTCCTAGAAATGTACACTCTCCCAAGACTGAACCAGGAAGAAATAGAAAATATGAACAGACCAATTGCCAGTAATGAAACTGAATCAGTAATAATAATAAAAAATCTCCCCAAAAACAAAAGTCCAGGACCAGATGGCTTCACAGGTGAATTCTACCAAATATCTAAAGAAGAGTTAATACCTATCCTTCTCAAACTATTCCAAGAAATTGCAGTGGAAGGAACACTTCTGAATTCATTCTATGAGGCCAGCATCACGCTGATACAAAAACTAGACAAGGATATCACAAAAAAGAATTATAGGCCACTATCATTGATGAACTTAGATGTAAATATCCTCAACAAAATAGTAGCCAACCAAATCCAACAATACATTAGAGGATCATACATCATGATCAAGTGGGATTTATCCCAGGTGTGTGAGGATGGTTCAATATCCACAAATCAATCGGTGTGATACACCACATTAACAAACTGAAGAATAAAAATCTTATGATCATCTCAAAAGATGCAGAAAAAGCTTTTGATAAAATTCCACATCCATTTATGATAAAAATAAACTCTCCACAAAAAGTGGGTATATAAAAAAAAAGGGGAATTCCATGGCGATCCAGTGGTCAGGACTCTGCACTTTCACTGCCGAGGGCCCAGGTTCAATCCCTGGTTGGGGAACTAAGATCCCACAAGCCATGCAGCACAGCCAAAAAAAAAAAAAAGTAGGTATAGAGGGAACATACCTCAACATAATAAAGGCCATAAGCCCACAGCTAACATCATACTGAATGGTGAAATGCAGAAAGCATTTCCTCTAAAGTCAGGAACAAGACAAGGATTCCCACTCTTGCCACTTTTATCAGCACAGTATTGGAAGTCCTATCCACAGCAATCAGACAAGAAAAAGAAATAAAAGGCATCCAAATTGGAAAGGAAGGAAAATTGTCATTTTTTACAGATCGCATGATACTATACATAGTAAATCCTAAAGACACCACCAGAAAACTACTAGAGCTCATAAATGAATTTGGTAAAGTTGTAGGATACCAAATTAATACACAGAAATCTGTTGCATTTCTATACACTAACAACAAATTATCAGAAAGAGAAATTAAGGAAACAATACCATTTACAATTGCATCAAAAAGAAGAAAATACCTAGGAATAAATCTAACTAAGGAGGTAGAAGACCTGCACTCAGAAAACTATAAGACACTGATGAAATAAATTGAAGATGACATAAACAGATGGAAAGACATACTGTGTCAACGGATTGGAAGAATTAATAGTTAAAATGACCATACTACCCAAGATTGTGTACAGATTCAGTGCAACTCCTAACAAAATACCCATGGCGTTTATTACAGAACTAGAACACATAATTTTAAAATTTGTATGGAAAAACAAAACATCCCAAATAGCCAAAACAACTTTGAGAAAGAAGAACAGAACTGGAAGAATCATGCTCCCTGACTTCAGACTATACTACAAAGCTATAATAAACAAAACAGCATGGTAATGGCATGAAAACAGACAAATAAATCAATGGAACAGAATAGAGAGCCCATAAGTAAACCCACGCACCTATGGTCAATTAACCTATGACAAAGGAGGCAAGAATATACAATGGAGAAAACACAGTCTCTTCAATAAGTGGTGCTAGGAAAATTGGACAGCTACACATAAAAGAATGAAAGTAGAACATTCTCTAATACCATATACAAAAATAAACTCAAAATGGATTAAAGACTTAAATGTAAGACCAGAAACCATAAAACTCCTGGAAGAGAGCATAGGCAGAACTCTCTTTGACATAAATTGCAGCAATATTTCTTTGGATCTGTCAACTAAGGCAAAGGAAACAAAAGCAAAAATAAACAAATGGGACCTCATTAGACTTAAAAGCTTTTGCACAACAAAGAAACCATCGAGAAAACAAAAAGGCAGCCAACTGAATGGGAAAAAATATTTGCAAATGATATGACTGATTAGGCGTTAATATCCCCAATATATAAATACCTCATACAGCTCAATACCAAAAAACAAACAACGTGATTAAAAAGTGGGCAGAAGACCTGAACAGATATTTTTCCAAAGAAGACATACAGAGGGTCAACAGATACTCAACACTGCTCATCATCAAAGAAATGCAAAATCAAAACCACAATGAGATATCACCTGTCAGAATGGCTATCATCACAGAGACAACAAATAACAAGTGTTGGTGAGGATATGGAGAAAAGAGATCCCTAGTACACTGTTGGTGGGAATGTAAATTGGTGCAGCCACTGTGGAAAACAGTATGGAGATTCCTCAAAAAACTGAAAATAGAACTACCATACAATCCAGCAATTCCACCCCTGGGCATATATCCAAAGAATACGAAAACACTAATTTGAAAAGATACATGCACCCCAATGTTCATAGCAACATTATTTACAATAGCCATAACATAGAAGCAAGCTACGTGTCCATCAACAAATGAATGGATAAGGAAGATGTGTTAAACAATTAAATTTTGCCACTTGCAACAACATGGATGGACCTGGCGTGTATTATGCCTAGTGAAATAAGTCAGACAGAGAAAGGTAAATACTGTATGTTATCACTTATATGTGGAATCTAAAACATCAAATAAATGAATGAATATGAGAAAACAGAAACAGACTCACAGATACAGAGACCAAACTAGTGGTTACCAGTGGGAAGAGGGAGGAGAAAGGGCAAAATAGGGGTAGGGGATTAAGAGGCACAAATTAATAAGTATAAAATAAATAGGCTACAGGGATATACTGTACAGCGCAGGGAATATATCCAATATTTTATAATTTAAATGTGACAATCTATAAAAATTTTGAATCACTATTATATACCTGAAACTAATATAATATTATAAATCGACTATACCTCAATAAAAAAAAATTGTTACTAGTTGGCAAGGATGTTGGGAAACAGACCCTTAAATATACTGTTGGTGGATTTGTAAATTAGTACATCCTCTTTGGAAGGCAATTTGGCAAAATCTATTAAAATTAATAACGCACATAATATTTCACTTAGCACTTACACATCTAGGATTTTATCCTACTGATATGCATAATGGCAAAGATGCATGAATAAACACATGCAGTGTAGTAGTATTTATAGTAACAAAAGACTGAAAACCATTTATATATCCATCAATAGAGGATTTGTTAACTACATTATGATATATCCATAAAATGGAAGTTAATTTTAAGAAAGCAGACTTCTACACAGCAATGAAAAAGAACAAACTATATACATATATATATATATATATATATATATATTTTTTTTTTTTTTTTTGGCCACGCTGCGTGGCTTGCAGGGATCTGAGTTCCCTGACCAGGAATTGAACCCAGGCCCCCAGCAGTGAAAGCCTGGAATCCTAACCACTGGGCAGCCAGGGAATGCCTAAGAACAAACTACTGATATATTCAAAATAGATGAAGCTCACAGACGATGCTGAATGAAAGAAGTCAGATGCAAAAGAGTACACACTCTGTATGACTCCACTTATATGAAATTCAAATATAAGCAAAACTAATCTATGACTATAGAAGCCAGAAAGTGGTTAATCTTGGGACTGAATAATGACTGAGAGAGGTCACAAGGAGCTAGCCTCTGTAGTGCTGGAAATGTTCTGTATTTTGACTTGGGGGAGGTTTCATAGATGTATACATACACAAAAACATATACTTCAGATTTGTACATTTTTCTATATGCAAGTTATACTTCAATCAATAAAAAGAAAGAAATGAGGGGACTTCCCTGGCAGTCTAGTGGTTAAGACTTCACCTTCCAGTACAGGGGGTGTGGGTTCAGCCCCTGATCGGGGAGCTAAGATCCCACATGCCTCGTGGCCGAAAAACTAAAACAGAAGCAATATTGTAACAAATTCAATAAAGACTTTAAAAATGGTCCACATCAAAAAAAATCTTAAAAAAAAATAAAAATAGAAAGAAAGAAATGAGGTAAATTATATACTGATATGGAATGAATTTCAAGACATATTTTAAGTGTGTATGGAGATATATATCTCTGTCCATATACACATATATGGTGCACGGGCAGTAAAGCAGAGGAAACGATGAATAACTACAACTCTACTGGGTAATTGCTAGAGCAGACTTTTGCTCTGAAGTCATCTGATCCCTCGTGGCCTACGGCCTTAGTTTTAAAAGCCCCATACTGGGCACTTCCCTGGTGGCGCAGTGGTTAAGAATCTGCCTGCCAATGCAGGGGACATGGGTTTGAGCCCTGGTCCGGGAAGATCCCACATGCCGCAGAGCAATTAAGCCCATGCGCCACAATTACTGAGTGTATGCTCTACAGCCTGCGTGCCACAACTACCGAAGCCCATGTGCCTAGAGCCTGTGCTCCACAACAAGAGAAGCCACCGCAATGAGAAGCCTGCACACCGCAGCAGAGTAGCCCCCACTCGCCGCAACTAGAGAAAGCCCGTGCGCAGCAACAAAGACACAAAGCAGCCAAAAATAAATAAATAAGTAAAAATGTAAATAAATAAATAAATAAATAAATAAATAAAAGCCCCATACTTACAGGTGATGTCTAATTGGAGTTCAGGCAAAGAATAGAGAAAACAGTGGAGCAGCAGTATTTGAAAAGAAATAACTGAGAATTGATGAAAAATGCCAATCTTAAAACTCAGGAATCCCAAACAGGAAAAAGAAACAAAGAAAGAAATCCCCACCCAGACACATTTTAATGAGACTTAAGAATATGAAAGAAATCTTAAAAGCAACAAGAGACTTTTAGAAGTATACTACTTATAGAAGTATACAATACTACCTATGACATATTCTTGCCCCTCAATAGAGGAAAAAATAGAACCTAAATCTAAATCTAATCAAGCCTCTAGTTCTAATCAATATTCAGGAAATATAAGGAACAGGGAAACATTACCACAGGGATGCAATTACTAAAATCCATTTTATGCAAAATGCTATAGGACAAACCACCCAGTTTCTTGAACTAATAAATCCCATGGGAGAAAAAAAAAACGGGGGGAGAAGGAAGGGGCACCTATAGATTAAGAGATTTGAGAAACATATCAACCAATTGCAGTGTATAGCCTGTATTTGGATCCTGATTCAAACAAACTAAAACTAAACACACAAACATTTATGAGACAATCAGGAAAAATTGAACAATGACTGTACATTTGATGTCATTAAAGAATTGTTCATTTTTTAGAGGTGGTGGTTTTGTTATAATGTTTAAGAAAAGTCCTTATATTTTAGAGATACATATCAAAATATTTATGGATGAGATGAAATAATATGATGTGTGATATTTGCTTCAGAATAATCTTGTGTGGGTGGAGGAGCAGGGGTTAGTGAAATATAGATGAAACGAGATTGGCCACGAGTTAATAATTACTGAAGCTAGGTGACAGGTACATGGGAATTCAGTATACTATTTTCTTTACTTTTGTATGTTTGAAATTTTCTATAATGAAAGTAGGGAAAAAGAGCCAAAAAGAAAAGACAGATTGATTACCTGCAAAGAAATGACTGACAGCTGATTTATCAACAAAAAAAACTGGGGTTTAGAATAGTGTTTATAGTATGCCACTATTTGTGTAAAAAATAACATATTCACATATATGCTTATATTTGCATCAATTTATCTCTGGTAGTTCACCTAAAAATTGTTAATAGGAATTGCTTCTCTGTAAGGGAACTGGAAAACTAGGGAATACAAATGGGCAACTCTTCACATACCATTTTGTACCATTTGAATTTTTTACCTTATGCTTGTAGTACCTTAAAAATATTTTCTGGGAGGGAGACGCAAGAGGGAAGAGATATGGGAACATATGTATATGTATAACTGATTCACTTTGTTATAAAGCAGAAACTAACACACCATTGTAAAGCGATTATACTCCAATAAAGATTTTAAAAAAATATTTTCTCAGTAGGCTAGGGACAGGAGAATTTTATAACTTGATAAAGAATATAGAAAACAACTGCAATCATCATACTTAATAGAGAAATACTAGTGGCATTCACCTTAAAGTCAGAACAAAACCAAGAATATTCACCTGTTTTCACAACTATTACTGAACGTTGCTCTGCAGGTTCTAGTCAAAGCATTAAGACAAGAGAAGATAAAAGTTATAAATGTTGTAAAGGGGACTTCCCTGGTGGCGCAGTGGTTAAGAATCCGCCTGCCTACTGAATAATATTCCACTGTCTAGATATATCACAGTTTATCCATTCACCTACTGATGGACATCATAGTTGCTTCCAAGCTTTGTCAATTATGAATAAAGTTGCTATAAACATTTGTATGGAGGTTTTTGTGTCACTGTAAGTTTTCAATTCATTTGGGTAAATACCAAAGGGTATGACTGCTGGATTGTACGGTAAGAATACGTTTAATGTTGTAAGAAAACCACCAAACTGTCTTTCAAACTGGCTGTATTATTTTGTATTCCCACCAGCAATAAATGAGAGTTCCTGTTTCTCTTTAAAAAAAAAGAAAAGAAAAGAATCCGCCTGCCAATGCAGGGGACATGGGTTTGAGCCCTGGTCCGGGAAGATCCCACATGCCGCAGAGCAATTAAGCCTGTGTGCCACAACTACTGAGCCTGCACTCTAAAGCCTGCAAGCCACAACTACTGAAGCCCACGTGCCTAGAGCCTGTGCTCCGCAACAAGAGAAGCCACTGCAGTGAGAAGCCCACGCGCCGCAACAAAGAGTAGTCCCTGCTCGCCACAACTAAAGAAAGCCTGCGCACAGCAACAAAGACCCAACGCAGCCAAAAATAAATAAATAAATAAATAAACAAATAAATAAATTTTTAAAATGTTGTAAAGGAAGCATCATAAAATGTCCTTGTTTATATATGATATATCGATAATCTAAGAGAATGAACTGATATACTATTAAAATTAAACAGAAATAGAGTTTAAGTTTTAAATCAATAACTTTTCTCTATAAAAACAATATCCAATTAGAAAATATAATGGGGGGAAAAAGATCCCATTCACAGCAGTAAAAAAAAAAAAAATGATAGGAATAAACCTAACAAGAAACGTACAAAATAATGACATGAATAAAATTATAAGATATTACCGAAGGCTATAAGTATGAATATTTGACAAATGGATAGATGTACAATATTCCTGAATGAGAAGTTTCATAATTTAAAATTGTTTTCAAAGAAGTATAAATTCCTATAACAATCTCTTTGGGATTTGAGAGGATAGGGTGGGAGTACTGAACAAGTTGGTTCTGAAGTTCATCTGGAAGAACACATAAAAAGAGCCAAGAAACTTTTAAAAGATAGAAATGAGGGAAGACTTACCTACTAGATATCAAATTATTATATAAAGCTGTGATATGCTTCAAGAATAGACAAATATATCAATGGAACTGAATAGAGAGGCGGTTACGTGTGAGAATTTAGTATATAACAAATATAGCATTTCAAATCCCTTCTGAGGCACCACTAAAAGTGTACCAAAATAATATATAAAGTATGTACAAACCCAAAAGGACAAAAAGTTCTTGGGGTTTTCTAGATGCAAGAGAAATGGTAGCTGAAATAGGAGCTGGGAAGAAATTTTGGTCTAGTACAGAGGATACAGATAAGAAGGGGCCATTTTACCAGTAAAACTATGGAAAGATACAAGACACCAGGTACAGCAGAGGATGGACATGACATATGGGGCTGAAAACAGAGTTTAATTGAAATTCTATACATTAATACAGTAAACCCCCCCTTATTTGCAGGGATACTTTCCAAGACCCCCAGTTGATGCCTGAAACCACGGATAGTACCAAAACCTATATATACTATGTTTTTCCCCCTATACATACCTATGATAAAGTTTAATTTATAAATTAGGTACAGTAAGAGAATATCCGAATTGCCAGCATTTACTCTTGCACTTTGGGGCCATTATTAAGTAAAATAAGGGTTTCTTGAATACAAGCACTGCGATACTGAGACCTCTGATAACCTCCAGGAGGTTACTAAGTGACTGATAAGAGGGTAGTGTATATAGCATGGATATGCTGGACAAAGGGATGATTTACATCCTGGAGTGGGATGTCACAAGATTTCATCTTGCTATTCAGAACTGTGTTCAATTTAAAACTTATAACCCAATCAAAAAATGGGCAGAAGACCTAAACAGACATTTCTCCAAAGAAGACATACAGATGGCCAATAGGCACATGAAAAGATGCTCATCATCGCTAATTATTAGAGAAATGCAAATCAAAACTACAATGAGGTATCACCTCACACCAGTCAGAATGGCCATCATTAAAAGTTCTACAAACAATGAATGCTGGAGGGTGTGGAGAAAAGGGAACCCTCCTACACTGTTGGTGGGAATGTAAATTGGTACAGCCACTATGGAGAACAGTATGGAGGTTCCTTAAAAAACTAAAAATAGACCTACCATATGGCCCTGCAATCCCACTCCTGGGCATATACCCAGACAAAACTATAATTTGAAAAGATACATGCACCCTTATGTTCATAGCAGCACTATTTATAATAGCCAAGGCATGGAAATGACCTAAATGTCCATCGACAGATGAATGGATAAAGAAGTAACATAGATGGACCTAGAGATTATCATACTAAGTGAAGTAAGTCAGAAAGAGAAAGACAAATACCATATGATATCACTTATATGTGGAATGTAAAATACGACACAAATAAACCTATCTACAAAATAAAAACAGACTTACAGATATTGAGAACAGACTTGTGGTTGCCAAGGGGGAGGGGGTGGGGGAGGGAAGAACTGGGAGTTTGGGATTAGCAGATGCACACTATTATATAGAGGATGGATAAACAACAAGGTCCTACGGTATAGCACAGAGAACTGTATTCAATATCCTGTGATAAACCATAATGGAAAAGAATATATATATATATGTATAACTGAGTCACTTTGCTATACAGCAGAAGTTAAACACAACATTGTAAATCAACTATACTTCAATAAAATTTTTTTAAAACTTATGAATTGCTTATTTCTGGAATTGTCCATTTAATATTTTCAGACAACATTTGACTGAGGGTAACTGAAATCGTGGAAAGTGAAACCATGGATAAGGGGGACTACTGTATTCAGTAAAAAATGCTAACCCTTTCCTGTAACCAGAGGAAGTGCAAAATAAAAATGAGATACCATTATTTGCATATCTGGTTGGTAAAAATATTTTTTAATGATAACATAAAGTATTGATGAGGGTATTGGGGAAAATGGTACCTCATACACTGTTGGGTGACCATATAAATTGGAACAGCCTTTGTGGAGGGAAATTGAGCAGTATCTATTAACACTTTAGATGTGTAAAGATGTATATACCTTCCTTCCAGCAATCCCACTTCTAGGAATCTATCCTCAAAAAATAGTAGCACAAATATTCAAAGATACATGTATAACGATTTTCATTGCTGCATAATTTGTAACAATAAAAAATTATAAACAACTTGTGTTCACCAATAGGGGAATAGTTAAATAAATCATGGCATATCCAGACGATAAAGTACTATGCAACACAAAAAAGCATGTCAGATATCTATATATACTGACATGGAAATATCTTAAAGGACAATAAAGTGATATGCTTAATGATTAAGTAAGTTACAGAAAAATATTATAGAATGATTCCAAATTGGCCAAAAAGAAAAAAACAAATTTCTCCATATAAATGCAGGTATCTGCTCAGATTTTTACTATGTCTCTACATGTTGTATGCCAATATCTGTTTGTAAATGTATAGAAAATATTTGTAATGATACACACCAAACTGCTAACAGTGACTTCCCCTGAGAACAATTTAAGGGTTCAAATATTGTATTTTCCATTTTTTTCACATCTGCGAGTTTTTTGTTTTTTTAAAGATGAAGGGAGCTCATACAAAGTAAGTTGAATGTTTAAGTGTCACATTGAGGCAGATGATACTCAAATCTATCTTCAGCGCTGACTTTTCTCATGAACTCTAATTTTGCATTTACAATTAACTGCCTGCTAGCATTTCCACTCTTATGCTTTGCCATCATTTCAAACTCGTACCTAAAATAAAATTCATTATCGGATTATTCAAATAATATTAGTTCTAGTTCCCGGTTTTCCTGTTTCTGTTAAAAGTACTAGCCTTCTACCGTTACTTAAGTTTGAAGACTTGGAGTAATTATCTTATACCCTTCCCTCCCCTATCAGAAAAAAAAAATCAAGTCCAGGTTTTTTTTTCTTCTTTTTAAATAATAACTTTTGTGGAAAAACAAAAGACCCCGAATAGCCAAAGCAATCCTGAGAAAGAAAAACGGAGTTGGAGGAATCAGGATCCCTGACTTCAAACTATACCACAAAGCTACAGTAATCAAGACAGTATGGTACTGGCACAAAAACAGAAATATAGACCAATGGTACAGGATAGAATGCCCAGAGATAAACCCATACACATATGGTCACCTAATTTACGACAAAGGAGGCAAAAACATACAATGGAGAAAAGACAGCTTCTTCAATAAGTGGTGCTGGGAAAACTGGACAGCTGCATGTAAAAGAATGAAATTAGAACACTACCTAACACCATACACAAAAATAAACTCCAAATGGATTAAAGACCTAAATGTAAGACCAAACACTATAAAACTCTTAGAGGAAAACATAGGAAAAACACTCTTTGACATAAACCACAGCAAGACCTTTTTTGACCCACCTTCTAGAGTAATGGAAATAAAAACAAAAATAAACAAATGGGGGGACTTCCCTGGTGGCACAGTGGTTAAGAATCCACCTGCCAGTGCAGGGGACATGGGTTCGAGCACTGGTCTGGGAAGATCCCACATGCCACGGAGCAACTAAGCCCGTGCGCCACAACTACTGAGCCTGTGCTCTAGAGCCTGTGCGCCACAACTATGGAGCCTGCATGCCTAGAGTCCGTGCTCCGCAACAAGAGAAGCCACTGCAATAAGAAGCCTACGCACCACAACAAAGAGTAGCCCCCGCTCGCCACAACTAGAGAAAGCCCGTGCGCAGCAACAAAGACCCAATGCAGCCAAAAATAAATACATAAAATAAATAAATTTATTTAAAAAACCCAAAAAACAAATGGGACTTAATTAAACTTAAAAGCTTATGCACAGCAAAGGAAACCATAAACAAGACAAAAAGACAACCCTCAGAATGGGAGAAAATATTCGCAAATGAAACAACAGGCAAAGGATTAATCTCCAAAATATACAAACAGCTCATGGAGCTCAATATCAAAAAAACAAACAATCCAATTAAAAAATGGGCAGAAGACCTAAATAAACATTTCGCCAAGGAAGACATACAGATGGCTAAGAGGCACATGAAAAGATGCTCAACATCACAAATTATTAGAGAAATGCAAATCAAAACGACAATGAGGTATCACCTCACGCCGGTCAGAATGGCCATTATCAAAAAATCTAGAAACAATAAATGCTGGAAAGGGTGTGGTGAAAAGGGAACCCTCCTGCACTGTTGGTGGGAATGCAAACTGATACAACCACCCTGGAAAACAGTATGGAGTTTCCTTAAAAAACTAAAAATAGAATAGAACTACCGTATGACCCAGCAATCCCACTCCTGGGCATATACCCTGAGAAAACCATAATTCCAAAAGAGACATGTACCACAATGTTCATTGCAGCACTATTTACAATAGCCAGGACATGGAACCAATCTAAATGTCCATCGACAGATGAATGGATAAAGAAGATGTGGCACATATATACAATGGAATATTACTCAGCCATAAAAAGAAATGAAACTGAGTTATTTGTAGTGAGGTGGATGGACCTAGAGTCTGTCATACAGAGTGAAGTTACTCAGAAAAACAAATACCAAATGCTAATGCATATATATGGAATCTAAAAAAATGGCACTGATGAACCTAGTGGCAGGGCAGGACTAAAGATGTAGACATAGAGAATGGACTTGAGGACACGGGGTGGGAGGGGGAAGCTGGGGCGAAGTGAGAGTAGCATCGACATATATACACTACTGAATGTAAAATAGTTAGCTAGTGGGAAGCAGCAGCATAGCACAGGGAGATCAGCTCGGTGCTCTGCGATGACCCAGAAGGGTGGGATAGGGAGGATGGGAGGGAGGCTCAAGAGGGAGGGGATATGGGGAAATTTGTATGCATATGGCTGATTCACTTTAGTGTACAACAGAAACTAACACAGTATTGTGAAGCAATTATACTCCAATAAAGATCTATTAAAAAAAAATAATACCTTACATGTCTTCTTCATAACTTTCTTTGCCACCCTAATTCAGGCCCTTCATTAAACAAACATTTATTAAGCACATATTATATATGTGCTAGGCAGTTTTAGGTGCTGGGTATAGTGAAGAAAGACTTATATGCTAGTGAAAGAGAGAAATAATGTATAAGCAAAAAAATAATTATGCAATAATATTGTTAGCATTTATAATGCTTATCCTGTAGTAGGCACTGTGATAAGCTCTGAGATAGATATGTTATCTCATTTAATATTCCTAATGACCCTATGATATAGGCACTGTTATTAATCCCATTTTATAGTTGGGGAAACTGAGGTCCATAGCTCTTAAGTAGTTTAAGGTCACATAGCCAGTAAGTAGTCAAGATTTGAACCCAGGCAGCCTGATGTTATAGTTTGTCCTCTTAACTGTTATGCTATATTGCTTCTCATGTAAGGAAACCTCAGTTGATGATAAGGGATATGGGGAAAATAAAATAGGGTAATGTGATAGTAACTTGGAGAGTGGGTGCTAATTTAGAGAAGATGGTCAAGAAAGGCTTGACCTTTTTTTTTGGAAGAACTCAAGTTTCACCTGTGAAACTTCTCACTCAGCAGTTTGCCAATTGCATAGGCATCATGCAGTTACTATGTCTGTATTTCCTGCAAATTGGCAGCTGGATCCAAAGACTAGATCAAACTGAGGTCCCATCCCTTTCGTATGACTACAGGATAGACATAATGTCTGATGTCTTTTTATAATCTTAGAAGCTGCTGATGCTCACTATCTCTATTTATCAAGGATTGCAAAATGGTGATATTCTAATTTCATTTCTTTTTATTAATTGGAATCGTTTTGGAAAACATGTCCTTTCATCTACTATTTTGTTACCCAGTTCATCTAGGAAAGGAAGGATAAATGCTTGATTCTCTCCCTTTATTGATTAAATTTTGAGATAATGAATTGTTCCTCTATCATGAGTGGTGATATTTGAGCTGAGACGTGAGTGACAAGAAAGAGCCAGCTATTCAAAGACCTGGAGGAAGACTATTCCAGGTAGGGGGAACAGATAGTACAGGGGCACTGAGGAAGGAGTGAGTTGAATAGGTTCAAGGAACACAGAAGACCAGCAATGGCCACATTACTTTCACTCCTACCTGTGTTATGGACTGAATGTTTGTGTCCCTCTAAAATTCATACATTGAAATCCTATCCCCCATTGTGATGGTATTAGGAGATGCGGCTTTGGGGAGGTAATTAGGATTAGATGAGGTCATGAATGGGATTAGTGCCTTTTTAAGAGTCATGAGAGAGCTTGCTTCGTGTCTTCGCTCTCCACCTGGTAGATGTCCCTCACCAGAACTTGACCATACTGGCACCCTAATCTCAGACTTCCAGCCTCCAGAACTGTGATGAATAAATTTATGTTGTTTATAAGCCACCAAGTCTATGGTACTTTGTTATAGCAGCCTGAACTAAGACATATCTCTTAAATCCATTATTCTCTCCTGCATTCTTACTACCACACCCACTTAGTCTGAGGTCTCATCTTTCTCCCCTGCACCACTGTGATTATCTTCAACTGGTTTCACTGCCTCCAAGTATCTATCTCTTCCACCCTAGTCAATTAACTTCTTACCTACCAAAAGCTTTCAATTCAGTGTATAATTCTTTTTGGTGAGAACGCATCTATAATTTTATTAACGGATGTCACTGGCAAAATAACAGTGATTTAATGGAAGGAGGTGTTTGCTGGAAAGTATGCTGGACACCAAAGAGCACAGGCTTTGTACTCAAAGCTGGATTTGTGTCCCAGCTCTGACACTTGATAGCTATGTGACCTAGAGAAAATTATGTAACCTCCCTGAAGCTCAGTTTCCTCATCTATTAAAAAAATAATAATGCTTTTAATACATTGTTGTGAGAATTAAATGAGAATATAAAATCTCATTTGATATATATAGTATAGAGAGATAACAGAAAAAATGTGTATATATATACATATTTTATTACAGTGCTTAGATCATAGTAAAGAGTAGGTTTTTTTTGTAATACTCCTCTCACCATGTGTCTTGCAGAACTTCCAGTTTTAGTGATGAATTCCACCTGTTTAAACTTCAGTCATTGCTAAGAGCTGTCTGACAAACATCTGAGAATATCCAAAACCTAAGGACCCAACGGGGGTCTTAGAAGAGAAGCTTGATATCGCATCCCTGTAGCCTAGCAGAGTCCCTTCGACAAGCCTATCTGGGAACCAGCGAGGCCCTTAGTTGATTAGTGGTATCTCACACTGATATAATGCTTTCCCAACCACTTTTTGTCTCTGATCACCTCATCCCTAACCTAAGTGGGACCCCTGGGTACTTTACCTCTCACTTCATCCAGATCAGTAATTATCTCCCAGTTACACCAGATTTAGTGTTACTGACTCTGGGACCCCTGCCTCCACTGTCCTCTTTCTCCCTGTCTGCTCCCAAAGTCCCAGAACATTGCTAGAGGGAGAACCAAGCAGACCAATATGAATTCATGCTGTCCAATTTCAACTTGGCCCTTGCAGCTGCTCAGCAACCCTTTTATTTGTCTCATACATTCCCTGGCACTCTCCCCACAGAGGCTGTTCCAGACCTTCCTCTTCTCATATTCCAGCTCCTCCTGTTCCACTCCTTCAGACTAGTACACAAACTTTCATCAGATGTTTGACAATTCAGTAACATTTTTAAAAGCTTTTTAATGGAGAATTTAAAACATGTACAAAAGTAGACTGGATAGTATAATGAATCCCCATTTACCAAACACTCAGCTTCAACTAGTATCAACTCTTGGGCACTCTTGTTTAATCTATTTCCTCTGTCCTGTAATATTTTGGAGCAGATCCCAGACATGACATCATTCCATACCTAAATATTTCAGTATGTATCTTTAAAAGTTAAGGATCCTTTTTAAAAAATCATAATGGTAATATCATTAGCACACATAAAATAAACAAGCAATATTTCCTTAATATCATCAAATGCCAAGTCAGCATTTACATTTCCAATAGTTTCATAAATGTCAAAAGAATTTTTTACAGCTTTTTTGGTTTCAGTCAGTATCCATATAAAGTGCACACATTGTGATTGGTGGATATGTATTATATGTCACTTTTAAACTGAAGGTTCCCCTTCATCTCTTTTTTTCCTTGCAATTTTTTTGTTGAGGAAGTTGGACTGTTTTTCAGTAGTTTCACAGTCTGGGTTTTGCCAATTCCATCTCTGTTGTATAGATTAACATGTTTCCTTGACCTCCGTTTGTTGTATATATTGGTAAGATCAATAATGTCTGTACAGGGCTTCCCTGGTGGCGCAGTGGTTGAGAATCTGCCTGCCAATGCAGGAGACACGGGTTCGAGTCCTGGTCTGGGAAGATCCCACATGCCGCGGAGCAACTAGGCCCGTGAGCCACAATTACTGAGCCTGCGCGTCTGGAGCCTGTGCTCCGCAACAAGAGAGGCCGCGACAGTGAGAGGCCCGCGCACCGCGATGAAGAGTGGCCCCCGCTTGCCACAACTAGAGAAAGCCCTTGCACAGAAACGAAGACCCAACACAGCCATAAATAAATAAAATAAATAAAGATACATGAAATTGCTAAAATTAAAAAAAAAAAAAAAATAATGTCTGTACAATGCATATTCTATATTCATTGTCCTGCTTTCAATGGTGTGAGGAAATTGTCCATGTGACCAAAGAAATGGAAGGTGTCTGGCCTGGAGAGTTACTCAGGAAGGAGCTAGGACCTCTTTAGCAGGACTGAAACAGATGGCTCGATAAATAGTAACAGAGGTCCAGGCAAGATAGGATGGGTGAGGGGCCATGTAGTGTCAGATTTCTACCCTGCTGGTATGTAGAGCAGGACAGTCAGGGAAGCAGATCACGCTGAAGTCAGAACTAGAAAAGGAGAGGTAGCACTTGAGGCAGCAGGTGGGATTATTTCTCAGGGGATTACTCTACTTGCTATACCCTGTTTTCTAAATGTATTTTACTCATTTCCACCTCTGTGCCTTTGCCCCGGATGTTTCCTCTGCTTGGAATATCATCTCCTGTCTCTCCACCTATCCAAATCCTACTTATCTTTAACGACCAGTGCAAGTTCCCTCCTTTCCGTATTTTTGCTTGTAGAGTCATAAAGTATCTCTGAAAGGATAAATAAGAGATCAAGAACATTGATTGCTTTCCCGGGAAGGAAACTGGATGGCTAGAGGACAGGGCTGGAAGGGAGAACGATATTACTGATTTGCTGCAGGAGGGACAGTTAATCAGATGAAAGTGTCTAATATGAAATCTGTGTAAGTAGAAGCAGGGAGATTGGAATTTGTAGTTTGAGGAGAAAGAAGAAGTTCTGGAACAGCCTCTGTGGGGAGAGTGCCAGGGAATGTATGAGACAAATAAAAGGGTTGCTGAGCAGCTGCAAGGGCCAAGTTGAAATTGGACAGCATGAATTCATATTGGTCTGCTTGGTTCTCCCTCTAGCAGTGTTCTGGGACTTTGGGAGCAGAAAGGGAGAAAGAGGACAGTGGAGGCAGGGGTCCCAGAGTCAGTAACACTAAATCTGGTGTAACTGGGAGATAATTACTGATCTGGATGAAGTGAGAGGTAAAGTACCCAGGGGTCCCACTTAGGTTAGGGATGAGGTGATCAGAGACAAAAAGTGGTTGGGAAAGCGTTATATCAGTGTGAGATACCACTGATCAACTAAGGGCCTCGCTGGTTCCCAGATAGGCTTGTCGAAGGGACTCTGCTAGGCTACAGGGATGCGATATCAAGCTTCTCTTCTAAGATCCCCGTTGGGTCCTTAGGTTTTGGATATTCTCAGATGGCTCTAGAACAATGACTGAGGTTTTAATCAGTAGCCATGTGACCTCAGGCTAGCTCTGTCCTTCTCTGAGCTTTGGTTTCCTCATCTATAAAAATTGGGGATAATAATACCTACCTCACAGAGCAGATGTGAGGATTAAATAAAATAATGTGGGTAGAAGTGCCCCACACAGTGGCATTCTATACATGATACTTTACTCCCTCAGCAGGTGAATACAATCTTCCTTAATCCTAAAGTTGATGCAATGGTATGGTAAATATGTTATCACTTTATAGACTAGCAAAACCTGACTGTCAAGAAAAATCCTATTTTCAGGGAATTCCCTGGCGGTCTAATGGTTAGGACTCGGTGCTCTCTGCTGGGACCCGGCTTCGATCCCTAATGGGGGAATTAAGATCCCACAAGCCACGAGGCAGCTGAGGGAGTAAATCTGACTCAGGAGAGACTCAAAAAAGAGATATCACTCCTCTAATTAAGAATCTACATTTAAGGGAATTCCCTGGTGGTCCAGTGATTAGAACTCGGCGCTTTCACTGCCACGGGCCTGGGTTCAATCCCTGGTTGGGGATCTAAGATCCTGCAAGCCACGTGGTGCAGCCAAAAAGAAAAAATCTACGTTTAAAAAGAAAAGGCCAGGCTTCCCTGGTCACACAGTGGTTAAGAATCCGCCTGCCAACGCAGGAGACACGGGTTCGAGCCCTGATCTGGGAAGATCCCACATGCCATGGAGCAACTAAGCCCGTGCGCCACAACTACTGAGCCTGTGCTCTAGAGCCTGCAAGCCACAACTACTGAGCCCGCACGCCTAGAGCCCGTGCTCCGCAACAAGAGAAGCCACCGCAGTGAGAAGCCTGCACCGCAACGAAGAGTAGCCGCCACTCGCCGCAACTAGAGAAAGCCTGTGCACAGCAATAAAGACCCAACGCAGACAAAAATCAATTAAAAGAAAAAAAAAAGGTCTATAATGCCTTTTTAACTCTCTTTTAAATCATGTTCAAAATCCTTGATCTAGCATTTTAGGCTCTTGCCAATCTAGCGACACTTCACTTGACTTTTTTGTTCCCTCGCTTAAACATACCCTTCTGAGGGAATTCCCTGGTGGGCCAGTGGTTAGGGCTCCGTGCTTCCACTGCAGGGGGTATGGGTTCAATCCCTGGTCGGGGAACCAATACCCTCTGATATGTTAGCAGTGGTTACAAACAGCAAAAAGACTAAACTTGGAGAGAATCTGAAGAGGAGCATTTACTTCTTACTCCATATACTTCTGCATTGAGTCTTTTACAGTGACAATATGTATTGCTTTTGGAATTTATAATAAAACACAAAAAGTAAAATAGAACAACTTCCTACCCAAGCCTGGCTCTCCCTACTCTTCCATATCTATCCAAATTTCTCATTCTTCAAATTTCCATTCAAAATGTATTTCTTAACCCTCACATTTATGGTTAATTGGTTTTCAACTAGGGTGCTAGGACAATTCAGTGGGGACAGAATAGTCTCTTCCACAAATGGTGCTGGGACAACTGGATATCCATATGCAAAAATGTAAAGTTGGACCCCTACCTCGTACCACATACAAAAACTAACTCGATGGATCAAAGACCTAAATGTAAGAGCTAAAACTATAAAACTCTCAGAAAACATAGGAGTAAATTTTCATGACCTTGGATTAGGCAATGGTTTCTAGGATATGACATCAAAAGCATAAGCAACCAAAGGAAAAATGGATAAATTAGACTTCATAAAAATTAAAAACTTTTGTGTATCAAAGGACACCATCAAGGAAGTGTAAAGACAACACAGAGAATGGGAGAAAATATTTATAAATCATATATCTGACAAGAGACTTGTCTCCAGAATATATTTTTAAAATACAACCCAATAAAAAGACAAACAACCCTATTAACAAATGGGCAAAGGATTTGTATAGACATTTCTCCAAATAAGATACAAAAATGGCCAATAAGTACATGTAAAGATGCTCAGCATCATTAGCCATCAGGGAAAGTCAAAGTAAAACCACAGTGAGATTCCACTTCACACCCACTAGGATGGCCATAATAAAAAAAGACAAGTAACAAGTGTTACTGAGGATGTGGAGAAATTGGAACCCTCATACACTGCTGGTGGGAATGTAAAATGGTGCAGCCTCTTTGGAAAACAGTCTGGCAGTTCCTCAAAAGGTTAAAAGTTACCATTTGACCCAGAAATTACATTCCAATTACACTTGGTATATATCCAAGAGAAATGAAAACATATGTCCACATAAAACTTGAACATGAATGCATGGGAGCATTATTATAGGAGCGTTATTCATAATAGCCAAAAAGTGGGAACAACCCAAATATACCTCAGCTGATGAAGAGATAAACACAAGTGGTACATCTACACAGTGAAATATTATTTGGCCATTAAAAGGAATGAAGTACTGATACATGTTATAACATGGATGAACCTTGAAAACATTATCCTAAGTGAAAGAAGCCTGTCACAAACAACCACATATTGTATGATTCCATTCATATGAAATATCCAGCATAGGTAAATCCACAGAGGCAGAAAGTAGATAAGTGGTTGCCTAGGGCTATGAGTTTGGGGGGACACTGGGAGTGACTGCTAATGGGTACAGAGTTTATTTTTGGAGTGATGAAAACATTGTAAAATTGATTGTGGTTGTACAACTCTGAGTACACTAAAAAGAAAACCTGAATTTTACACTTTGAACAGGCAAATTGTATGGGATGTGTATTGTATCTAATTAAAGCTGTAAAAAATGTACTTCTTCCATGGAGCTTTCCCTTTCTACTACAGTCCACATTAATCACTCCATTCTCTCAACTCCTACAGCTTTTCAAAACTGTACTGCACAATTTAGCACTCAGTTAAACTACCTGAAAATGTTTATTATTATCTCATGTAGAGCCTTGACTTGTCAGCCTGACTAAAATTTTCCTGAGAGGAATGAATGAGTCTTCTGTTTCTCAGATACCTCTAAACCACCTAACATATAACTGGGCACATAGTAAGTACTCAGTAAATACTTGGTGGTTGTGAAGAATTGATTACATGTGCTTTTTTCACACATGTGTGTTGCACACACACGGAAGTTAGAGGGAATGAATACAATCTTAGATAGTGAGGTGAGAGAACGACACTATGTGAAACTGCAGAATACAAGATTTATTTAAGGGAAAAAAACAGAATGGTTGGGACACTTTTGTTCTCCACTCCTTCTGCCTCCTGCTGCTCAATGACACCACATGGCCAACCATATCCTGGTCTCTGAGATCCTAAGGGAGTCACTGAGGTCCTATCTAGGCACTTGACTGTCTGGTGTCACTATTCCCCCATCACTTCCTCCTCTTCCTCCTCCTCTGTCCAGCTCAGGTCATCATCTGAATCCTCAGATTCTTCCTCATCCATCTCTAACCCAACCCCTGCCTTAGCCTTCTCAGCCAGTGCATCGGGGTGCTCCAGCTGGGCCCAGGATCCTGGGTCAGCCTTGACCAGGGAGATTTCAACCCGAGATGGCATCAAGGAGACAGAGCTCTGCTCCACGTTTATGACCTGAGGAGGAGGGAAAGATAGAGGAACACAGAAGAGAAAATGAGGAAATCAAAGGGATTGGGGTCAGGGTAGGATGGTGATGAATGACAGGGAGAAAAATAAAAAATGCAAGGTGGGGAAAAATATAGGGAAGGAATAAGTAAGGGAGAGAGAGAAAGAGGAAAGAAAGGGGAGTTGGGGGGGAGAGGGAGAAAAAGAGGGAGGAAGAGGGAGAGAGAGAGAATATCAAAGCAAATGAAGAGAAAACCTCCACTTTCCCACTACAACTCCTTCCCTCAAGACACCCTCTATTCATTCCAGTCTGGCCCTTCATTTTACCCCATCTGCCTCCCCCTCCTGTGCCCCCTTATCTTCACTTACCCCCCAGAGCTTCATCTGTGCTTGGAACACACGGTTACCATCAAAGACAATGTGGACATGAAGCTGAGAGAAAAGAATTACAGGGGTAGTAACAATCCCAGAAGCTCAGAACAAGTCATTAAGACAGAGAAGCAGGCCAGTGGTGTAATCCCTACATCCACGGGTCAGCCAGATAACCCTGACCTAACAGCTCTACCTTCCTCTCAGAGGACTCTGGAGCCTACATGTTTACTGCCTACGACGACTCTGCCTGTAAGATTATAATATCACCCAATTCACTGGCTTCCCATCCAGCATCAGACGTTCCTCACCTCAGTTTGACTGGCCTTCACCCAGTTGAACGCAGGAAGTGGAATCTGACCGTATACAGTCACCACTACTAAGGAATCTGTCTGGTGCCAATCATGACGGCAAGACGCTGGCAGCTAAAAAGAAGATGTGAAAAGTGGGTGGTAAGAATGAACTCTTAACCCAAGGGGCGTTCTCATGGTATATGTGGAGGAGAGACAGAGAGTCTCAGAAAGATTAACACCACCTCATATTGCAAAACCACTGGGCTAGTAAAGGATAAGGAGCAGAATCTTATTTGGTCCATGCAAAAGGGAGAAGATACAGAGCTTGGCCATGAGGTACAGGGAGAAGAAATTATTTTGGAATTGGGTTCTAATCAAGAGTTCAGGAAAGTCTGGACTTACCTGCTTCCCCCAGTCATGTCTACCAACTCTGCACCCTGGCTGTGCCAGGAATGCCCCAAAATCCAGGGTCTGGATACCACAACAACTCCAAGATTTCATCCTGAGGTAGGAATAGAATTCAACTGACTCTCCTCTCCCCTCCCCACAAGCCCCCACTTCCATCTTAAGGTCAACATTGGGAGAAACCTGTCTCACAGCCCACCCAGTCCCCTCCATCACCCCTCATGGAATCGAGGTGCTCCTGGGTGGTAGGTACATGGAGTAGCATCACTCTCCGGGCCTTGGTAAACCTAAGACAGATAAAGGAGAATCAGGAAAAGAATTGGGTCATTTTAAAATGTACCCTATGCAGCCTCATATCTATACCCAGTCATCCCTCAGGCGTGGCACCTCTCAACCACATGCTTGAGTCCTCCACAAACTCTCACTCACAGCATCACATCCTGGGTTCTGGCAGCTGGCACCAGTCTGGATCAGACTACTGTCAAGTCCTGGGCAAAGGAAACAGAGTCAGGAACCCTATTAATTTCCTCCACCCAACTGCCACTTTCACTAAATTCCTGCCTGTGAAGCCTGTCCTACTAAAGACCCACTTACCTGCTCCAGGTTCTTGGTCTAATTCCTTCTTTTCCAGTGCCATTCCCAGAGCTTGGGATATATTTAGCGGAAGCAGCTTTGGAGGCAACTCTGACCTAGGGAGTACGGGTGGGGTGATTTAGTCCTGACCCACTAACCGTGATCAACAGCGCCAACCTTCCCACCAGTGGTAACGGAATCGAAGAAGTCTGGTGAAAGTGGAGCAGGGTTAGAGAGGATGGGTAGCAACCCCATTGCCAATTTTCTTCTCTGTGGACATGCCAAATCCTTGAACCCTGGGGAATTCCCCAGGGCTCCTCTTGCCCATCTACTCAGTTGCTCTAAATCCAACCATATTTCTCTGCAGAACTGCATCATTCCCTCTTCTTCTTCATCTAATTAGTTGTAGACCTAATATGGCTTTCTTCTGTTGCTCATACTATTTCCACAAAATTAACTTATTCTTCTCTGCAGTCTCCTGGCTGCCAATACTACTACATCCTTTTCTTGACGCAAAACTTATTTTAAAGCTCTTTTCCAAAAAAAAAAAAAGTCATTCTCAACAATCCCCCTTGTATTATAACTAAGTATGTATTCATGAGAGGCTATCTACTCTATTGATTCAAAATACCTATCCCGGGACTTCCCTAGCGGTCCAGTGGTTGACTGTGCTTCCACTGCAGGGGCACGGGTTCAATCCCTGGTCAGGGAACTAAAATCCCACATGCCAGACGGAGCGGCCAAAAAAACCCCCCAAAAAACAAAACAAAAAAACCTCACAGAATACCTATCCCATCACCCCGTACCACTTTAGCACAAAGGACATTATTTCCGGACACAAATTTCCCCTAAGGCACCGAAGATACACCAAGCCCTGACCCTTGGGTCTCCTCACATCTCTAGTCACTAGTCCCAAACCTCAATGACCCATTAATCACTCCTAGTAAGCTCCATGAATGTAGGAAAAACCCAGGGACCTCCTCCTCTTTACTTGGGCCTCTCCCGGCGCAAAGTCTCTGCTGACTTTGGAATCGTATTCGGAGGTTTTTGCTCCTGAAGTGAACTGCTTGTGGCAGGGCCCTCAGGTTGAGGGGTCTCAGGGAGCTTCTCAGCACAGTGTGGTCCCACAGTACAGCCCTAGTACAGATAAGGAGAGAGGATTAGGGATAGAATCCTTCTATTAGGGGCAGAATCCCAGGAAGTAAAGAATTTACCTTGATGTTTAAGAACTCAGAGAAATCTACAGTTCG
Source organism: Balaenoptera ricei (assembly GCF_028023285.1). NCBI lineage: Eukaryota > Metazoa > Chordata > Mammalia > Artiodactyla > Balaenopteridae > Balaenoptera > Balaenoptera ricei. The sequence continues at coordinate 63,549,027 of NC_082660.1, read as the reverse complement.
CTTCCAGCAGCAGGACCAACCCTGATAACAAGAGATCCAGCTCAGCTTAGATTCCTGGCTATATTTCTTTTGTGAAATGCTCTTGCTATCCCCCCTTGCCTATTCCTCACCTTAAGTGCATCATGGAAGATGGGGACCCCAGGGTGATGGCAACAGGAATCTGTGGATACCGGTAGAAGGATCAAGGAAGGAAAGATACTATACCAAACATCACTTCCTACCTTTTTTTCCCAGGTTTATATGCTTACAGTCTTTCTGTATGATGTAAAAAAAATCAGTAAAGACTGAAAATCACTCAGACCAATTAAACTATGGCAGTACACTAAATTTTTTTCTTTCTTCCTTTAACAGACTGCCCACAGCTGACAACTCCCCCAGCACTCACAGAGCTCCTGGCAAGGTCAGGATTACTCACCAGGAAGGTTGGTTTGGGGGTCAAAGTGCTGCCCACAGCCTTTGTTATGGCAGAGTAGAGACATGGAGGCGTTGGTAGAATTACTGAAAGGGTGTTTCAAGGAGTCTGGCTGCCGAGTGGGGAACACCTCTTAGTCAGGAGGCTTTTAGCTGCCTGGAAGGGCCAGCTGTTTCTATCTTTAGTTCAGGAGGCGTACACCTCCTAACATGGGCAAGGGAACTTCAATTGGTCTTCCCAGCCAATAGGAAAGAGCTCAGGAACATTTTAGCTCTGAGGCTCAAGAAAAAAGGATCAAGCAGAGTAGGGCTTGGAACTTGGGTGAGGTCAGCTAACCACTGCTGAGACGGTTTTAGATTTACCATGCCAATTCCAAGCCTCTGACATACCAGCAGCTGCTCAGAAATGAATACCAATTTTGAGCCCCCTCCCAGCTTGGTGAACGTACCCCAATTCCTCCAGCCTGTTGTCTCCCTCTTTCAGAGCAGCAGCTTTCCTCCCATCCTCATTACTTCTGTGTACCACCAGTAGCCCCGGATCTTTGTCTACCACTTCAGTCATAGCATGCATCCAACCTCCCCATGTTTGCCTAGATGGATGATTAATACTTTAAGCAAAAGGTCATAAAGGATTATTCTTATAGCCTTGTGCTCATCTGAGACAGAACTCCCCTCCCTCCCTGCCCCTTCAAAAACAGCACAGAAAATTAAAAGGCTTAAAATGTATTTTAATAAGTTGATGTTGCATTATTTCATTTCTCAGAAAAACTCCAAAGGTATCAGGGACAAATCAATCATGGTACACCAATAAAAAATGCACAGCATAACTACCTAAGATAGGCAAAGCTAAGAGCTACTGTCTGACCTTCAGCATACAGCAACCCTATTCTCAAGATTGTACTAGGCCTATCAAGAAAAGCTGTGAACAGCAATATCATAGACACAAAAGGGCCATTTCTGGGTTGTCCTTACCCAAGAAAAAGATGGAGGCAAGTTTAACACAAGAGTTTTTTTAAAGATATACTAAATGAAAATCTCTAAGAGAAAATGTCTTCCTTAGGACACGAAGGGGTAATATATGGGATATAACAGAACCGCATGTATGTTGTCTGTGACCTCTGTGGACATCTGCCTGAATTCCCACCTGGGAGTGAATGGAGCAATGGGGCCAAGGTCATTGGGGGATGTTTAGTTTTTGTGGTATATGTGGCAGTGTCTCTGGGATGGAGGGGTGTAAGGACAAGAAAGCAAATAGAACAGGGTGGACAAAGAGTGGAATGATTAAGATTAATGGCCCTAACTGGATCCATTTTGTCATGGCTCCCCGCCCCTCAGGCTCTCAACAATCACATGAGACTTTAGGAATGCACCACACAGAACTGGTTAGTTAAAGGATATACCACACAGAACTGATTTGTTAAATATCGCCCCTCCCTTACCCTCTGCCTCCAGCATACTCCCTAGAGTACTACAGGCAGGGAAGACCTAACTATTGGGAGGAATCCCTAACACTTTTCCAGGGTAGAATTCGGCTAGTCCAAAAAGGGTCCTTCTTTTAAGGGTTTTGGGAAACTAGACACTGCAATTTTATTAGTATCGGCGACGTTTGTTTGGAGCAAATTCAGCTCCAGGAGCTGCACGGTTGAATGCAGGAGGGGTTCCACCAATTGCCCCAATTCCTTCCATTGTAGCAGCTTGGCCAAAGCGTTCAGTTGTTGGTGGGGTCTTAAAGAGAAAGAGAGCAATGTTATAACAGAACCTATGCCCTAGCTTCCCACCCATCTGTAGTCCCTCCCCCGGAGGCCATTTCCACCCAACTATTCAAGGCTCCTGATGGTAGGGTTGACTAAGCCTGTTTAGAACTCTAGTGGCTATCCCTAAAAGGAAAGTAGCCTGAAATACAGTCCTACCCAACCATCCTACCTTTAACTTTTTATCCGTATTTCTACATGCTAAGCAATATTACACACTAAATTCCTAGGCTGGATAAGTGCTAGCCAAGTCCTTTTTCCTGAACCAGGTATATGGACGAGGGCAGGCCATCACTCTTCAGCAACCTTAAGCCTAACTAATTTAAACATTTTGACAGTAGAACTAAAACCGCCTCAGGATTGTATGAGCCATAAAGCTTTTGGACTCACATCTATTTTATGTGATAATGCCTAGCCTTTGTTGCCTTCCCTCCAAAGAGGAACCTGTTCACCCAGGGTAGCAACTAAACAGTCAATCAAGACTACCCAGTCAGACAATTATTTGCTTAACTCCTGGGTAAAATATAGTTTGAGACTGGGTTTGCACAAGACTCCAAACAAAGATCTTGAGGTAATATTTTATGGATAACAGTGATCCTAAAAACTGTTATCTGTAGCAAAATTGTGGCAGGCCCAGGGACCAAGAAGGCAAAGTTCTTCCTCCTCCTATTACCATTTAGAGTTACTATAAGGCCCTACAGTTTATTACCAATCCCAAGGTTCCATCTGGCATCATAGTGGCAGGTCCTGGAGGAGCTGGGGTACCAGCTGGCACAGGAGCAGGGGGCATAGCGCCTCTGTTGTTTATGCCCATAGCACCTAAAGCAGAGCAGTGTGATCAGTATAGGAGACAGAGATTGTCAGTCTTTCTATGCCAAAGGAAATAATTCAAGATCTCTGGGCTAAGACATGTTACCCTCCCACCAAAATGATGCTCCCAGAAATGTCAAGCCTCTTAAATTTGGACTAGGTAGGAGAAGCTACCTAGTTTACCAGAGACGAGACAAAAAAGGAAATCAGAGCCATTAACCCCTTAAGTCCGTACCTCCCATAGCCATCTGGCCCATCCGTATCTCCTGCTCTCTCTGAAAAACAGAAAACACTCAAGACAGTCCACGACAGCACTGCATTCATTCTACCACAATCCATTGAGGCCCACATACTAAGGGAAGTAGACAGTGATAACACATCCTAAGTGCCCTGAAACCAAGCTGAGGAAGAACATCAACAATACCTCCTTGAACTCATTACAGTTGTACAATGAATTCAAGATTAGAGCTACTAGGACACAAGTCAGAGTTTCCTATTAGGAACAGAAGGAAAGATGAAAGAAAAGGAGAGACATAGCTGATTTCTTCTAGGGCTCCAACCTGTACAACTGCCAAGGACATCAGAAGACCAGTCAAGGCTGCTACAGGACTGGGTCTATCTGATCCTCCAGTCACTGAGTTTAAACAGCATACACTGGCCCCCCAGCTTTTCATCCTAAATTGCCTGTGAGGCAAGAGGAGCTCCTCTTCAAACCTTACCTTTCCTTCCTATGAATGCTTCTTTCTATAAGGAGTGTCATAGAATGGAAAAATTGGTCATAGCCTAGTGTGTTTTAATAGTCCTAGTGGACAATTCATGATGAGTTTTTCATATCAGGGGCACATGGGAGATAATACCGCATCAGGGAATGTTCCCTTGAATCCTTCCTGCTGTCGTCGCATCATTTCTTCTTGTTGCCGCCGCATCTCTTCCTCACGGCGCCTGCGCTCCTCTTCCTGCCTACAGAGATGTCACCAAGATATTTAAGCAGAGGCATTCCAAAACTCGAACAGATTATCTTAATAGGGGACTCAGCCAAGGAGATAAAGAGCCTACTGAAAACTATCGTAGCTCTCCAGGAAACTCACTGTTAAATGTGCCCAGCCCTAAAACAACCCAGATGTGTCCTTCAGGGAAAAAAGTTCTTTCCCAAAGAAGCCAATCTCATAAGACCAGCACTCAGCTGCTTTCCTCTTTAGCGCAGTCCCAGGAATTCCTAGAACCATGGGTACCTGAAACATCTCCCATCTAAAGGGAGAACTTGAGAAGCAGCCAGGAAATATTTGCCAACATATTTACAAATGCATGAGGTAGCATGGTGGTAGGAAACAGGAGAGAGACATTGCATTTTAAAGTTGTCAGAGAAAAAGGGTTGGAGAAAAGAGTTACCTGAGCTCCAGCTGCTTTCGTTTTTGCACTTCTTGGTTGTGCAGCTCTTCCATCCTCCTAAGTTCTTCCTGACGCCTCATCAAATCTATGAAAACAACAGACTGATTGAGAGTATTCTTCATGCTCCTCATATAGGCCCAGTAATTTTCCATAAAGATAGATCCAGAAAGCAAAGGGGATATTTAATCCCCAAGTGGCCATCCGAGGTATCCAGATTCCAAAAATGAAGTCAAACCTATTATTTCCTTCTCCACAGAATCCAGTATCCTCTGCCACATCTCCAAGCTCATCTGCCTACCAAGATCAACAAAATATTTCAGAGAATAAAAGTTGAAGTTTAGGCCTTTCTCTACTGATTGATACAAAGAAACTCCTGAGAATAGTTACTTTGTCCTTCTTCTAGTTTTAAGACTTACAGGCCCATACTCACCCTGCCTCATTAGCATGACCTGGTGCTCATGGCGAGCAGCCTCCATCTCCATCTCCAGCTTCTCACGAGCTTCCTTAATGTTTCGGTCCACTTGGTCCTGCTGCTGCTTCTCCATCTCAATAAGTGCCTTCCAGCGCATGGCATACTCATACTCAAAGGAGCCAGGCTGTGCAAATCTGGGTGGCTGCTCTCGCTCCCTATACACAAGGTTCCTGGGTTACTAAAACTTCTGCCCAAGATTTTCCCAACGAACACTACATTCCTCCCGAGGGCCAAGACAATGGCTGCCAGTGAACACATACAGCGAAGATGTGCCTCTTTTACACATCTCTTTACAAGCTTCCTTAAGAACAGGCAAACATCTAACAGGGAATCTGTCAGGACCACATACTTGTGAAATTGCTGGTTCTTTATAACCAGCTTCTCTGGGAGTCCCTCTTCATCATCTAACTGGTCCATGGGCTCCACAGTCACAGGTCGAGGAAATCTGGGAGAGAGATGCTCAGTGTTAATCAAATTATACCAGCACAGTGAACTAGTTAGGGGTCAGGACTGGACAGTTAAACATACTTCTGAAGGGGCTTTTATACCCAGTCCTAAGTAACCACGCCCTTTTAATGGCATTATGTGGAATCTGGGGTTGACAGGATAGTCAGGTTTCAGATCTCTGAATACAGTCTTTAAGTAGGTAGAGGACTTAAGTGCAGCCTTTATTTATTTTTTTTTAAATTTTATTTATTTTTTTGGCTGCATTGGGTCTTTGTTGCTGCACATAGGCTTTCTCTAGTTGCGGTGAGCAGGGACTACTCTTCGTTGCGGTGTGGGGGCTTCTCATCACGGTGGCTTCTCTTGTTGCAGAGCACCGGCTCTAGGCACGCGGGCTTCAGTCGTTGTGGTGTGGGCTCAGTATTGTGGCGCATGCGCTTAGTTGCTCCGCGGCACGTGGGATCTTCCCGGACCAGGGATCAAACCCATGTCCCCTGCATTGCCAGGCAGATTCTTAACCACTGGGCCACCAGGGATGTTCCAAGTGCAGCCTTTATATATGGTATCTACAGAACTCAAGGTAACGACTTGGGGTAAATATTAAGAGAGATGCTGCATGCACAAAACAACTTTTTAGAGTTCTAAAACTTCACCATAAGGGGAGATTTAACACTGATTAAATGACAACCTACTGAAAGACTGCAAATGTTTATTTTTTTAATCCTCATACCATTTCCATTAATTTAAGAGTACACTGAAAACTCTACTAGAGCTGAATTATATCAGAAGTCTTTAAATGAACACAGGAACATGGTTCTTAGAGGCTAACTCCCCAGACCACAGAAGAAAGTAGCATTTAAGGTATGTTTCTGAAAATGACCCCTCACTCACGTGGTTAGCAGGAAGGAGCCTTCACTGCATCTGTCCAGAGCTTTCCGAGCAGCTGGCTTCCCTGAGAATTCAACAATGCCTTTTCCTGAGGGCCTTCCTCGATCATCCACAATGACTACAGCCCTCTCCACCTGGCCGAACACAGAAAAGGCTTCCTCCAGCAGTTCATTGGACACATACTGAGGAAGGTTTCGGACTGTAAGGGATGCACTATGGCAGGCAAAGCGCACACGCAGCTGCTTTCCACGGAGCGGCATGTTGTCCAGTTCCACTTTGGCGATCTCTGCTAGGGTTCGTGTTTCCTAGGAAGCAGAGGAAAGTCAGAATAACTCAGTTGGACAAAGACCACCTACACAGCCATCAAGAGCCTCAAGTAGAATAGCTCAATGTCTCCAAAAAAACCCAAAAAACCCTTGGCAACAAGCATACAAAGAAACGTGGATAGAACTGGAAGAATGGAGTCAGGTGTTTCAGATAACTCTTTGGTTAGCCTAATTGCTCTGATGGCCTTGCAATATATCAACTGGAAATTCTAGAGTTAATACCACTTACATGGTCACTGGTATCATAGGCTATTCTCTGAAGTGTTAACAGATCATCTGGACAAGAATGACCATCATAAAGCCTACCCTTACAATATAGCAGCCAGAATTATTTTAATTTTTGCTAGCTACATACAAGTTTAACCAGAATCACTATGCCCTACAAAAGGCCTCTTTAGAACCACAGACCTTGATGAGACCCTCCACATTACTGAAGAGGAAGCTGAGCCCTAGAAAAAATGACTTGCCTAGATAGTTAGTGGTAGATCTGGAATGAAGACTAGTTCTGACCGTAACATCCAGTGATCTTGCTAGCACATTATGTTCCTCATTTATGGAGATAGATTATGCCCAGAAACGTTTTCCCCATGCACTTAAAACACATTTCCTAAATCAAATCAGATTTTTTAAAAAAGATCTACACTTAAATTTTTTAAAAAAATAGATACAAATAAAACTGCTCCCTCAAGGTTTTGGCAAATCTTAAGTGAGATAACATATGTGTAAGGGCTTTGGAAATAAATTATATAAACCCTGATCATTACTAAAATAAAAAGCTTTTTTCATTTTTTTGGAAAAAAATCTAATTTATTAAAACATTTGTGGGGGGCAGTAAATAGGAGAAGGGTAGAGATAAAACAAAATTAACTATGAGTTGATAGTTACTGAAGCTGGGTAACGAGTACGTGCAGGTTTATTATACTATTCTCTCCACTTCTGTATGTTCGAAATTTACAAATTAAAACAAAAAAAGTTCCAAAGGGCATAATTTAGCCCCAGAGTCCTAGGCAAATAAACCTATGTTGTCCTTGAAACAAACAAAAAAAAAAAACCTATGAGGAAAAATTAAAATAAAATATGCATTTTTGTCCTGTTCTACCAACTATAAGCTTTTAATATCATCTGAGAATTATTTCTACTGCCTAACTTTCCATATCCATCATTCCCCAGCTTCCCCACCTTTTAGAGCACATGCTCTAAAAGCCCACAGTTGCTCACCAAGCGGATAAAGCCAAAGCCCTTGTCCTTATGAATGAAGACTTCGCCTGCCTTCCCATATTTCTCAAATAGTTTCCTCATTTCCTCCTCAGTGATGTCAGGAGGAAGATTGCCCACAAAGAGCCGGCTACGCTGGGTGAAGGTCTTCTCTCCTGGTTTCCTAAAATTCTTCAGGTCAATAGTCAAGCCTTCATCTGAGAGAAGACACACAGTCACATTCTCAAAGAGTTACAACTGCTGCTAGATGGGCAATATAATTGCTGTAGAGAAGTCAAACACCATTTCCCAATGGAATCTATCCACTAACCACTTATCAGTAAATTGCACCTTAGAATGTGAAAGCAGTAGGCAGAGATCTGGGGAGACTTCTCAACAACTCTACTATGGGCCAGGAGCCACCCTGGACTAACTCAGAGACAGAAAGAGAAAATTAAGCAAGTCAAGGAGCCCTAGGTCAGAAGGGATCAGATTTTTACATTTAAAACATAATTGCTCCATTTCCCAATCCCTCACTGATCTTCATAACCTTAACAGTTCCCATTCTTTCAGGCTTGGGGTAATGGGATGAAAAGAATGAGTTAGGGAAGAGTATTCTTTGTAGGAATCTCTGGAAATAAAGAGGGTTGAGGTTGGTTGTAGTCTTAAGAGGCACACAACAGGTGCTCAAAATTTGCTGAATGGATGGGAACATACCTTTAAAGACCTTTTGCTCTGATTAAAAATGGGGTGGCACAGGGACTTCCCTGGTGGCGCAGTGTATAGGACTCTGGGCTCCCAATGCAGTGGGCTCGGGTTTGATCCCTGGTCAGGGAACTAGATCCCACATGCATGCCGAGGCTGGGAGTTCGCATGCCACAACTGGGAAGCTTGCCTGCCGCAACTAAGACCCAGTGCAACCAAATAAATAAATAAATAAATATTTTTTTAAAAATGGGGTGGCACAGGCCCCAAGATAAAAGTATAATACCTAATACCAGACTTCTTCTCCATTAAGTCTTAAAGACCTTTTCTATATTTTCTCTATGTACTAGTCATCTGATGATGACCTCTAAGAACCAAGCTCTGAGGTAAAATATGCAGCCATCTGTTTAGCAACAGAATGTGCCAATGCAGCAAAGCAACCTGTACTCAACTGCTATCCCACATGTCTGCTCCTTATTTCAGAGAATCAGCCTTTTTCTATCCTAAGTATTAAGAGGTAAATAGGGAAAAGAACAACAAAGGTGTGCTGCAAAGGCCCATTACTTTATAATCCCAAGAGTCTAATCTAAAAATCAAGAAACTGTTCCCAAGAAGGGACCTATTTCTACCCCATTACCTAGCATGTACTCACTTTGGCTGCTGGCTTGCTGCCCATTTGCAGGTATTGGTGGAGGTGGTGGCTGCTGCTGTTGCTGCTGGTGGTGCTGCTGATGGTGATGCTGATGATGTTTCCTTGGAGTGTGGTTTTGTTTCTCCAAGTTAAAAGTTTTATTGCTCTGCATTTTTGCACCCTAAAAAGAAACGGTAGAAGGTCAAATACATTCAGTGCTAAGAACACAATCAGCCACCTTCCTGATGACTTGTATGTCATTAATCACCTTTGGTATTATTTTTAACAAGTATGGCAAAGGAGTACAATTCAAAAATCTAAAAACCACCAGCACTAGCAGTTATGTTGTACATAGAAACTAGACAAGTACTAGATAAGAACAGCTTGCACTAGAATGACTTGAGGAAACTTCCAGTTCAGTAACTATATGCATTAATAGGAAACTACTTTCCCAAGAGAATCTACTCCCTAAAAATTGGCCTTATCATAATATTAAAGCACACTTTAAAACACAATGACTGAAACAGATTCTAGTTATGAAAAGGACTAATAATAAGTCCTGTTCTTCTCTGGTACCTTGCAGTCCTAGCCTACAGTAGATACTGTGGAATGAACAGCAGGAAAAGTATGGGCTGTGGAGTTAGATACACTTAGATTTGAAGCATGGTCCTAATACTTACTTACTATCCATGTACTACTTAGTAAATTACTTCTGCACCAGTTTCTTAAGCTGTTATAAAGGGAATAATAAAAATACCTACCTCTCAAAGTAGCTATAAAGATTAATGAGTATGTGAAAACACTAGTTCTGTACTGGCATATAGGAAACACTTGGTAAATACTGCTATTAATCACAATGGAAAGATAAATGACTACCAAAGCAATAAAAGCAGCAAATACAAAAATATACAATCATAAAATCTTAAATTCTGTCATTTAAAAATCAACATAAGGGAGTTCCCTGGTGGCCTAGTGGTTAGGATTCTGGGCTTTCACTACTGTGGCCTGAGTTAAATCCCTGGTTGGAGAACTGAGATCCCATAAGCCACACGGTGTGGCCAAAAAAGAAAAAAAAAAATTCAGCATAAGATTAAATGAAAACTCCTGGTATAATCCAGACTGAATACAAAAGTTGATGGTTTTAAAATGGAAATTTCCTAATGGATCAGGTTAACAAAGTGAGGACCATCTTCCTCATCCAAAGGCAGTTCTCCAGTAAATTAAAGGGCAAAATCAATCCTGAATCTTTTCCCCTCAACACAGGACCCTCCAGTCAGATTTAACTGAAGGAAAGATGCAGAAAAGGACCTCTTCCCTGAATACTCTATGATTAACATCATGATTCCTTTAAAATAAATTATATTCCTCAGACGAAAAAAATGTGACAAAGGCTTAATAACTGTTGATTCTGAATTATGGGTATATAAGAATACTTCTACGTGTATAAAAACTTTCTAATACATTTTATATCATATCCCACCAAAACTGAAAACATCAATGCAATTAAGTTCTGTATCCAAAAGTTGTTTCATAAGACAATAGGTAACAAGAGCTATCAAGATGTCCCTATTCTTTTAACTCAGGAATTCTACTTCCAGTAATTTATCCTAAGAATATCATTTTAAAATTTAAAACTACATCCATGAAATACTCACTGTAATGGGCTTTCTGGTAACAAAAATGATAAAAATGACTTAGGTACCCAAAATTAGGGGCAGTGTTTTTAATAAATTGTGGTACATCTATACAATGGAATGTTACACGGCATTAAAAATTATAAAGACCATGTAAACATGAAAAATGTTTGATGCTTTAAGAGGGGAAGTGTTTTTTTAAATGCATGAATGTAGATAAGAAACAGAAGGTGGGCAAAAATGAAATCTGTCCTGCTTGTAGGTTGATAATTTTTTTTACTAATTTTTTAAACTAATTCATTCAACAAATATTCACTGAATGCTTACTATTTGCTAGGCACTATTCTAGGTGCTTGGGATGCCTCAATGAACAAAGCAGATTCTTGCCTTCAGCAGTGATAACCTTCCAGTGAGAGAAAACAATATACATAATAATTAAATTACACAGTACTTAAGAAGAGGTTAAGTGTAGGGGAAAATAAAGAAAAGGGGGCAGAGGGGGGAAAAATGGACAGGGAGTGGAAGGGGGAAGATTGCAATTTTAAATAGACCTGTGAGGTTAGCCTCACTAGAAACCTGACATTCAAGCCAAGACTTGAATTCTCTCATTTATATCATTTCATCAATCTTTTGTTTCTCACTAATAAGGTACAAAATACATCTTTAACATAGAAAACATAGAAATAAAAACAAAAATAAAGAAAACCCCGAAGACCCACCACTAAAAAAGTCACTGTTAACATTTTGGTATACCCTTTCAGTCACTGATTTATACATTTGTATGTATTCTAAATGGTATATTCCATGTCACTAAATCTTCTACATTTACTGTTAGCGGACAAAGTATTCAGCTGTCAACCAAGCCCCTATTGTGTTGGGACACTTGGGCTGTTTCTAACTTTTCACCATTATAAACAATGCTCACAGCTAAATCTTGGGGCACCTCCATGACTAAATATTCCTCCCACAATTTCCATTTTTGCTTATTTACCTTCAAAACATATATTGTCATTTCAAATCTGCAATCATAAATGCATTGTTGTATATTCACCCTTTCCCCATTTCTATAGTGTCAACTTATACTTTTTAATGGTTACATAAAGTCCAATTGGATGTACACTAATTTACTAAACTACTCCCTATGAGACATTTAGGCTGTTTTCAGCTTTTTCCTATTACAATGCTGAAATAAATACCTTCTTGCTTATAGCTTTCTGTTTATTTCCTTAGGATAAATTCTTAAAAACAGAATAATTAAATGCCTTTGTGACTCTTGCCACATAGTGTAACAACTTTAAACACCATGAATAAGTGTACCAGTTTCACAGCAAATGGGATACCTTAAAAAATGTTTTTAAAAACAAGATATAAAAGTAGGAAATTAAAACACACAAAATTTAAAGTCTACCCCAGCTACAGGTGAGGATAGGTAAGTGGGCATTATAATCAGATCTTTTCCTATTTGAGTCCCATGAATCAAACACCTCCCTTCCCCTGACCCCAAAGTGGCCTACAGCAGAAACTTGAATTATCCACAGCCATTTCTCCAACTAGTTCTTCTTACTTCTGGCTAGAATCCAAGGAGCCTCTTTTTTTTTCCTCTAGCCTTTAATTTAAGAGTCCGTGGCCCCAGCCTCAATACCCTGCATCCCATTCAGGAACCCACAATGTGTATGTTAACAGAAATCCTTATAGAGATCCACTCAAAACTGAAATATTAAAAACTTTATATTTACATCCTAACCACACCTCACCACTCCATTTCAAAAAAGGCCATTTTACAACTTAGTAGAAATGATCTCCTTGAGCACTGGGATGTCCTAAACCATTTAGAATTACTTCAAGGGAGGTTATTTTTGGTTCTAGAAAGTGTAGCCTGGTAGTTAAGATGATAATACCAGATATTTATTGACCACTATATGTCAGGCACTGTGCTAAGTCCATATTATCTCACTTAATGTGCATAACTATCATTCTTCTGAATAAGAAAACTGATGTACATCCAAGGTCACACAAAAATGTGATGGAGCATGGAGTAGAACTCAGGTCTGTTGAACTCTAAAGCTCATACTAATCCCTATGCTACAAACTGTGTAATCAAGCTCACCTTGATTTTAGAGTTCAGAATCCAAAAAACTTACTAAAATGTCACTTAACCTCTGAGCCTCAGTTTCCTCACCTGTAACATCTATCTCACAGGGCTGGTTATTTTGACTAAATGAGGTCAGGTAACACAGCAGTCACTTGTTCCTGCTGGCAACCACTACCTCTATTTCTACATATGGTGGGTGCTCCAGTTAGACAAATGTCATCAATTACATTCTTCCCCTGCTCTTCTGCATTCTAGCAAAAATTATTTTTACAACCAAACTGCCTACCTTTGTGTTGAATAAATGTCTCCATAATGCCAATCTTTATAATCTTTCCCTTCAGTTTTTTATTTCCCAAGCAGGCATTCAATGGTGAACACTAAATATTGTATCAATCACCTAAAACAGTGCCCACAAAGTAGCAAGTACTCAGTAAGTATTATCCCTATAGTGTACTTCTGATGATGACCACCAATATAATTCGGAAGTATGTGCAGGTATCTTGGTAATAAATTCACTGCCCCCTAACCACTGGGTCTCTGAGAAAAGAACAAAGCATAAAGATCAGCAGTAAGGATTTCCGTCTACTTATCTGCCCTTAAGTCTAACCCTGATGGACTTTCTTGAGAGAAAACACATATTTATGTTAGAAAAACTGGTGCTATTTGCAACACAACTGCACAAATGTTCAGGTACAGGACCAAACGCTACATCACATATATCTGAAATCTAAATAAATGTCCCCTTAATTTTCAGGAAAAGGATCAACTTTTTAAGTGGAAACTGTGGGGGTAAACCTAGTAAAAATCTACCAGACGGAGATGGCTGCCTGGATGTGGACCAGCCTGAAAGCTGTAGGAGGCACTGGCATGGTAAGGTCCTTTCCTAAGAGTCTCTTAGGACCTTTAGTAATAAGGAAGTCTGACAAAGAAGCAATGTAAATGCAACCAGTACCCTCCCATTAGAGTTGCCAGATGTATCAAATAAAAACACACTACAGTTAAATTTGAATTTCAGATGTTAAAATATGAATGATTTTTAGTATAAGTCCCATGCAACGTATACTAAAAAATAATCTGTTGCCTACGTGAAATTCAAATCTAACGGGGTGTCCTGTATTTCATCTGGCAACTCTACCCCCTACACCTACCTCAACTTCCACTGAAGATAGCAAAGTGCCTCCCAGTCCTCTCTAACCTCGACTTCTCTGTTAAGAACACAAAGAAAAGCATCAACTTACGACAATAATTTTTCCAAATGTAAAATACCCGATACAAAATCCATAACATTCATTTTCATTTTAAAAAGTGATGTCATAGATGGGTCGAGTAGCTAGGCAACAAGACCAAAAAAAAAAAAAAAGCCTCCAGGAACCTGCCTAGGAAAGCGGCGAGGTCTGGACTAGCAGATGAACTTCCCAGCTAAGAGTTTCGCCAAAAAAACATCGCTGGGAGGGGGGGCGCTTTCTCCTCCGGAATTAACGGCCTCAAGAGGTCGAGAGGAGGAGCACCCGACAAAGCGCCTCCTCCTGCAGCCCGCGACTTCAGGGCTCTCGGATAATAGACCCCACACCCTCAGGCCCAGGGCGGCTCAAGGGCCGGGTAACTTACTGACAGGGCTCAGATTCCAAGATGTGTCGCACAAAGAAAAGAGGCGGGAAGGGAAACGGGAACCAGGTTAAAGCCGAAGGCGAGGCGAGGGGAGAGCGATGGGCCCCCGCGGGTGGGCTGAGGAGGCCGTGTGGCGGCGCGGACAAGGCCTCAAGAGGCCTCGGAACGAACGGCCCAACTCCCTCCAAACCCAGCCTCGCTCTCGCCTCTATCTTCACCGATTGTCGCGAAAAATCCTACCCCCCTCTCGAACAAGAACTAAGTCGTCCCCAAACTCACCCTCTACCGACTGTTCTCTCCTCAGAGTAAAGGCGACGCTACACGGCCTCTACCGTCCCGAGAAAAGAGCGCGCGACCGCCGGAAACCAGACGACGGAGCTCGGTGGCTCCCAAGGGCTACAAAGTGGCGTTCTCTATTGGTTATCTGACTTGCCAATCAACGTTTATCTCCAGAGGCGGAATCGGTTTTCCACGATTTCTTCGATCTTATTGGCTACCGAATGCGAAAGACTTGAGTTCGTGTGAACGACAGATGGGGACAAAGAGCGAGGCTTTGTACCGAGTGCGCATGCCCAAGTTGCGTCCGCTAGAGGCGGAAAAGGAAGGGGGGAGGGGGATAAAGGGTTGGAAGGAGAGACATCAACGGACTGACTGAAAGACCGAAAGACCAAGTGATGGGAGGGGGAAAGGAGAGGAGAAAAAAGGGAGAGAGAGGAAAGTGGAAAGAGTGAAACAGAAGGGGAGAAAATGTGCGCGTAGGCGTGCTCTGAGAATTCCTGCACTGCGCCTGTACAAGCAGCCAGAGTAACAATGTCATTGTATTCAGTGTAGTAGATCTAGACTTTTCCTACTGAAAAAATGCCCCGCCATGTTTCTTTTTTCACACTTCCTCATTAGGGCTTGCACTCTGACACTCCTTACTTAATCTGATTTTCTAGTTGCTTCTCCTGCTGCCAGGTTTACTCCTAAAGCCCAGCTGAAATAGTCATCACTATGGCTATGGTTATAGAAAGGGATGGGGGATGGGGGATCGATACTTTAGTCTCTGTGTGATTACAAAGAATTGTAACCAGTACCCTCATTTCCATGGTAACCAGGGAACCCAGCAGTCCAAACATCACTATTCCCACGATTTACAGAGAGACTCAACAGGTGTCATCATTGCCATGGATACATTGTAGGCCTCCAGATCAGACTGATTCTATATTCCAAAGGATGCCAATTAGGTAATCACCTTCATTTTTCAGTAACGCCTAACTAGCCCTGTGGTTAATCAAGGGCTACAACACTCAAGTGATAGGTGTTTGTAGTTAATTCCCACTAATTAACGAATTCACACTCAAGGTTTCAGGGTGTTCCGACTGGCACCACCTTATGTGGGGACACAGTGATCTAGAGCCTGTCTAGAACCTTCTGCAATGACAGAAATGTTCTATATCTGCTCTGTTCAATACAGTAGCTACTGGCCATATGTGGCCATTGAGGTCGTGAAATATGACGAGTGCAAGTGAGGAACTGAATTGTTAATTCCATTTCATTTTAATTAGCTAAAATTTAAGTAGCCACATATGGCTAGTGGCTACCATATTGGACATATCTAGACCAATGGAATTGTTATTTTTGAGAATAAATAACACCTCTATTATGAAAAAAGAATTCCTCTATTCTGAAAAAGGCATTTTTTCTTGCTTACAGAAAAAAAAAATCAAACAATACCCAAGAGTAAAAAGAGAAAAGTCTCTCCCTCTATTCATCCCAGTGATTACAATTATGACATTATTGCATTTCTATTTTCTATGTTTGTACTGTCCTGGTCAAAGGGAAAACTTCATACCTTTTTATACATGTAGGATTAAGCTATACATGCTTTTCTGAGCCATGACTTTCTCACTTAAAATACTTTAGCTATCTTTCCATATAGATGCATAAAGATCTATGAGGACTTTTCATATCAAATATTTTATAGACTCCAGCATGATGGTTTCTAGTATCTGTTAAGTGAAAAAATACATAGTTACAAAAAAGCTACTATGGGACTTCCCTGGTGGCGCAGTGGTTAAGAATCTGCCTGCCAATGCAGGGGACACGGGTTTGTGCCCTGGTCCGGGAAGATCCCACATGCCGTGGAGCAACTAAGCCAGTGTGCCACAACTACTGAGCCTTCGCTCTAGAGCCCGCAAGCCACAACTACTGAGCCCGCATGCCACAACTACTGAAGCCCACATGCCACAACTACTGAAGCCTGCGTGCATAGAGCCCATGCTCGGCAACAAGAGAAGCCACTGCAATGAGAAGCCTGCGCACCGCAACGAAGAGTAGACCCCGCTCGCCGCAACTGGAGAAAGCCCACGTGCAGCAACGGAGACCCAATGCAGCCATAAATAAATAAATAAACTAACAAATAAATAAAGCTACTATGGATTCAATACCATTTTAATGAACTTTTTTAAAAAAATAAATTTATTTATTTATTTTTGGCTGTGTTGGGTCTGTTGCTGCGCGTGGGCTTTCTCTAGTCGCGGCGAACAGGGGCTACTCTTCGTTGCAGTGAGCAGGCTTCTCATTGTGGTGGCTTCTCTTGTTGCGGAGCACAGGCTCTAGGCACACAGGATTCAGTAGTTGTAGCACACAGGCTCAGTAGTTGTGGCTCGTGGGCTCTAGAGTGCAGGCTCAGTAATTGTGGCGCAAGGGCTTAGTTGCTCCGTGGCATGTGGGACCTTCCCGGACCAGGGCTCGAACCCGTGTCCCCTGCATTGGCAGGCAGATTCTTAACCACTGCACCACCAGGGAAGTCCCACCTCCCAGGTACCTACCCAAGAGAACTGAAAACGTGTTCACATAAAAGCTGGTAAAAGTGAATGTTTATAGCAGCGTTATTCATAATAGCCAAAAGGTACATCAACTGATGAATGGTTAAGCAAATACGGTATATCTGTACAATGGGATATTATTCAGTCATAAAAAACTAATGAAGTTCTGATACATGCTACAACATGGATGAATCTCGAAAACATGCTAAGTGGAAAAAGCCAGTCACAAAAGACCACATATTATATGATTCTATTTATATGAAATGTTCAGAATAGGGGAATCTATGGAGAAAAGAAGTAGAACAGTGCTTGCATAAGGCTTTGGGAGATGGAGAGATGGGGGAAGATAGCTAAAGGGTACAAGGTTTCTTTTTAAAATGATGAAAATGTAAAATCGACTGTGGTCATTAATGGTTGCACATATCCGTGAATATACTAAAATCCATTAAGTTGTATACTTTAAATGGGCAAATTGTATAGTATATGAATTCTATCTCAATAAAGCTCTTATAAAAAAAAAGTATAAGTGGGACCTAAAGAAGTAATAATAACCTAAGTTGATTTCCCAAGGGACAGCACCATAGCAGAAAGTCCTGTACAGATCCTGGAACCCATATAGACCCTAGGGTGTGTGTCTCATAAAGTCAGTTGACCTCCTGTGGAGTAAATTAGGATATGTTGCCTCCCAAGTTGGGAGAGATGTTTGGACAGGAGAGAGTGAATGTTAAAGAGTGGCGTGTAGGGGCTTCCCTGGTGGCGCAGTGGTTGAGAGTCTGCCTGCCAATGCAGGGGACACGGGTTCGCGCCCTGGTCTGGGAAGATCCCACATGCCGCGGAGCAACTAGGCCCGTGAGCCACAATTACTGAGCCTGCGCGTCTGGAGCCTGTGCTCCGCAACAAGAGAGGCCGCGATAGTGAGAGGCCCGCGCACCGCGATGAAGAGTGGCCCCCGCTCGCCGCAACTGGAGAAAGCCCTCGCACAGAAACGAAGACCGAACACAGCCATAAATAAATAAATAAATAAATAAGAGTGGCGTGTAGTCAGAATCACACTAAATCAGACTGCCACCATTGGACTTGCTGATAAGGAGGAATAGGCATGCTTTTACTACATTTCACTCATTCTTCTTCGTTTTTTTAAAATTTTCAAATAATATTGTTTTAAAAATTTCTTAGCAATACAAAAAGAATTTTGCTCTCAATAGAATATTCGTTTGATGATTTTCACTGAAGCAGTGTTATTGACTCTCTGCTTAATTTTTTTATTGAAGTATAGTTGATTTACAATGTTGTGTTGATTTCTGCTGTGCAGCAAAGTGATGCAGTTATACATATATACACACTCTTTTTTATATTCTTTTTAAAATTATTTTTATTTATTTTTGGCTGCGTTGGGTCTTGGTTGCTGTGCGCGGGCTTTCTCTAGTTGCGGTGAGCGGGGGCTACTCTTCGTTGCGGTGCGCGGGCTTCTCATTGCGGTGGCTTTTCTTGTTGTGGAGCGTGGGCTCTAGGCACGCAGGCTTCAGTAATTGCAGCACACGGGCTCAGTTATTGTGGCACGCAGGCCCTAGAGCACGTGGGCTTCAGTAGTTGTGGCTTGCGGGCTTAGTTGCTCCGAGGCATGTGGGATCTTCCCACACCAGGGATGGAACCCATGTCCCCAGCACTGGCAGGTGGATTCTTAACGACTGCGCCACCAGGGAAGTCCCTATATTCTTTTCCATGATGGTTTATCACAAGATATTGAATACAGTTCCCTGTGCTATACAGTAAGTAGGGCCTTCTTGTTTATCTATTCTATATGTAATAGTTTGCATCCACTAACCCCAAACTCCCACTCCTTCCCTCCCCCAACCCCCTCCCCCTTGGCAACCACAAGTCTGTTCTTTATGTCTGTGAGTCTGTTTCTGTTTCATAGATAGATAGGTTAGTTTGCATCATATTTTAGATTCCACATATAAGTGATATAATGTGGTATTTGTCTCTTTTTGACTTACTTCACTTAGTATTATCATCTCTAGGTCCACCCATGTTGCTGCAAATGGCATTGTTTCATTCTTTTTTATGGCTGAGTAGTATTCTTCTTTTTAAAGATAAAGATGAAGGTTCCTTATCTTTGCCTGCCTGCCTTTGCTCCCCTCTTGCTTCACTCTTACCTCTCTCCTTATATTATAGAAATATTACTACAATTTGAGTTCATTGAGGCTTTTATTCCCCTCTCTCTCCCTTATTCATTCGTCCACCAATTCATCCAACAAACATATCAGGGACTATGCTAGATGCTGGAGATAGAGATGAGTAAGAACTGGTCCCTATTGTTGAGGAGCTCACAGTCTAGCATTTCCCCAAAGTCTCTCTAAATGCATATTTCCTTTTCTTCATTCCATGGTACTTTAGAATGGTATAAGACATTAAATAAGAATCCATATGTTTCCAGAGTTGGTTCTAAAGAGTGAACTTCACTCTAATCAAATGGCTGCCAAATAGTATCTCCAATTGTTTGATCAAGTTACATGTAGCCTTGCCTGTCATAAAAAAATAAAAGTTTGACACCCAGCAGTAGTTAGTTAAGTAAAGCATGGCACATGCAAATGATGGAATAATATACAGCCATTACAATTATGTTGTAGAACATACTGTACAAGATAATTCCAATTTTGTAAAAAAAAAATATGCAAAAAGAAAACAAAGGACTGGAAGGATATACATCAAAAAGAGTAGTGGTTATCTCCAGGTATGATGGATAGGATAAAAGTGATCATTGCTTTCTTCTTCAGACCGTCTATGCTTTCCAAAAATTTTACAGTGAACATTTATATTTTTGTAATCAGAAAAGGATATATATAATTAAAATGAAAGAACTCTCATGAAGACAGGGACTGAGTTTTTACCTGTCTTACAGTGTTTACAGAGCTTTAGGAGTGCTTTATAAATGGTGAATAACAAGTAACAGAATTGAGTACTATGCCATAAATGTAACAAGGCTGAAAATGAGTGTTGAATTGCAGGCCACACTCTTACTCAACACCTTCCCTGTCATCCCCCATCAGCCCATTTATGTTAGAGCTTTTCATCTGTGGCTGATACATACTCAAACCTATCAACTATGGGCACTCTTGGCTTACTAAAAGAGAAAAAGTAGATATTTATTTTAAGGACATGAAGCTTCCAGGGTGTGAAGTCCCAAACCTTTCATAAGTCAGCTCTATTTCTCTTATAATAATAACAAGTATCTATTAAACACCTGCTATATGTCAGGCAAGTGCACACCTCACTTAATCTTAGTAGCATTGCTATGCGGTATCATTATCCCCAGTATTTCTTTCCAGTCTTTTTCTAAGTATACATGTATATAGAATTTCTCTACAAAGTTGGTATCATATTTTAACTCCTATAAAAAAATGTAACATTATATCTGGAATGTTTTCGTGTCTCATTTGCTTTTTTAATAGACTTTATTTTTTAGAGTAGTTTTAGGTTTGCAGCAAAATAGTAATTTGTAGTAATGGTTGTTAATTACTACATCCAGTGTATGAATATAACCAAAATTGATTTGACCAATTTTCTATTGTACATTTAGATGGTTTTCTTATCTCTGTTTTAAAGATGAGAAAAATAAGACCTGGTGACTTGACAAGAGACAAATCCAAAGTCAACTGGTTAAAAAGCAGGCAGAGTTGAGATTAGAATTCTGGTCTATCTGTCTCCAGAACTCATACACATTGCCTCTGAATACACCATCAGCCCCCTTTAGATTGTCTCCCCTCAATTTGAAACCAGGCATTCTCCACAACGAGAGCAGTCAAGGATCCAAGCATGTGTTGAGAAGGGCAGGCAATACAAAAGAACGACGTGACCCAACTGAGATGGAACAAATTGAAAATGCAAAAGGAGGTACAGGGACACAGAAATAAGCAGAAGGTGTGAGATGGATACACAGTATACTGGTTAAGATAAAGAGAAAGCTGCGTTTGGGAAACCTAAAGGGGAAAACTCTTGCTTTTATCTCTGTATATAGGAGAGAGCAAAGATAACCTCAAGGCCATGGGGGGAGCCAGGAAGGATAAGGTTTCTGGGAAGGTGAATGAGACAAGGGAGAATAAAACTCTGGAGGACTACAAGGCTAGGAGAGGCTTAGTGTGGGAAGGAAGAAAGGCCCAGGGCAAAGAGGCAGGCCAGAGCAGGCACTGGACACCAAACCTAAAAATGTGATGGGACTCCCTTCCAGCCTGAGCCTCTTCTAGTATCTCAGATACTAAATACTCTCCAGCACTTAGGGGTCGGAGGGGTAAAGTGGAGAGAGCGGGGATTGTAAAGTGCTCTAACTCTAATGGGGACTGAGAATGGATCCTGGCACACATTTTTTAAAGCCAGTAGGCCTAATGCTAATGCCCCCTCCCCCTACCCCACTTCCCTAGCTTCAACCCCAGCCACACCCACACGCTAAGGACCATCCAGGAGGGGGAGTGTGTGTGTGCGCGCGCGCGTGCGTGCTCGTGCCTAAGAGAGCCTGAGAGACAGAGACGAGACAAAAAGAGACCGGGAGAGAGAGAGTGCGCGCCAGAGTGGGGGGGGGGGGGAAGAGAGAGAGAGAGAGAGAGAGGGACAAGGACAGAAAGAGGGAGGGAGGGAGACAGAGACAGAGAGACAGAAAAAGGAGGAAGGAGAGCTGTCGGCCTCGGTGAGGAAAACTACTGAAGAGATAACGCTGGGGGCTCCTGCGCGAAGACTCAGGGAGAAGATCTCAGAACTTACCCTAAGACCGTGGAAGGAGTGGGGGAGTGTCTTTGCAGGACCTGGTTTTGGGGTCATCAGGCAGTAACGGCTACTGCATAGGCGTTGTCACTGAGCCAGAGCCATTTAACTCGCCCTGGGTGGCTGGAGACCAGGCTTAAGACACCCCACAACTCTGAGTCTCAGAATGGTTAGGGGGGCCCGAGGCTGCAGACAAGGGGAGGAGGGGCACGTGAGGGTTGGGTCACTGCCTCCCCCCACCCTTCGCTGTCACTCATTACCCCAACAGTCGCCCAGGGGGCGGGCCCCGGAGAGGTGGGGTTGGGGGGGAGGGTAATCTTGGCAGGCGCCTGCGGCATGGCGTAGGTAGGGACTGTTGAGGGGGGCGGACGCCGGGGGGTTGAACACGAGTGGGAAGCGGAGAGAGACACGGGGAGGGGGAGGGGACCGGGAACCATTTGAATGAGAGGAGGGGATCACGGGTAGAGTGGGCTCCAGGAGGTAGGGCGGGCACGGGTGTTGACGGGGGCCAGACTCTCAAGCCAGGTAAGGGAAGCAGGTGCGTAGATCTGTTTTTTGTGGGTTAGTGTACTCGGCCCTTTGGTGGAGAGGGGGTGCCGCCTTCCCCGGGGGCGGGCTTCCAAGCTCCGGAGGCTAGCTTTTCCTTCTCAACTAACGGGGCCCCGGGCGGGGGCTCAAGCTCCATCTCCAGTGCCGACGTTCCACTCCACAATTTCCAGGCGTCCACTGGGCTGGGAGTCTCGCGCCGGGGGCCGGCGCTGTCTCGCGAGCCCCCTCCTCGAGCCAGCCAATGGGGTTGGTTGCTGGCGCCGCCCGCCCGCCTGGTGCAGAGCGCTGGGCGCTGTGAGCGGCGCTGCCATTTAAAGGGGCCGCGACCCCTGTCCCGGCTGCTAGGGAGGGAGGTGGAGAAGGAGCGCGGGGCCGTCGCTGTCTGCAGTTCTAGGCTTGTAGCCGTTACACTAACCCTGCCGCAGGTAGGGGTCGAGCCTGATCAAGCCGAACCGAACCTGCAGGCGGGTTCTCGCAGTAGCCGGGAGGGGGGTCTAAGGAGAGATCGTAGCTCCAAAATGTCTTCCTGTAAATGCCTGAGGTGGGGGGTGGGCAACAGGAGAAGGAGGACTGGGGGAGCAATAGGAAAGGGGGACTGGGCTGAGGAAGTGGGCGACCCTGAAAGGTAACTGCGGGGGGAGGGGTTAGGAAGGGCAGTTTGTGGGGGCGAGGGAAGGGCTGAGGGAGGACCATGCAACGCGGGGAGGGGGGGGTGGGGCCAGACAGGGTGGGTAAAGACTGGGGAACTGGGGGGCTCTAGGAGAGAGGGGAGGGGATAGAAACTGAGATCGCGGGGGCGGGAAAGGCTCCTGTTGGCAGCGGCCCTGGGAGACTCTAAGGGGGCGTTCAGCCCGAGTTGTGGGGGGGAGTGAAAGGTGAGGGGGGAGGGGAGCTGGGAGTTGCAGTGGGGTGGCGGGGGCTAGGCGGGCGGGTGGAACGACGGACTGCCTGGCGAGTGGGGCACAGGGCCAGGGCGGGGGACGCCTCTCCCCACAGGGGGCGCTGTATGTTGGTGGGGGGAGTGGTCATTTGCACTAAAGCCTGTGGAAATGCTTGTCGGTTGTGGTGGGGGCGATTCAAGAGAAATCCAAGTGGATGATGGGGTGTGTCCCAGAACCTATATAAGAAGGAATTCTGGCGAAGACCACCTCTTCTGTCCTCTTTTCTACCCCTAACCTACAGCCCATATCCAGTCATCCTCATGGACCCCAGTGATTTCCCCAGTCCGTTTGACCCATTGACCCTGCCAGAGAAGCCCCTGGCTGGAGACCTTCCAGTAGACATGGAATTTGGAGAGGATCTACTGGAATCCCAGACTGCCCCAACTCGAGGATGGGCCCCCCCTGGCCCTTCTCCATCCTCAGGAGCCCTGGACCTGCTTGATACCCCTGCTGGCCTGGAAAAAGACCCTGGAGTCCTGGATGGAGCCACTGAGCTGCTGGGGCTGGGGGGGCTGCTCTATAAAGCTCCCTCCCCCCCAGAGGTGGACCATGATCCTGAGGGGACCCTTGCATGGGATGCAGGAGATCAGACCCTAGAGCCTGGACCAGGGGGCCAGACCCCTGAGGTGGTGCCACCTGACCCAGGGGCTGGGGCAAATCCCTCTTCACCTGAGGGGCTACTAGAGCCTTTGGCTCCAGATTCTCCAATAACCTTGCAGTCCCCACATATTGAAGAGGAGGAGACCACCTCCATAGCTACAGGGCGAAGGGGCTCCCCTGGGCAAGAGGAGGAGCTTCCCCAAGGGCAGCCACAGAGCCCAAATGGCCCCCCCAGCCCTTCAGTGGGAGAGACTCTGGGGGATGGAATCAACAGTTCTCAGACTAAACCTGGGGGCCCTAGCCCCCCTGCACACCCTTCCTTGCCAGGTAGGTTGCCTGATCAGCTGGAAAATCAAGGATGGGGAGAGGGTGGGGGTAAGGAGGGTGGCTGTATGTTTGGGGAAGAAGTTGTGGGAGGAGGGTGGAGAGATAAGAGTAGGGATGTGTATGGAAGAGTGGGGGTTTGGAAGGAGGAGTGGGGGTGTGGTGAAGAAGGTTAAGGAAAGTAGGGGTAGGGGGAGCTCAGTGGCTGTGGAGGAGAAATAGGGGTGAGGTTTCAGGGGGGTGGGTTGAGAAGACTGGGTTTGGTGGCAGAGGTTCCCTTTTTCTTCCCCCAGTGGGCTTTTGGTACCAGGATCCTCCTTCCTTTGGGATTTGGGGAGGACACCAGGCTTCTTGGTTCTAAGATCTTTCTAGCTGTTTTGTTCTAGATGAGACTGGGGTTTCTGGGTTTGATGAATGATAACTAGGCTCTGGAGCCGCCAAGTGCATAGTGATTTCAGAGGAATGGTAGACATGCAGGGCCTAGGATTGTGTCTCTGATAGGGGAGGGCCAGCCTAGACTTGAGAGGCTCGCATTTCTCCCCAATTCTGCCTAGTGTTGTGCCTCTCCCAGGCTGTGACCAGGGTCTTAGGACTTATATAACCACCTGAGTCCAGGGGAACCTCCGCATACATTAATGCTTCCTTCTTCCCTTGCTACCTTTGGGTGGTTGCATTTGTTTTTGTTGATAAACTATAAATGCTTGATGAAAGGTGTGTTACTTGTGTTTCCTTAACTCCCAATGATTGGGACAGAAAGCTGGTGGGAAGGTAGGATTTTTTTCATGGAGAATAGCTGCGCGCCGCTCCCCCACCTTAGTGCAGAGCTCAAGGTAACCCTGAGAGGGGCCCCAAGAAGCCACAGGCACTCGAGTTTTCCCTTTCAGTTTTGAGTAAGTTCTTCCCCAGGAATGGAGGCGGGGGTTGGGCCAGGGAGGGGGTGGTGAAGGCAGGCTCAAGATTTAGGTTGCTTTCTGCTTCCTTTGCAGGAGATGGCCTGACTGGGAAGGCGAGTGAGAAGCCGCCTGAGAGGGTGAGGGGGGGAGGGGATTGGAAGGAGTCTGGTTCCCCCTGTAGCTCTGGGAAGGACAGACCCTTCATTTTCCCTCCCAGATGTTGCTCTGTGGAGGGTGTGTGTGAGGAGAGTTAGGAGGAGGGAGGGAGCGCTTGTGTCTATTGCTTCTTAAGGAGAAAGTCCAGCCTCCTTTTCTCCCCTCCTCCTAAGGGCAGGGCCAAGGGTCCCTACTCTCCCTTCCCCCTCCTATTTCTGTACCCCCCCCAAACCCTGTACTAGCGCAGCTGGCCCTTTAGCCTGCCCCTGGTGTCAGCTTTCCTCCCCTCCCCATGTTTCCAAGGTGCAGAAGAGAAGCGAGCGCGTTAGAAGAGTAGAGCCTCCAAAACCTGAGGTTGTGGATTCCACTGAGAGCAGTGAGTAGGCCTTGAGGAAGTGTGACCCAGTGGGATGTGGCGGGCCATGGATCTCCTGGCTCCTGTAGTGGCGCACTCTGCAGAGTGCGAAGCGCCTGTCTCTGCTCTGGGTTGGCATGGGAACCAGGGGCAGTGGGGGAAATTGAAAACAAGAGCAGTGAGAATGGAGTTTCCTGTTTCAGCTCTGCCATCCCTGTCCCTGAATCTTCTCCCTTGGATCCCTCCCTTCCCCTCCCTGGGAGGTTACAGAGTAACTAAGGGAGAGTGACACCGGGTGGCTTGAGATTCCAATGTAATAGGGGCGGGGTATAAAGCCAAGGACTACAGAGATTGGGGATCCCAGGATCAGCTGAGCTACCTGTTGGTCAGGTGGTAGCTGGAGGCCTGGTCCCTCAGCCTTTTCTCCCCGCCCCTCCCCCCCCCACTTCCTCAGTTCCAGTGTCAGATGAGGATTCTGATGCCATGGTAGATGACCCCAACGATGAGGACTTTGTGCCATTCCGGCCCCGGCGCTCTCCTCGCATGTCCCTACGCTCGAGCGTGGCTCAGAGGGCTGGGCGCTCAGCGGTAGGCACCAAGATGACTTGTGCCCACTGCCGGACACCACTGCAGAAGGGCCAGACGGCCTACCAGCGCAAGGGGCTGCCACAGCTCTTCTGCTCTTCATCCTGTCTCACCACCTTCTCCAAGAAGCCCTCCGGCAAAAAGACCTGTACCTTCTGCAAGAAGTACGTGAGGGTCCCGGGCTGTGGGGAGGGCAGGGATCGGGCTGGGAGTAAAGGGTGAGACAGAGACTATGTTGGCAAGAACGTAGCAAAGTGGAACTGGGAGAGAGGTGACTTGGGGGGGGGTCCGAGAGTATTTTGGTTCTGTGGTCATTGATCCCAGAGGAGGGGGGTGGAGGCTGATGAAATGAGAGGGTGGTACTGAGTGAATGTGCAAACCTGTCCCCACCTCCAGGGAGATCTGGAACACCAAGGACTCAGTTGTGGCGCAGACTGGTTCAGGAGGCTCCTTCCATGAGTTCTGCACATCTGTCTGTCTCTCTCTGTATGAGGCCCAGCAGCAGCGCCCAATCCCCCAGTCTGGGGATCCCGCCGATGCCACTCGCTGCAGTATATGCCAGAAGACTGGAGAGGTGAGGAAGCTCGATGGGGGCTGATTTACAGAGCCTGGCCAGCCCTGAGCTGCCCCTGCAATCCTGGGGCTGCAGGGGCCAGGCCCTGTGGAAGAGGGGAGTGGGGAGGGGAAGCAGCCATCGTGAGGGAGCATATTCAAGGATAGAGCTTCTCCAGGATGTGTGCAGCTGGCCTTCCTTGCCTCCCAGGACCTCACCATCAAGTCGGCAGCCCGATGTGCAGGTTGGGGGGTCCCTGGGCCCACTGTCTGCTGTGAAGGTCTAGGGTGAGGCGGGGCGGGCTGTCCTTGCACTAGGGTGGGTGGTGGTGGCCAGGCCCCAGCTCAGGGGGTGTGTGTGTGTGTATGTGGCAGGTCCTGCACGAGGTCAGCAATGGCAGCGTGGTGCACCGGCTCTGCAGCGACTCTTGCTTCTCCAAATTCCGGGCCAACAAGGGACTGAAAACCAACTGTTGTGACCAGTGTGGGGCTTACATCTACACCAAGACCGGGAGCCCTGGCCCCGAGCTCCTCTTCCACGAGGGCCAACAAAAGCGGTTCTGCAACACAACCTGCTTGGGGGCGTACAAGAAGGTGGGGCCGAGGGAGTAGTGCATTAGAGGGCTGTGGAAGGGGGTGCGGTCCTTGGGTGAGAAATAAAGGTGCCTGACGGGTCGAGGGCTGGGAGAAATAAAACAAATAAAGGGGGTTTCAATTGTATCTGTTATGTTTTATTTTTGAAGCTGGCTGGTGGATACACAGGTCTTTGTTATCTCATCATCTATACTTTTTTGTATGCCTGAAATATTTCATGTTTTAAAAATTTAAAAAAATAAAAGTGAAGGGACAAATCCAGCCTCAGCCTCTCCTTCCCCATCCTCACAGAAAAACACACGGGTGTACCCATGTGTCTGGTGCAAGACCCTGTGTAAGAACTTTGAGATGCTATCCCATGTGGACCGTAATGGCAAGACCAGCTTGTTCTGTTCCCTGTGCTGTACCACCTCTTACAAAGTGAAGCAGGCAGGGCTCACTGGTAGGTGCAAAGCCCTCTTCTCTGAGACCCCTGCTGGCCTTCCTTCCACCTCCCATACTCCCTTCTTCTAAAGTAACCCCTGCTGCCCGACTTCAGCCCCAATCACATCTTCCCGTGGATTTCCTGTTCCATCTCTGCACTGCCTTACACCTTCTGTGTGCTCTCTCTCTCTCTCTCTCTCTCTCTCTTTCTCTCTCTCTCTCTTTCTCTCTCTCTCTTTCTCTCTCTCCTTTTCTCTCTATGCCCCAGGCCCTCCCCGACCCTGCAGCTTCTGCCGCCGCAGCCTCTCTGACCCCTGTTACTACAACAAGGTTGATCGCACAGTCTACCAGTTCTGCAGCCCCAGCTGCTGGACCAAGTTCCAGGTACTCCAAACCCTGGACCAGGGATAAAGGGTGTGGCGACGTAGAGAGGGTATGAGATTTGGGGTAGGTAGGCCTGGGCAGAGCAAAGAACAAGCCTGACTTCCCCTACCCCTACCCGCCCACCACACACATCTTGCCCCTCCCTTACTTGTCTTCCTTCCCTCCAGCGCACAAGCCCCGAGGGGGGCATTCACCTGAGCTGTCACTACTGCCACAGCCTCTTCAGTGGCAAGCCTGAGGTCTTGGACTGGCAGGTAAGATCCCCACCCCCACCCACATCTTGCTACACAGAGACATCTGTCTGAAGGGGTCCTTCCACTTGGCTCTCGCCAGGTCCAGATGTCACAGCCCTGCCCTCCCCACCCTGTGCCCCCGTCCCAGGACCAGGTGTTCCAGTTCTGCTGCCGTGATTGCTGTGAGGACTTCAAGCGCCTTCGGGGTGTGGTGTCCCAGTGTGAGCACTGCCGGCAGGAGAAACTCCTGCATGAGAAGCTCCGATTCAGTGGGGTGGAGAAGAGCTTCTGCAGCGAAGGTAAGGAGATGGGGAAGGGGCAGAGGGCTCTGTACCTCACAGCTGGGGAGAATGGCAGATTAAGTAAGGAGGGCTTGCAGAGTGGTCCACGGGGCCAGGGCCTTCTGCTCAGGACGCTCTACGCCTTCTGTCCCCAGGCTTTGGGCACGGGAGCTTGTTAGAGGGTTCAGGTGCACTGCCTTGAAAAGGTTGGGTCTCACGGCCATGGAGATTTCTGCGTCTCTGGACTCTTCCCTCTCGCCCCCTTTCCAGGCTGTGTGCTGCTGTACAAACAGGACTTCACTAAGAAGCTGGGATTGTGTTGTATCACTTGTACTTACTGCTCCCAGACCTGCCAGCGCGGAGTCACCGAGCAACTGGACGGCAGCACCTGGGACTTCTGCAGCGAGGACTGTAAGAGCAAGTACCTGCTGTGGTACTGCAAGGTAAGGGGGGCAGCACGTTACAAAGGAGGGAAAAGGCGGCAGGGAGCACGGACTGTTGTGCTGCCATCAGGGTGTGGGCCGATCTCCAGGGAGGGGGCTCCGGCTTACCCAGCCTCCAAGGGGAGCAGCACGACTTATCCCAGGGCAAAGGGCCCACCCAGCACATTTTAGGGAGGCAGGTCTGACCATCCTGTTGACACCCTCAGGCTGCCCGGTGCCATGCCTGTAAGCGCCAGGGGAAGCTGCTGGAGACCATCCACTGGCGTGGGCAGATCCGTCATTTCTGCAACCAACAATGTCTGCTGCGTTTCTACAGCCAGCAGAACCAACCCAACCTGGATACCCAGAGTGGGCCCGAGAGCCTCCTGAACAGTGAGTCCTGGGCAGGGGGCACAGTCTGTTAGAACTGGCCTGGACTCTTCTGATCCTGGGCCTGGCCCCTTTCTGCTTCCTCTCCCGCTTTCACCTCATCCCTGGCCAGAGGTCCTGGTACTGCGTTCTCTTTCAGCTTCCGGACTGTAGAGGTACTAGAGGAGTCTCGTTTAAAGGTTCTGAGAGTTTAAAAAAAAAAAAAAGGTTCTGAGAGTTAGATCCTACTGATTTTCTATAAGGGATTTATTGTAGGGAATGGGTACCTGCCCAGGTAGGGTGGGGCATATGGGGGCTGTGGTTAGTTTTAAGAGAGAAGGAAGTGTTGGCATAAGCTCTGCCTTTAGTGAGAGTGAAGACTGTTGTTTCTAGAATGTTACCCCGGCCTCTCCGCACTCCAGGGGTACTAAACTCCTGAGGGCCATCTAAATGGAAGGCCTTAAATTATGGGTCATTGCTGGGACACTATTTTTCATCCTTGGCAGCCAGGAGCAAAGAATCTTTTGGGCCGCTATTGCTGGGACCTAGACAAGACTAGACCTGGGGGCGGGGGTGGAGGGAAAATTTGAGACTTCCCATTCATATTTGGTGTTCTCTTAATGAAGCTCTCCTGGAGCAGGGGTGAGGAAAACGGAGAGCTAGTGCCTCAGATGAGAGCTTTCGTTTGCTTTGATCTACAGGTCAGTCTTCTGAGGCGAAGCCCCAGACACCCTCTCAAACCAAAGTGGAGAACAGCAACACTGTAAAGACCTCAGAGGAAAATGGGAATCTGGGCAAGGTCAGGGCAAAAGCCAGGGGGGAGGATGGTCTTAGAGGAGGGTACCGTAGTCAGTGGCACTAAAATTCCTTTGTCTCTGCAGATCCCTGTGAAGATCCAAACAGCCCCTGCTGCTCCCACCCCTCCTCCACCCCCACCGCCCCCAGCAACACCCCGCAAAAACAAAGCTGCCATGTGTAAACCACTGATGCAGAATCGGGGGGTCTCCTGCAAGGTGGAAATGAAGTCCAAAGGGAGTCAGACAGGTGAGTGAAGGTGCCGAGACGCCACAGGCTGTGTTCCTTGGTCTTGGACCTCCAGCCCTGTGCCTGGGAGCTGGACGAGGGGGTTTCTTAGGTGGCCGAAGCATCCTGCATATTGTCATCCTAGAATCCCAGAGTTGTCTCTCAACATTTGGTTCAAGGGCAGTTTTGTGACACTGAGCACGTGTTAGAGCTTTGGGGGGGTGACAAGCACCAGGTCCTGGGTCAGATGTGACCCATCTGGCAGGCGCTCTGAGAAGACCCCTTTTTTGTCAGCAGAAGAGTGGAAGCCACAGGTGATTGTGCTGCCCATCCCAGTGCCCATCTTTGTGCCAGTGCCTATGCATCTGTACTGCCAGAAAGTCCCGGTGCCTTTCTCAATGCCTATCCCGGTAAGTTTTCCTGCCCTTCCTGGTGGGGGCCTCCTTTACCCTCCCAGGCTTGAGACCCACCCTGCCCCCTCCCTCTCACCAGCCGTTCCTCTCATCTGCTGGTGTGGTTCTTGGCGTTTAGTTGGGATTCGTGCCTCCAGGTGCCTGTGCCCATGTTCCTGCCCACTACCTTGGAGAGCACAGACAAGATTGTGGAGACCATCGAGGAGCTGAAGGTGAAGATCCCTTCTAACCCCTTGGAGGCCGACATCCTGGCTATGGCAGAAATGATTGCAGAGGCCGAGGAGTTAGACAAGGCCTCATCTGACCTTTGTGGTATGCCATGGACAGCGGCGGTGAGGGAGACAGGGTGCTGCCAGTCTGTCTCTGCCTAAGGGGGCGGAGAGTGGTGATCTCGGTGCCTGGCGGGATGGGGGAATAGTTGGGATCAGCCCCTGAAAGCCAGTTGAGGGCGCCAAGTAGGAGCTGCAGGGACTAAGCCAACCTCTCTGCCTCCCAGATCTCGTGAGCAACCAGAGTGCAGAGGGACTTCTGGAAGACTGCGACCTGTTTGGGCCAGCTCGGGATGATGTCCTGGCCATGGCCGTCAAGATGGCCAATGTGTTGGATGAGCCTGGGCAAGACTTGGAGGCGGACTTCCCCAAGAGTGAGTAGGATTCAGGGCGTGCCCGCTGTGTACAGTAGCATTTGCGCCGTCAGGAAAGGAGTGTTGCTTGTTACCCCGAGCATGACCCTAAACCGAAGACTCTCACAGGGAGCGGTGCCGGAGATACCAGGACAGGCAGACCATTCTATGCTTGAATCTTGTTGTTTTTTTTTTTAATTGTGGTAAAACACATAACATAAAATTTACCATCTTAACCATGTTTAAAAGTTTACAGTTCAGTAGTGCTAGGAATGTTCCCATTGTTGTGAGTTTTTGTGTGTATGTCCCTCTGAGCACGTTCTCAGTATATAGCTTTGTCCTGGTGACGACAATGAAGCTGTCTCAGAGGCTCATCTCGAGTCAGGTGAACAAGTAGCAGGGGTGGGGTGGGAGGACTATGGGGCTGAGGTCTTAGAAAATTGATTTCTTCTTCCTTTCCCCTCTAGATCCTTTGGATATTAACCCCAGCGTAGATTTCCTGTTTGATTGTGGCCTGGTAGGGCCTGAGGATGTGTCTACTGAACAAGACCTTCCCCGAACCATGAGGAAGGTGAGGGCTGGGGCTGCTGTATCCACAGAAGAGGGATGGAGGCTCAAAGGGCGGGGTGGGGGGTGGCTTTCATAGCCAAGTCAGCAGCCTTAGTTTCGCCTTCCCTAGCCTCCTTTCTCCACCACTGTGAATGCTAAGGTACAGCCAAAGTCTGCTCTCTCCCCAGTTCATCAGAGGTTATAAGAGCTCTTCCTGGGGTTCTGCGCTGTGGAAGCTTGCTGTGTTCTTTCATCAGTCCCCACCTCCCCTGGTGGTGAACACTGTCCTGACTAGCTTCCATGGTGCCCTGGCCTTACCTCCACCACTCCCTCCTTTCTCTTCCCCTCCAGGGTCAAAAGCGGCTGGTGCTTTCAGAGAGCTGTTCCCGGGACTCCATGAGCAGCCAGCCTAGCTGTACTGGACTCAACTATTCATATGGTGTCAATGCTTGGAAGTGCTGGGTGCAGTCGAAATACGCCAATGGAGAAACCAGCAAGGGTGATGAGCTGCGCTTTGGCCGTAAGTACCCAGGGGAGGAGGAGGGGAAGGGGAGCAGGGGCAGGGCTGTGATTCAGCTGTAGATGTCTACAAGTGATAAGGCTGTGATCACTTAAGGGTATCCTGTGAAGATGGGGAGGAGTTGCAGAATAAGGGGAGCTGCCGTCTAGGTTTCAAGGCTGAGGGCTCTTTGTGTAATTGGTGGGTTTGTTCTGGAGCTGGACGTGACTAAGGGGTGAAGGGGTTAATGGTGGAGCTAAAGGAAATTCTTAATGTGCAGTTGTCTTAATGCCAGCCACCTCCACTGTGTATCACTGCAGCCAAACCTATGCGTATCAAAGAGGATATTCTGGCCTGCTCAGCTGCTGAGCTCAACTACGGTCTGGCCCAGTTTGTGAGAGAAATCACTCGACCCAACGGTGAACGATATGAACCTGACAGTATCTACTATCTGTGTCTTGGCATCCAACAGGTACCCCTTGCGCCCTGCCTCACTTGCCGTCACTTAACACAGCAGGCAGAGTCCCACCAGAAATGATCCTGTCCCACTCCCTGTTCCTCACCTTGTTTCCTGCCTTGAGCAGGCAGCTTGCCTTTCATCTCCTACTCTAGACACGACAAGAAATGAGAATACTCTTCTAAAATCAAAGCTGTGTTCCAGGACTTTTGACCAAGGAGCAGTCTTCATTGCTCTGCGGGTCCCTTTGTCATCCTGAAACCCACTTTAGGAGGGGAGGGATGGGCAGAGCTGGGTTCCCTGAGTGGTGGGGTAATGTTTGGTTCCCAATGGGAGACGTCAGCCATGCCTCAGCTGACAAGGGGGTCTGGGCTTGTGAAGAAGCGGCTGTGACACATCTCTTCCAGACTTCCTCCTCTTCCAGCAAGGCCTCAGCTCCTCAGAGCTGTAGGTATACCTGGGGAGAACTACTCTGGATCACTAAATCCAGCACCTGTTTCCCGTGGGCTCCTAACTGTCAAGGTCGCCATGCCTGGGGCCTTCGGCCTCATCGTCTTTCCTCTAGGGCCTAGAGTCTAGCTCTATGTGTGTCTGTTTTTCTTTTTCCAGTACTTGTTGGAAAATAACCGAATGGTGAACATTTTCACGGACCTTTACTACCTGACTTTTGTTCAAGAACTCAACAAGTCTCTGAGTACCTGGCAGCCCACACTCCTCCCCAACAGTAAGGGACAGGGACTTAGCAACCCCTCCGCCCTTTCCTCCGTTCTTCCAGTGCACCATTCTGAGTCCAGGGCTCTTGGATCTGCCACTCTTCACAAAAGGGTCTGAGCGTAGACGTGTGTAGTTGGGTGCCTCAGGGTTAAGAGCTAGAGGAGCCAGAGCCCCTGTCCTTGAACATAAGGAGGGGATCAAGACTTAGGTCTGAAGAGCTATCTCTGGGACCCAAAATGGTGACCAGGGTTTGAGTGGTAAGTGAAGGAAAAAAAGGAAGAAGTTGTGGGACTCCTCAAGGTTTACGTCGACCTGCCTGTAACTTGAGGATGGTGAGCGAAGGTCTGAATGCAGGTGGAAACCGTTAAAAAAACTATCCCCCCCCCAAAAAAACCCCACCCCAAACCGAACCAAAACAAACCCAAAAATCCAGCCCTCCTGTGCAGTATAGCGAGGCGTCAGGGTTTTACATGCAGTGGTCCCTTACCGAATGAGTCTGGCGTGCCCAGTGCTTGTGAGCGGGACATGTGGGAGCAGAAGCGGTTGGGTTTGTGTAGTCAATCCCTCCTGACCAGCCTCTCCCCCTTGCCCGTTGCAGATACGGTGTTCTCCCGAGTGGAGGAAGAGCACCTCTGGGAGTGTAAGCAGCTGGGGGTCTACTCGCCCTTTGTCCTTCTCAACACCCTCATGTTCTTCAACACTAAGTTTTTTGGGCTGCAGACGGCTGAGGAACACATGCAGCTCTCCTTCACCAACGTGGTGCGGCAGTCCCGCAAGTGTACCACCCCTCGGGGCACCACCAAGGTGGTGAGCATCCGCTACTACGCCCCCGTCCGCCAGAGGAAAGGGCGAGGTACGAAGCTGCCCCCTCCTTTGCTTTTCCCCCTCTCTGCCCTCCCCTTCCGTGCCCCACCGTGCCACCAGGTTGGCCCTCTCCATTGCCCCCAGCTTCTCTATCCTTCCGTTCCTGGGTTTGCAGAAAAGATGAAAACAGCCAGTCCTTCAGTCCGATGGGCAGTGGCTATTGCATAAATAGGAGGTCACCCAGCTGCCTGTTTCCCACTTTTCCTCATTTCAGGGCAGTTTACTTTTGGGGCTTGGGGGGGTTGGACAGGTGGGAAGCTGTTGGGTGGGTTTGGCTGAGGGGAAGAGTTGACAAGAGTGAATGACAGCCTTTCTGTCACTCTTAGCTAGTGGGCATAACTGCCACAGCACCTTGGTTTCCATTCTGGCCCTGGAATCAGTTCCCAAGGTCCCTTCTGAACCTGAGCCTCTACCAGGACTAATGTGCCAGGGGCTGGGGCCATCGCTGTTTATCCCGGAAGGCAACCCCAATCTTGCGGTAGGGTCTGTTTTGTCAGTTTGTCTGTGTAACTTCTGAGATCACCTCTTCAGGAAATCAACTTGGGGAAGATGATGGAGACCTTAGCAATGAGAACCAGGGTTCACTGCAGAGCAACACCCTACAGAGCGTTGGGTTGGTACAGAGAGACTGACAGACTCTTCTTCTGCCTTTATTTCTCCATGAGACTGTTTTGTGTCCTGAGGCCTTCCCCCCGTGCCCTGGACTGTGCTCTTGGAGGTGCCTCGTTGAGACTGCACTTTTAAGGAGTCTGGTTCATTCGTCTCCTCCACAGACACCGGTCCTGGGAAACGGAAGAGAGAAGACGAAGCCCCCATCTTAGAGCAGCGTGAGAACCGCATGAATCCCCTCCGCTGCCCTGTCAAGTTCTATGAATTCTATCTCTCAAAATGGTGAGTTGGCAGGTTCGCAGGAATGGCATAAGCGGGGGGGACCCACAGGCTCTACTTCGCCCAGGAACTGATCTCTGTCCTCCCGCCCCACCCCCACCCCCACCCCCACCCCCACCATTGCAGTCCCGAAAGCCTCCGGACTCGCAACGATGTGTTCTACCTGCAACCCGAGCGGTCCTGCATCGCCGAGTCACCTCTCTGGTATTCTGTGATCCCCATGGACCGCAGCATGTTGGAGAGCATGCTCAATCGCATTCTGGCTGTGCGTGAGATTTATGAGGAGCTGGGTCGTCCCGGGGAGGAAGACCTGGACTAAGCCCACGTGCTGCCCGGATCCATCTTTCACACCAATGTCTGTCCCGTGGCCACGTCCCACAGGGCGACTGGCCCAGGAACCAATGCTACTCATTCTGAAGGGCGCTGACTGCCCTTTTCTACTCATCCATTCCCTGCCTTCCCTAGGAATCCCTGGCTTTTGTCTTCTCCCAAACCACTTGACAACCACAGGGCCCCAGTCCTCTGTACTGAGGGACTGGTCTCCCAGTGATGGGCAAAAACCAGCTAGGCCATTTTCTTTATGTTTCAGAGTAAACCCCTTCTCCTGGGGCCAGACTCTGGGTGGAGTGTTAATGGCTCTGGTGATCCTGTTGGCTTTGGGTTTCCTGACCCATCCCACATAGGTAAAGGCCCTTGTTCCTAGGTTTGGCCAAGGGAAGAACCCAGCTGCCTTCTCTGCCCTGTGCCCACTCCCTTCTCTACTCTTCCCCGGTACCAAGCTAAAGGGTCTTGTATGAAAGATACGAGAGAAACCATGAAAGTAACGAGGGGACCATTTACCTAAAACACAGAGCTTAGGCAGTCTTCCCGTCCCACGAGATAACTGGTGGTTGGAACCTCCTCGCCACCTTGTTCCCCCTCTCCACCCCTGTAAGCATCAACCCTTGGTGCTGCGATTAAATAAAATCTTCCAAATGCTTTCTTTCCCTCAAAGGCAGAGAATGACTCTTAAGTATGGGGAGCAGACTCCTGTCCCCTTGGTTTATGTGTTTGTCTCTCTCTGCCATCTTAGGTTGGCATGAGCCATGGTGTCAACATGCTTAGCCCCCTTCTGTAACTGCTTCCCTTTAGTTCAGTGGACAGAGTTCCCAAGGCAAAAACTACCTTGTGACTTGGGTTGGGGCTGGGTTCCCCACTCTTGTTCTTCCCCCATCGTGAGAGCCAGGCCTAGCCTGTGTGGGCCCTGGGTCATGCAGGATGGGATCTGTAGTCAAAGGATAGGTGAGGAGCTGTGGGCGTGGGTCCTGCCCCCACTGCCTCCATCTCCTCTCTTCCCCATCTTGCCTCTGTAGTTCCAGAAAACTCTTAGCATCTGGCAAAGGGGGTACCCAGTTCTTTCCCTGTTGGCTTTGCTGTTCCCCCGCCTCCTTTTTGTGTTTTTATAACTGTCACCAGTTTAGCCACTGTTTAAATTGTATATATTGTTCTGAGGCGCCTGGCCTGTCCCTTCAGTGAGCCATGCCCGCCCTTGTGTTGTAGTGAGAAGCTGTTGTCACGACTAACCTTCTGTCTCTGGAATTGTTTGTTTCAAATAAAGAGTTAAAATTGTCTTTTGCCTTCACTGGGGGAGGGAGAGCAGTGTATGGAGGGGTGAGGGATATAGAGGAGCAATGCTGGACCACTTCAGATCTCTCAAGGTATAAAGAAGTGAGGTGTCCCACCACAGGTTGAGAATCATTTTTACCCAGCTCACTGAACGGACCCACTAGGAGTATGGTCCTTGTTATAACAAGTTTCCAAACACTTAAGGGAAAAATTTATTCAGCAGCTGTCTATTAAGAACCTACTGTGTTTAAGGACCTAGATTCCATTTTTCGGAGAAGACAGAGATTAACTAGACCGGGATCCTATCCCCAGCAGGCTCCCGGGCTAGAGGGGAGACAGAACGGTGCACAGTTAGTTGCAAGACAGGCAGAATGAAATAAATACCTAGTGCTATGGGAGAGCAGAGGAATAAGGAACTCATTTCAAGTTTACAGGGGGGTTGTGTCCAAGTTCACGAAGGGAGGTGGCATTTGACCCGGGGCCTCCAAGAGTAGGTAGGAGGGGTTGGGGGACCAGCACAATCAAAGGCTGTGATTTTCTAACCCGGGAGGGACAGGATCAGATCTGTTGCTCTAGGGAGGAGATGCCTGGGACGATATGAAGGATCGGGGGTGGGGCAGATCTGAAGGCCAGGACAGCAGTGAAAGGAGTGTGGCTAAAGAGATTCTGTGAGCCTCGATGGGGATAGAGAAGCAAAAGAGAGGATGAATTCAAAATGAGTTTCAGACATTGTGAAGGTCAAGTCTGCAGGCTATGGAGGAGAGGGAAGAATCGAGCGTGAAACCAAGGTTTCTAGCCTTGATGATTGGGAAAGTGAGACACTTTTTTTTCTTTTAACAAGAGAACAAATCCACACTTTATTTACTTTTCAATAAGTTTAAATCCTTGAAGGGTACGGCGTCACACTGATTCTGTGTCCAATGGCCTTAGCACGAAGGTTCCTTCGGAATTTGGCACAAACCATGCCACTGTTTCCATGAGCGTGAGTTACCTTTCCCCAGATTACTCTGGTTTTGTTAGGTTTTCCACCAGGAGTTAACTGTGTTGTTCTTTGCTTTGTACACCTAAGCACATCTCTTGCCTAGATAGAATTCAGTTTCATCCCGAGCATAAACACCTTCAATTTTAAGAAGAGCTGTAGGCTCCCTCTGGTTCTGGAGACACCGCTTATAGCCAGCAAAAGTGGCCTTGGGCCACAACCTTCAAGACGTATTTGTCGTTTTAGAAGTCCTGTTTCCAGCAGGCCTCCACAGGCTCCAAGATGCCTGAAACAGCAAACGTGAGACACCTTTAACCAAGTTGGGAAACATTAGAGGCAGGGTTTTGTTGTTTTGTTTTTTGGGTTTGTTTGTTTTTTCAGGGGAGTAGCGGTAGGAGGAGGTTGGTAGCAAGTTGAGGTTTTGATCACGTTGGGTTTGAGACTCCATTGAAACATCCATGTGGTGGGCTGTGCAACATGGCATAACAGAAAGAACACTCAAACTTGAGTTCTTAATCATAGCTCTGCCACTAAAACTTGGGCAAGCCTACCTTT
The DNA here is from genome assembly GCF_028023285.1 of Balaenoptera ricei. Taxonomy (NCBI): domain Eukaryota; kingdom Metazoa; phylum Chordata; class Mammalia; order Artiodactyla; family Balaenopteridae; genus Balaenoptera; species Balaenoptera ricei. The sequence continues at coordinate 63,510,278 of NC_082660.1, read as the reverse complement.
TCGAGTCTCCCCTAAAAAATATATTCATATTCTGCCCTGACTTTCTCACAGAATTGTTGCAAAGGTCAGATGAGAAAATGGATATGAAAGAGCAACATTGATGCTAGATATTACCATATAAACTAGGCAGTTGGAAATGTGGGTCTGAGGCTTAAAAGAGAGATGAGTTGTCTGGTTTTTTCCAGCTTTATTGGGATGTAATTGATATATAGCATTGTATAAGTTTGAGGTGTACAGTGTGTTGATTTGATGCACTTATATGTTGCAAAATGATTACCACCATAGCGTTAGCCAACACCTCCATCCTGTCATATAATTACCGTTTCTTTTTTGCGGTAAGAACTTTTAAGATCTCTCATAGCAACTTTCAAGTACATGATACAGTGTTGTTAACTATAGTCACCATGCTGTACCTTAGATCCCCAGAACTTATTCATATTAGAACTGGAAGTGTATACCCTTTGACCAACATCTCCCCATTTTCCCCACCCCCTGGCCCCTGCAAACCACCGTTTTACTCTCTGTTTCTATGAGTTCGGCTTTTTTGGATTCACTTATACATATGAGTGATATCACACAGTATTTGTCTCTCTCTATCTCGACTTGTTTCACTCAGCATAATGCATGAGGTGTCAATTTAGAAGTCATCTACAGAGGGCTCCTAGCTGAAGCTCTGGGAGTGGACAGGATCATTCAGGGGAAAATAAGGAGAGAAAAGGACAAAAAAAAATGGTACCTTGGAGAATATCTCCGGTTAACCAGCGAAAGGAACTGAGAGGGAGAGACCAGAGAAGTAGGAAGAGCCCCAGATCTGCCAGGTGCCAAGGGTAAAACCACCTGATGGAAAGCTATCCTCATACCCCAGGCCAGGATGAAGTCTGTTAATTTGCTTTCACCTTCTCCCATCCTCAGCAGGGCCCAAAGCCATCTGGCTCTCCTACCTCCTTCCCCTACTGGAACGGAGAAGGGTTTGATGTCATTTGTGCAACTAGATTTCCGCTCTGTGCCCACCCTTGTGCTAATCACTAGGGATACGAAGATGAGTAAGAACTTGGGGTCTGTTCTTGAGAACTCCCCAGTCTGATAGGACCAAGGCTGGGACTAAGGTGAGGCAATTAAGGTACTTAGGGTGCAAAGTTTAAGGAGGCACTCACTGCTGGGGTCAGGCGAGTATAGGGTTGGCATTTGAGCAACCCCGAGAGCGAATGCCTCCTTAAATTTTGCACCCCAGGTGCCTTGATTGCCTCACCCTAGTCTGACCCTGGGGAAGACTCACGTGTCAATAAAATGGTCAAGGTAGAAGGTAATTGTTATTCATTCCGTCCCAGGGAATCAAGAAAGACCACAGAGGTGCTATGGGAGCTGGGTTCTCATGAAGAGTGGATAGTTTATCAGGCATAGAGGTGCAGGGATCAGTGTGCACAAAGGCATGGAGGTAAAAGAGATCTCGGAGTGTCTTCAGGGAAGGGTGGTTGGGCTGCAGAGGACGTGGAGAGGGCACAGTAAAAGGGGTGAGGAATGGTGGGAGCTGTTGCTGGGTGAGAAGGGATCGGGTTGTGAAAGGCGTCCAATGCCACGCCCTGCTAGGGTGACCAACCATCTCAGTTTGCCCAGGACCTCCCCAGTTTTAGCCATGAAAGCCCAGCAACCCGGGAAACCCCTCGGTCCTGGCAAACTGAAACAGTCATACCTTATCCTCAAAACAGTGGAAAGCCATTAAAGGATTTTCACAAAGAACTGGCAGGATAGGCTTCATGTTTTAAGGTGACTCCAGCATGTCTGGGTGGGTGGAGGAGAACTGGGTGCTGAAGAAACCTGGGAGGCCAGTTACAGGGAGCCAGTGGCACGGAAATGGGTATGTGCTTTGCCTATGGCCTCTGGCAGACATGAGTTCCAGATCCCCGGCTCAGCCCTTTCTTTCCTAGCTGTTTGGTCTGACCAAGTTACTACGTGGCCTGTTTCCTCATCTGTAAATTGGGGCAATAATGGTGCTTACCTCCATGGATAGTGAGGATTAAGGGAGATACGGTTTAGCACAGTGCCCAGCACACAGCAAGCACTTAATAAATATTAGCTTTTTTAAAAAAATTAATTAATTTATTTATTGATTGATTTTGGCTGCGTTGGGTCTTCGTTGCTGCCCGCGGGCTTTCTCTAGCTGCGGCGAGCAGGAGCTACTCTTCATTGTGGAGCGCGGGCTTCTCATTGCGGTGGCTTCTCTTGTTGTGGAGCACAGGCTCTAGGCGCGCGGGCTTCAGTAGTTGTGGCACGCGGGCTCAGTAGTTGTGGCTCGCAGGCTCTAGAGCACAGGCTCAGTAGTTGTGGTGCACGGGCTTAGTTGCTCCGTGGCATGTGGGATCTTCCCGGACCAGGGCTCGAACCCGTGTCCCCTGCATTGGCAGGCGGATTCTTAACCACTGCGCCACTAGGGAAGCCCCCTAAACATTAGTTTTTATTGTCCACATTATCAGTTAGGAGATAATTTCAAGGCCTGAAGGAAGGCAGCAGCACGATGGGACTGCTGAGGAGGAAAGGGACTTGAGAAAGGTTTGGGAAGCTGACTTACCAGACTTTCTTTGCTGGTGAATTGATTATATTTTAGCATGAATGATTTTTTGTTGGCATTAATCCCCCAAAGTATCTGCTTTTCAAGACTTTTTTATCTCTAATTGTGGAATGAAAGGCTTTGTCCCCTTGAAGGAAAGGCGGAGGGGAAAGAGAAAGGGGCAAGGGAACTGCTGGAAAACCAAGCATGTGTTTGAGATCCCTAAGGTTAAGGGAAAGAAATGGTGGAGTTTTCAAATGCTTATCTTGATCTAGGGGGTTGAAAGGTACGGGTTCTGAATAACTCTCTCGCCCCATCTTGCCTGCACTCCCCACATTGCCTTGCTTCCCAGGGATGGACAGTTTCTGGATCCTGCTCCAGGCAGAGATCTCAGAAGACACCCTCTCCCTCCAGACTGCCCTTCCCTGTCTGAGCACAGGGCAGCCCCTTCCTCAGCTTTCACCGTTTCTCTCTCTTAACCTTAGGGCCCCCACAAAGCACATCTTGTTTTCCAGCAGTTTAATATTTTCATATCGTACTGAGCTTCCCCCACCTCACCCCTCCATCATGAAACCCTTCCTGAGGCAGCGTAGAGTGGTTACTTTGGTGTAGAGGAGCTAGCACAGATTTTGGATTAGAATAGGCCTAAGTGTTCATTCTAGCGCTGCAGTTTTCAGCTGGACATATTACTTAACCTCTCTGACCCTCCATTTCCTCATCTATAAGCATGGGTATAGTAATAGCTATGTTGCCATTACTGAGATGATGTATGTAAGTGCTTAATTTAGCACCAAAACTGGTCCATACTGGGTGCTCCATAAGCAGTCTCCTTTCCTTTCATCCGCCTAAGTTGTTTGTAAGACTGGGAATAAAGTTTCAGACTTTATTATGATTGAGACACATGCTTTTCATTAAAACTACATTAAGAATTAAGACCGCCACCCCCCGACAGCCATCCTTCCACTTATATCTGAATGTGGCCATAATTACCGCTACGTGTGTGCAAACATGCAGACTTGCGTACTTCAGCGCACACACCGCAATTGACAACTAGACAGTCAAGAAAGCACCGTTAGGTGAGACAAAGAGTTTAGTTCAGTGTTTCAAAGAGCTGGTGAATCGTTGGAGGGTGGCAAAGATGGTGAGAGGAAATAGAAATACACACCTGTATAGAGCTTACTATCAACTAGGCAATATTCTAAGTGCTTTTTATGTAATGAATGCATTTGATCCTCACTACAGCCCTGTGACATATGTACTATTATTATCTCTATTTTACAGAAGAGGAAACTGAGGCATAGAGTGGCCAAGTGACTTGGCGAAGGTCACTATGCCGTACCGACTTTTCACAGGGGCTTCAGTTGACATGGAAGACATCCGGTCACCATCCTGAGTAAATTACACTTTCTCTTTGAAGTCCATTGAAGTCCACTGTCAAATCGCTCTGCCATTTCTTCCACAGTTCACCGTCAACCTTAATGCATCGATCTTGGATCTCCTCAAGATCTCCACAGTCTGCCTACCATGATGAGTACAGAATTGCCTACAAGTCTAGTAGGGGCCTAACTTTAAAAAAAGAAGGGTCCTGGGGCTTCCCTGGTGGCGCAGTGGTTGAGAGTCTGCCTGCCGATGCACGGGACATGGGTTCGAGCCCTGGTCTGGGAAGATCCCACATGCCGTGGAGCAGCTGGGCCCGTGAGCCACAACTGCTGCGCCTGCACGTCTGGAGCCTGTGCTCTGCAACAAGAGAGGCCGCGATAGTGAGAGGCCCGCGCACCGCGATGAAGAGTGGCCCCCACTTGCCGCAGCTAGAGAAAGCCCTCGCACAGAAACGAAGGCCCAACACAGCCAAAAATAAAAATTAATTAATTAAAAAAATTTTTTTTAAAAAAAGGAAGGGTCCTGCCTGCGACAGCTGACAGTTCAAATTCCTGTGTAAATTTCTCCACACAGCATATGAGACCCTTCATGACCTGGCCCCAACCTACTTTGCCAGTCTCACCTCCTATGACGCCCCCCACCTGCCATTCCTGGCATTCTTTGCTCTAGAACACACTCTACTCCTTCAAGACTCTGAGCCTTTGCACATGCCTCTGTCCTCTTCCCTGCTGCCCTTTATTCAACAGGCTAAGCACCTATTGTGTGCCAAGGTTGTGAAAGTAATTAGCACACAATTTGACAAGCGCTCTAATCAACCGCACTACTACAACATCCTGTGGGGATTCAGAATGGGGGGAGGACTCCTTCTCCCTGAGGGACTTGGGAGGGGGCGAGGAGAAGAGAGTTGAGGGCTTCACATAGGAAATGACTTTTGAGCTGAGTCTTGAATGATTAGGAGTCTGCCAGTCAAGGAAGGGGAAGGAAACCGCTAAATTATCTCTGGCTCCTCCATCTCCCCACACTCAGACATCAAGTCCTGGTGTCGATTCTACATCCGAAGTGTCTCTTATGTTGGTCTCCTCTTTTTCCTCCTGCCACTGTATGAGTCCCACAGGCCCCACTTGGGCTATTGCCCCAGTTCCATAGCTGGTCGTTCTGCCTCTCATTTTTCCAACCCCCAATCCACTGTCTGTAGCTGCCAGAGTGAGCTCTCCAACCGCAAATCTGAAGGTGGCACTCCCCTACTCAAAACCCTTAATGGTTTCCACCAGCCATAGGACAGTCTTAACCCCTTATAGTGACGTACAAGGCCCATCATACGATGGTCAGAGTTTACCTGTCCTACCTCCCCTCTAGCCATTCCCCTCCTCAAATCCCTCGCAGCAGATTATTAGTCTAAGTCTGAAGACAATACCATACACTTTCAGACATCTGTGTGGTTTCTGCCTGCTTTATTCCCCCTCCCTAGAGTGCCCCAATCCTTTCCCCACCTGACAGGTTCAGACTGGCCTAGTCCAGGGATCAAAGAGAGCCCAGCTTGGTGGGCTTTTATAGCCCCTTCTCTCCCACAGGTCAGGTCTGGCATTTAAGTACTGTGGAATCAGTAAATGGAGCAAGCAGTCCCTTCTAGCCACCACTGTGTGCACCCAGGCTGTCTGATTGGGCATCTGAATCAGTTCATGGTTGCCATGCCAATTCTCTATGGAGACTGCAGCCTGCTTTGAAATCCCAACTCAGTTGGCTGGGGCCTTGACTACTCTCCTAGTTCGGCCAGTCCCTTCATCCAGGAGCTGACTCTGTTCCTTTGTCCCCAGCTCCTGGTATCTCTGCACACAGATGCCTTTAGAAGACCATAAATGTCCCTAGAAGCACCAGTGCCATGAGAGAGAGTGCAAGAAGCTCCTATTACCAGGCCTTTTCTACCTCCAGATCAGACCCCTTGAATATCGACCCTTAAATGGATCATGCTCAAGAGAAGTTTGCGACATCTCCTGGACTTTGCTGTTTGGACTGCTGTCCATTCCCTCGGGGAGCCAACCCTACTGTTGCCTAGTTCCTTCCACTATCTCCAGCCTAGCTGAACCGGCCTCACTCCTTTCTGGCTCGTTGTGAGTTCTAGCATGCCCTAAGGCTGTGGCCTCAGTGCTCGTGATACTATCATTCCTTACTTTACAGTGTGTATGTAACCAGCTTTTGAACACATCTTGTTTGATTCTCACAAAAGCTCTGTGAAAGAGGTAGAGAGGTTATCATCAATCCTATATCGCAGATGAGGAAGCTGAGACTCGGAAAGGGTAAGTATGATGTGTCCAAGGGGCCAGAGCTAATAAATGGAGAACCAGGTTTCCGAATTCCATCACCGTCTTCACTACCCTGGTCACTCTTCCAAGTGTCTACTGTGTGGCAAGTACTAAGCCCCGCTTGCCTCCTGTTTCTCCCTTACACGATTGTGACAGAGCCTCAAATACAAAAGTCAGTCCTGGGGTTAGCCTGCCACACCCTCCTTGCTATCTTGTGTACACCAGCTCCCCTCAAGCTTCCTTTGGCCTGCTCCCACCTGCTTCACAGCAAACAAGAGTGAGAGTCCTCCTTTTGGCTGGAACACCCAGTCCGGTAGCTTTATTGTCCCACCACTGCCCCCTGGAGAGGAAAGTCTGGATCTGGAGATGGAACCTCTTTCCAAGGGGGATTCGTAGAATCTTCTGAAGAGAAACTAGATGTCTGAGGTGAGGGATTTAACATTTCTCAATGTGAGAAGGGCATGAAGTTCCTTTGTTGAACCAGGATGGATTTTTAAAAAGAAAAGCTTTCTCTCGATGGCCTCTTGGACAGAGAGGAGATGCTGTTGTTTGTGATGTGTTGTGTTGTGTTGTGTTGTGTGTGGGTGGATTTCAATAAGAAAAGAAATCTCCCTACCATGAGGGGGTGGGGACCTCTCCTCTGACAGAGTATGCTGTCTGTTTCTAAGGAGGAAGGAAATTTCTTGCAGGAAAGGAATGTCTCTCTTTTAAGAGAGGGGGAAGCTCTCTCTCAGGATTGCTGAGTGTGTGGGAAAGGAATACTTACTCTCTCCTTTCTTTTCTAAAGGAGAAACCTCCTTGAATGAGGAGCCCTTCCAGGCTTTCTGTCTGAAGGGAAAAGACTGTTTCTGGAGAACAATTCTGATAAGATTATGCCTGATTTTCTCTTCCTTTCTGATATACTTCCCACAGGGAGAGTCAGCATTCTCTGAGAGGGAGTGGCAAATAATTTTTTCTATTAAGAGGTAGGGAAGCTGAGGGGAGAAACTTACTGTGGGGAAAACTCTTACTCCGAGGGGCCATTGGTGAGGGCAGTGACTCTGTGATGGGGAACCCTCATGGAACCGGGGGAGTCCTTTGGGAATCCGAGGAGCCCAGAGTGTTAAAGGGAGCTTAGAGAGGTGCTAGGCCAGCCCTTGTTTGCTCACAAGGAAGCTGAAGCTTGGGGAAGGGAATGCCTTGCTACTAAGTGACAGAACCAGGAGTTGAACCCAGCTTTATCAAGTGCCAGCCTGGAGCTCTTCCTACCACAGCTGACCGAGGGAGAGGGGGCTACCTGCTTCTTGGGCGACTGATGCTGGCCAGGAAACTGCTGCTGCTGCTGTGAAATGTTTGACCTGTGTTAGAGGCATCTCTGGGGTGGGAGGCATTGATTCCTGAGGGAAGGAAACTGGGGAGGAGGGTAGAATCTGGGGCTATGTCGGAGGAAAGGGGTCAGAGTCACTGTGCAATCCAATGGGTGGCTTGGGGGCATCAATCAGCAGTGAACGCTGAGTTTCGAGGAAGAACAGGGCATATTTCTCCCAGGAGTGCAGGGGACGTGTGGGTGGAGCCAAGGGGATGCCGGCTACCCTCTCCGACTTGCGAACTTTCTCTATCATTTCCTGTCTCTCCAGGAGGAGTTGTCGTTTTAATCTTTTTAAAATCAGAGGAAGGGACCCAAGGAAACTTTTTGAGGGAATGTAGATGTTTTATAATAGATCGTGGTCATGTTTACGAAACTGCCCACAATTACCAAAACTCAATAAACCGTATACTTAAAATGGATGAAAAAATCACATCAGAGGAAGGGGTAAGTGAATTAGAGCCCAATAAAGCTGTTATTAAAAAATGGGGGGGGGAGCCCCAAACCAAAACAACAAAAAACAGGAGAGAATGGCCCCGGGCCTGGTTTTGCCCGGCCTGGGGGGTGGCGATCCCTCCTTGGCAGTTTCAGCTACTCAAGTCACTATCTCTTTTGCCCATTCCTTTCTTGATCAGCAAAAAGCCAAGGCCAGCTCATCCAGGGGTGGTCAGAGGTTGCAGGAGAAAGAACTTCACAAACACACAAGCCACCTCTTCGTTTACTGTAAAATCCTGTTTAATGTGTAACATTTCAGGCAGAGAGAGGCCTTAGGGACCAGAGGCAAAGGCAGCCCTGACCAACCCCCACTCCAGCTTATCTGCCTGCTTCTCCCTCCCTACCTCCTCCACCCCAGACATGTCCTCCTTTTCCTTGGGCCGGCAAGCACTGTTCCTCCTTTTCTTGCGTTTGCTACCCTCCCTTCTCCACCCACACGTCCACAGCACCCTCCCTCCACTCCACTTGCCCACATCCCTCCCTACTGATGTGACTCCAGAAATAGGGTATCTGACAGCACGGGGTTAAGATTAGTTTCATAATTGGAGATGTTGTCAGAGCATCCTACCTCTGGTCCCCAGTGGTCCCAGGGAGAGGAAGAGGGAAGTGGAAGGGATGCAGGCAACGAGCACGGCCCACACCCCCAGTAGCCTTGAGTGCTGGCGTGGGTGGCCTCCAGCTCCCCACCCCTTCAGCCCCCGAGGCAGAAGGCCCTGGAAGGAAGGGAAGTTGGGAGGGAAGGAAGGTTTTGATGGAGCAATCCCTAGCAGTCCGAGGCCTGTGCACCGGCAGGGGAGAAGGAGGGGCAGGCCCGTGCAGGGTCGGGGACGGGAAGGGAGGTTGCCTGGTCTGTGGCATCAGCAGGCCGAGCAGCGGTCACTCTTCTCGGCCAGCCCGGCCCCGGTGCCGGGGCTGCGGCGCAGTATGTCTTTCAGGGAGCCGTCCTGCTCGCTGAGCAGCTTGTTGATCTCGTTCTGCTTGTACTCAGGTGAGAGGCGGTGGCCGAAGCCCCCGGAGCCCTTGCGGGAGGGCGGATTGGAGCGGCGCTGGGCTCGGCGGGCACAGGCCCGGAAGATGAGGTACACCACCTCGGCCACGTTGAGGATGATGCAGATGCCGGAGGCGGCCAGCATGAAGACGGTGAAGACGGTTTTCTCCGTGGGGCGGGACACGAAGCAGTCCACTGTGTTGGGGCAGGGGTAGGCCTCACATTTGACCAGCCGCACCATGGCGTAGCCAGGGTAGAGCAGATAAAAGACGTACATGAAGGCGGCCTCGAACAGCAGCCGGAAGACCACGCTGATGACATAGGTCCACCACAGTGTCCCTGAGATGTGGACCTTGTGCCTCTTCACCTCCTCCAGGTGTAGGGGGTCCCCGTGGCCCTCAAGTCGCAGCATTTTCTTTTCTATGTGCTGCTGGTGAGCCACGTGCATGGCCACGAGGAGAGCTGGGGTGGAAACCAAGATGAGCTGCAGAGACCACAGACGCACATGGGAAATGGGGAAAAAGTGGTCGTAGCAGACGCTGTTGCAGCCAGGCTGGAGGGTGTTGCAGATGAAGGAAGACTTCTCGTCACCCCACACACTCTCAGCAGCCACCACCAGCACCATGATTCTGAAGATAAAGATGACCGAGAGCCACACTCGGCCAATGGCAGTAGAATGCCGGTTCACACCACTGAGCAAGGTGTACAAACCTGTCCAATTCATCCTGCCTCATTCACACCTGCAAAACATGAGCCACAGAGCAAGCTGTCAGGAAGCTGGGGCCGAAAGCCAGACACCGTAACACTGCCTGACACCCCCTTACCCCTTCCAAGAGCCAGTGACAAGAAAGGAAGAAGGAGAGTCATAGCTTTCCTCACCACCCCCTCTCCCGTGCTAGCCTCTCCTTCTCTTTCTCTTCCTCCTCCTTCTCCTCCTCCCTCATTCACTTGATGACTTGACCTCCCTGAGCCCCATCTCCCTTCTTCGCCTTCATCCAACATTCTTTCCTCTCCTGCCCTTTGCTGCCAGGCCCATCTTGTTCTGCCATCGGCCATCCTCTTTAGCTCCCCCTCCCCCAGCTCCTTAAGTCTGGACCTGGGGCAAACCCAACAAAGCCTCATTACCTTGGGGAGCGCCTATCCCTGAGGCCACCCAGACAGGTCCCCTATGGTCTCATGTCTGTGCAGGGGGAGTGGTCCCTGGGTCCGCGCCTGCGTCCCAATTCATCGCCGCCCGGTGCTGGGGAGTCATATGCTGCTTTATACCCAGTGTCTGCACAATGGGACCTTTGTGGGGCTCTGAACAACGCCCTTTAGAATTCAGATCAAACGCCCTGACTTCCGCCCACCCTACACACAGAGCACTTGTGTCCCAGAGCCGGACACCCAGCCTGCACCCACCTGTTCTGTGCCCGCCCGGTCCATCGCCGCACCCGCCCCATAGCCCCACCAGAAGAATGGCCACAGCGGGGCGGGCGGGGGGAAGATGGAACAAAGACAGGTGCATGTAAGAGGGGACCCGGGGGAACCAGGAGGCTCTGGGCTGAGGCCCTCTCCGGTGACTCTACTAGAAACTTAGATTCAGCAGGATTTTTCCTAGGCTTAGATCCTCTCCAGGGAATGGGTGAGCTTGAGGTTAGGAAAGGGAGCTCACATTTATCAAGCCAGGAACTGTGCTAAGCGTTTTCCCATACATTCTTTCTTTTGACCCATTTAGCAAGCGTCTAAGGACTGTTACCCCAGTCTTTCCAGCTGAGGAAGCTGAAGCTCAGATAAGTTAAGTAGCTCACTCAAGATCACACAGCTGCAGTGTTTGAGTAAGATGAAACACAAAGGTATCCGCAGCAGAAGTCTAGGCTCTTTCCACGGTATAATCCTTGTGCTTTTGCAGATGGTGTCCACAAAAGCGAAGCCTGGCAGTTAATGACAACAACAGCAGCAGCAGCAGCAGCAACAAAAGCAAAGGCTAATGCTACCCATAAAAGCACAAGAAACAAGGAAGCTGCTGACCAGTGAGTACAGTCCAACTCCAGTGTCATGGAGCAAACCCTGACCATCCCTCCTTGAGCCCATATCGAGGGTGGCCAGGTGGGGACAAGCCAGGAGGAGAAAGCAAACGTTAAGCAAGCAAACAGAAAGTTAGAAGATGGAATAGGTAAGAGTCACCTAGCTTTGGGTCTGAATCCTGGTTCTTCACTGGCTACAACTTTGGGCTGAGTTACCGAACCTCTGAGTCTGCCGTGTTCATCTATAAACGGGGTTAATACCCAGGGTTACGGTAAGGTTCAAAGAAGCAACCTGCAAAAGTTCTTAGCGCAGCTGCAATTTCATAGTTGGTGATCAAGGGAAGCAAAAACCTTATCAGGAAGAGAAAACAATGTGGCTTCGGAGGAACTAAGTGATCTGCCAAACCCAATATCCCTCTTTTTTCCTTCCCAATGCTGTTGTTGACCTATAGTGTCTCTCTCAGACAGAACAGACTGTTCCATTGCTGCCCTGCCCCCAAGTCAAGCATACATCGTAACTCCTGGTTTCCTGAGCTTGTCGGTTGCTCTAGGGAAGAAATTCCCCTCTGTCCCTTAGGCAGGCAAAGAAGGCCTCCTTCTCCCTCCCACCACTTCTGCCATTAAGTTGCAAGGAGATCATGCTGGAAGCCGGGAACTGGCTGTGAGAGCACACAGGCCTGGACGCAGGGGCAGTGGTTGTTGTAGGGGAAAGGGTAGGGTATTAGCGCTGGAAAAGCTGGGGGGAACGGAACGCAATGACAGGAACTAGGGGACGAAGGGACGGTCCATGGGAGATAGATTACTTCTCTGAACAAGGTTTCTTCATTTAGCTTAACAAAAAAGCCTCAGCCAGTTTATGCTGTGGGCCTAAACCAGTGTGGGAAAAGCAGGGACGCAGGTGCCCTTTCTCCCAAGCCTGGGATTCTGAAGGCACAGCTGCTACAGGAGGTACCCCGGGAAGAAATGCTTCATCCAGTGAGACATGTTTGTTAGAGTCAAAAACAGGTGGTCGAGGAGCATTATTAAGAATAACCATTTCCTGAGCCCCTCTTTCGTGCCAGGCCCTTGCACGCACATGATCTCACGTGAACCTCAGAACAACCCCGTGATGGAGGTGTTATTTGTAATCCTCATGTCACAGATGAGGAAACTGAGGCAAAGGAAGGTGAAGGGACTTACCCCAGTGTCACAAGGGTCGTGCAGTGAGTACGTGCCAGAGCTGGGATTTGAGCCAGGTCAAGCTGACTCCAGAGCCCATACTCTTTCCCATAAGGCTTTACTGCCTCAGCTACAATGATCATTTTTCTTTCTATGAGTGCGTTTTTAGAAACAGAGAGATCGAAGATTGGTCTGGCTTTTATTCTCCTCTAGCCCTTCTCCCCTTTCCTATAACTCACAGCTGTTTTCCTCTCCTCCCTTCCCAGGGCTTTCGGCGGCCTCCTGATTTGTTCTGTTTCCCCTTCCTTACCTTTCTCCAGCTGCTTCCTCAAACCCCAAAGCAAACTTCATGTGTTCTCTTCTCTCTGTCCCTCAGCGGTGCCCCACAGACAGCCTGGCCACCCCTGAGTTTCTAGGTTCTTGTAGCTCTCCGCCTCCCATCTTCTTGAGCCCTCTGGGACATAGCCAGGAGCTCCCTTTGGGGCCCCTAAGGACCCTTGTGCAGGCACTGGGATCTCAATTTTTGCTCTCCCTTTGGAAGGAGAGCTGATCCCTATGTCAACATCAATACCTCAAGGGTTTCACTTCAAAAACATCCAGGGGACTTACCTGATTTTGAAATCCAAACTGTTTTTGTGACTTTGGGTTAAAGTCCAGGTATTGATATGCTCTGTGTTGCTCCAGGAGTGTTTTGCTCTCATGTTTAATTGGACAAGACTTCTTGACCATGTCAGGCTCTGGCCTTGTCCTCATATTCAGATTTGCCCAAGCACTCAAGCACAGTTCCAAATCAGGAGATTGTCCTTAGTGCCTCCAGCTAATATTATACCCACTTCTCAGACAAGGCAGTCGAGGCTCCGAGAGGTTAAATAATTTACCTCAGTGACAGCTGCACTGCTGCTAAATGGAGTCAAATTTCAAATTTGTTTTCCTCTGACGCCAAAGCCTTTGTACACGGACAACCTCTCTTCCTTAAAGGACACTGCATTCTGAGACCAGGCCCGTAACTCAAAAACGTATACTCCTTTCCACATGTGCCAGCATGCGTGGGTATGCGTACACACACACACACTTTCATCAAGTCTGTCTCTCTCTTTCTGCTCCCACCTCTTCCCTGTACCTCCTTCCAACTCCTTGTGTCTTTCTGGTTTGGGGAAGAGGGGCCTGGCTGGGCTGGCTGAAGTTACACTCAGCCTCAGACTCCACACTCCCTCCCCTGTTTCACAGGCAGCCTCTGGCCAGGAAAGGACAGGGACCTTTCTCTGAGATCTTCTCCTGAATTTTGGGTTGCCTTCATCAGTTTGGCGTGGCTAAGACCAAACTCCTCCAGCCCTCTGCCTCTTCACCTGCTTCTCTTCCCTGCCTACCCCCTGTGGTTCCACAGCACCTCAGTCGCTGCACTGTTCCCTCCACGCTGCCATACGTATTCTGTGTCCAGGCTTGGGTCAGGGCCAGTCTAGCTCATTCCAGTTTTCTTCTTCTCTCACTCTGCCATGGTCTTTCCATAGAACTGCTAATATCAGCTCCCTTCATCACTGTTTGAACTATACCCTCTTACACCTCCATCAGCTCTCTGACTTCCGGTTGCTCTCTACTTGGGCTTATTATAGCAGCCACCATTTATGAAATACCTACTGTGTGCTAGAAGTGGTCTGTTCCTTGACTCTTATCCTCACTACAACCCTGTGAGCTGTGGGTTATTGTCTGCAATTCACAGAGGAGGAAATGGAGGCTCAAAGAAGCTGAGTAACTTATCACACAGCTGGTAAGCCAGTGCTGGAGCTCAGATTAGGATTCATGTTGGCCCCTCACCAAAGCCTGGGTCCCTTCCCCATTGCTCTGCTGCATCCTCATATATACTTCTCTCCATTCAAACCCCTCTTGTCTCTATTCTCCTCTCCCCATCTCATTTTCTGAAAGTCCATGCATTCTGCAGTGCCATTCCCAACAGCTGGAACAACTTTTAAACAGCTGGTGGGGGGGGAGCCACCCGTCTTTTAGATCTCCCAATCATCAGTTACTCCAAGCTCAGCTTGAGTCTCCCTGTCTCCCTCAAGAAGATGGAAATGCATGCTCCCAAATCTTGGCCCCATTGGCTGGGCCTGCTGAGTGCACTGTATTCATCCGCTGACAGCCCCCATGTTGGTTGCACGCCTGGTTTACCTTCTAATCAGGGAAGGAAAACAGCACCTGGCAGTGCCCAGAGGCCCCACTGAACCCTAACCCTAACCCTGTGTGGCAGGAAATGTCTTAAAGAGATAAACTTGGCCACCCTGAGCTTGGTGGGGGCCCCTCAAGTCTTTCTGGGGATTTGACCCTGTGGAGATGAGGGGGATTCTTGTCTGGGAAAAAAAGAGTGAGAGCAGAAGCAACACGGAGCCTGGAAAGAGGATGAGTTGGGGGTTACAGAGAGAAACTAAGCAAGCCTGGCGGGAGGGGCCTCAGCCCAGCTCAGAGGGAAGCAGAGAAGGGATCTTAGTGGCTGAATGCTGAGCCCAAGAGAAGGCAAAACCCCGGCCTCTCCCCAGCCCCCGCTTCTGCCCTCCTGGGCCACACCAGCCCACGGGGCCCACCTCCCTCAGCCCCCAGCTTCCTCACCTGGCTGCTGCTGCCCTTTCCCAGGGAATGTCTGCAGGCGTGTCTGCACTATGTCACTAGGTACTGTCAGCCCAGTCCAGGGGAGGGACAAAGAGCCCAGAGCTGGAGCCAGATATGGCCCACAGCCCAAGAGGAACCAGACAAACATTAACCAGCCCTACCTCCTCCCACACACAATCATTAAATAAGATTGATCCCCTGAGCTCCCAGTGGCTTTGGAGAGACAGATCACATAGCCTGAAGTTACTGCCCTGTCCCAGAGGAAGAGGGGCATCATCGTCACCCATGTACACATATTTAGCCCAGTCTGGGAGACTGAACTGGACCTGGGCTCATCAACAGTCCTCAGCCTTCCCCCACCCCCTGGCCATAGGTAGATCCAATGTGTGGGTGAGCTGCAGAGAGGGTTCCTGCACTGGGTGCCATCCCTTCCATCCCTTCCAGCTCCCAGTCTCTAAAATGATATGACTATGGGGAGAAAAAAAAAAAAGTCATGGGCAATGCTTACTGGCCCCTTGAGGCTGAGGTGAGAGACAACAGTGCTTCCCCCACATGGCAGTACCAGGGTGCTCTTTGGCCGTCTGTTTATTGCCCATGCCCTGAGTGGCTAGGGATGGACCAAAGTATTTCCAATCCCATCCCAGAACCCCAAAACCTCTTCAAAATTGCCTTCTACCCTCGGGGCCAAGGCAGTTGAACCACAAAATGTATCGTGTGCAGCAACAGATCTTGGCAATCATTAAGGTAAACAGAGAATGTCAACCATTAACTGAGGGATCAGTCCAGTTTGAAGGAAGGTTTACCTGAAGATCCTGCTAATTCTGTGACCTGAGTGACAGTGAAGAAATAAGTGAAGTCAGCAGAAACTGGTCCCCTGCCTTCTCTTCACCCCAGCCCAAGCTCACTGCCAGAAAGAGAGCCATAGCTCCGGCTTCCCTTGGCCATACCCGGGCGTATGGGTACATCAATTGATAAGTCTTTACTGGACACCTGTTGGGTACCCAGTACTGGTTACATGCCAGGGGCAGATGGCAGGAGAGGGGAAAACACCCTAACTGTTCTTAAGGAATTTATCAACTTCCGGAGGAGACAAGACCAAGACTCAAAAGTTGCCATGAAAAATATTAGTGTATGTTCAGTTACGTGGTTCTGACTTGGACTGCTGAGGGAGTTCGAAGAAGGGGAAGATGAGGGTAAATTGAGGTAATCAGGGAAGGCTTCCTAGAGGAGGTGAGGCTTGAGTGGAAAAGTAAAGGATGGGGGGCTTCCCTGGGGGTGCAGTGGTTAAGACTCCGCCTGCCAAGGCAGGGGACATGGGTTCGAGCCCTGGTCCAGGAAGATCCCACATGCCGCGGAGCAACTAAGCCCGTGCACCACAACTACTGAGCCTGCGTGCCACAACTACTGAAGCCCACGTGCCTAGAGCCTGTGCTCTGCAACAAGAGAAGCCACCGCAATGAGAAGCCCTCGCACCCCAACGAAGAGGAGCCCCCGCTCGCCGCAACTAAAGAAAGCCCGCGGGCAGCAACAAAGACCCAAAGCAGCCAAAAACAAATAAATAAATAAATAATATGTGTATGTATGTATGTGTGTGTGTGTATATATATATATATATATAGAGAGAGAGAGAGAGAGAGAGAGAGTAAAGTATGGGTGGGAGTTGGAAAGGTGAAGCGTAGGGCTAGCATTCCGGGGAGGAAGAACACTGTGAGTAAAGGCACAAAGGTAGGAATGAGTGGGGCATGTCTGGGAGACAGAAAGGAGGCAAGACTGTGTTGGGTGGCTGTGGACAATACCATCAGTCAGCTAAGGGGCTCAGAGCAGGAAGGATATTTAAAGTCAGGTAGAGAATTCCTTCAGCGAGTGTCTGGTAAACTTGGTATAAGGCAAAACTGAGCTAGACACCATGGGGGACAGACTGAATGCCATTCTTTGGCGCTTGGCAGTTCCTGCTGAGAGTACAGGTTGGAGTGGATAAAGAAGATTAGCCTTTCTTGAGTACTTAATGGGTGAAAGGCAATGTTCAAAGTGCTTTGCAAGTATCACTTCGATCCTCAAAATAGCCCTCTGTGGTCTTCCCTGGTGGCGCAGTGGTTAAGAATCCGCCTGCCAATGCCGGAGACACGGGTCCGAGCCCTGGTCTGGGAAGATCCCACATGCCGCGGAGCAACTAAGCCCGTGTGCCACAACTACTGAAGCACGCGCGCCTAGAGCCCGTGCTCTGCAACAAGAGAAGCCACCACTATGAGAAGCCCGCGCACCGCAACGAAGAGCCCCCCCCCTTGCTGCAACTAGAGAAAGCCCGCACACAGTAGCAAAGACCTAACCCAGCTAAAAATAAATAAAATAAAAAATAAATAAATTTATTAAAAAAATATAGCCCTCTGCGGTATATGTTATTAATATTCCCATGTTACAGGGGAATTAAGGCATACAGAGGTTAAGTGACATAACTGAGGTCACCCAGCTAGCAAGTGACAAAGCAAGATTTGAACCCAGGGAGTCTGGCACCAGAGCTTGTTAGTTTAACCACGACGTCACAGCTGATAAGCTCTATAGGTCCCATGGAGTATCTGAGTGAGAACTGGTCTTTGACTCTAGAAGGGTCTAAGCTAGCAGGAGAGATGAGAGGTATACCCGAGTATCTACAACAAGGGAGTATGTCCTAAATGACATACGTAGATATGAGGGGCCAGAAGGCATTCAGATGTAGGAGTATTAAGGTAGGTTTTATTGGAAGAGGCAGAGTGGGACATGGGTCATAAAAAAGATAGAGAGGCCAGGCATTCCAGGTGACAGGAAGCTGTGAGATGTTTAGGGAATGGTGGGCAGACCTGTTTGACCAGAAGAGAAAGCTCCTATAACAGAGCTCCCAGGAAGGGAAAATACAGGTCAATATCAGTGTGTACTCATTGTTTCTTAGAGTTCTGGCATGATTTCTCTAGGGTGCTTGCAGTTCTAAGCTACAGGAAGTCTTTTAGTTTGTAGCTGTATAAAAAATACTGTTGTTAGAAGCCACTTGTCCTCTGCCTGCTTATTGCTGCTTGAACACATCTTCTGGATGGGGTGCTGCTGCAAGAGAGAGGAAAGGCGAGGGGAGAGAAGGGAGAGCAAGGGAGAGGGAAAGAGGGGAGGAAAACGGAGAGGAGAGGAGGAAAACTGTACTGCAGGGAGCAGTGCAAATCCATTTGCTTCTGGTAAGCAGCTAAAATCAGCGTCTGCCTTGAATCCTAAGCAGACTTTCTTCTTACAGTGGACGTTTTGGGGGAATATTAAAATTTTTTTACATCAGACTGTTTATTTCCTCAGATTCACTCAGGGAGATCTTCATTAGATCTGGAAACATACAAGATAAGAGACCCTAAACATAAGCCTGCTGTCTCCGGCGCAGCTCAGGCATTAGCCCAAACAAGGGCTTTCCCCGTTCTGTTCCACCCAGGACCAGGACAGTTGCTGGAAAAAAACTGATCACTTTATTTCAGAGCACATTTCACCAGCAACATGGTCATAGTTCAGAGGTTCTGAACTCATCAACAGAATCAGCAGGCCAGTGGGAGCTCTGCTCATTACACCCCGGAGCAGTGCCGGCTGCCTCAGCACAGCGATCTTGAGGCTTCCCGGGACGGCCTGCAGCAGTACCGCCTTGCATGTGGAGTCCATCATCCAGCCCGTCCCTGGGCCTCATTACCGAACAAAATGTGGCATTTTGTATGGCTTTGATCAATGAGACAGCATTGCTGTATGGCTCAGCAATCAAAGGGGACAGCTTCCCATATAAATGTTGCTTAAGACACACAGGCCAAAAAGATCTTCCCAAATGGGTCCATAAGGTTAAGGAAATGGCTAACCCTGAAAATCTGCAGAACATTTCAAAAGTCCCCACCCCAGCTCAGGCTGTGGAAGGTTATGCAAACTGTTTCCATAAGGGCTGCTAGGGAAAAATGGAAGTTGTCCTGTATTCATAATTGGTTTTGGTTGTCACAAATCCTTTTTAAAGGACACATAATTATAGGAATGAGTTTGTGCCTCAGGAATTCATATTCTTAGAAGAGGTCAAGAAGGGGGAGTTATCAATATTTTTTCAGGAAAGTTTCTGAAGAACTGGACACAGATAGTGCACCAATTCACTTGACATTAAGCATATACCTTTTGCTCTCAGGACAGTTTGGAGCAGGGAACAAAGCAAAGGTGCTTCAGCCCTCGCCCTCAAAAAAACTAAGAGTGTAAAATATCCTGAAACCAGCCCCACATGGTCAGGATAGTGCACTCATTCTACCAACAGTAAAGCTTATTGATTTCTTGGGAGTAAGAGCATTAAGCAGCACCATATCCGCTCCCTGCAGTTTGAAATTCACTTTGCCTCCATTTTTGTATTTTATCAAGACCCGAATTCCTGGGGTTTGAGGAATGGTACTGTATTTCACTGGCGTCTGATCACTGCACCAACAGAGGGTATGCTTGCGAAAGACTCCAGAAAATTCCACATCATTTCAGGTAGCCAAGTGAAACAAGGGTAATGGGAAATTGGAACTTTTGGGCTTCCATCTTAATGCTACAGCTTGATGTCCATTTCCTGATCTTTCTGCTTCGGGGTACAGTGCACTGTAGGACCCAGGGAGCGGTGCAGGGGAAGAAAATTCCTAGGTTGCATCCAATCCCAAGGGGTCTAGACGTAGCATGATAGCAGTGAGGAATCAGAGAGGAGTCCAGCTTATAGCCAGAAAAATGGGGCCAAGAGCCAAGTCTGAAGGGTGAGGCAAAAAGGACACAGAAGAATTTAGCTTGTTCTGCTAATTGTCCAAGTTTGCTAATTGTCCAACCTGATGAGCTGACGCCCTGCCCATTAAGCTGTTAATAGTTTAGTACTTTCTTTCCAGTTTCCTTTCTTTTTCTTTTTTCTCTTTTTGTTTTTGGCCACGCCCCACAGCCTGTGGGATCCTAGTTCCTCGACCAGGGATCGAACTCAGGCCCTCAGCAGTGAAAACTGCGGAGTCCTAAGCACTGGACCACCAGGGAATTCCCACCAGTTTCCTTTCTTTACATATACAACGATCACTGAAATCATACTGTATATAAAGGGGATTTCTTTTTCATAGGATCCTTTTCCAGGACTTCCAAGTAGAAATGTATTGGTCCATCACCCACCCCCTCAAACTGATAATCCAATAAAACATGTAAATCAGGCCCTAAATAGAAGCCCCGAGGCTCATCACTTCTGTCTAATCTTTGGACTTCTCTGCTCTTCCCTCTGTCACCCAAGTTTGTCAACAATAACACCATGAATGCCTCATCCAGAATCCCTCTGCCTCAGCAATCAGAGCCACTGCCCTTCTTATTTCTCTGAACTACCCAGTGCTCCTAGGTCAATACCTAGGGGAGTGCCAGGCTGCTGATGACACCCTGAAGGTCAAGGCTTCTGTTGACAAGCATTGCTCATAGGAGGGATGGTAGGCTGTCTAGGTAGGAAACCCAGGCACTTTTTCCCCAACTCCACCTGCCCCAGTCAACTCTGCTGCCAATTAAAAGACTGATTCCTAGGCCCATTCAGATCCCTGAAATCATGAACCCCATTGCCTTCTGCCTAAAGCTGCCCCCGTTCCTGTTCACGTATATCCGTCTATCCTACCAGGGATAGGGAGCCAGCATGTGTGTTACAGGGATTCCTGGATAGCCCCACCAACTTGGATTCCAGGGAGAGAACTGTGGGTCAGAGGGGTACCCCTAAGAGCTTGAGTCCAACCTTAACTCTCATCCATAATGCTTTGAGCCAACTCACCTCCAACCCCAGCCAATACAGTGGTGTGTGTGTGTGTGCGCGTGTGTGTGCGTGTGTGTGCACGCGCGTCACAAGGAGAAAATAGGATCTACTCCTATATACTTTCTTTAAACTGCCAAATCAGTCTCTGCAACAGGCTCTGAGCACTGTATAAAAGAAGGAGCTCTCATACCTCTTCATCCTTTACAGCCTTCATTCTAACTTGCCTACTTTCCTTAATTTGTTCCTTGCACCTGAATAGGACAATCCTGCTCCCAAGCCTCTCAGACAAAGATTTTGTCTCCCTTCTATTTCCACCCTCATCTTGCCTTTTGTTTAAAGATTACGGTTCTCCTCTATGGCTTTGCTGCTCTGGGCCTCCTCATGTGAAAACCTCTCTATTTGGATGCCCCTAGGATCCTTTTCCCTCTGCTCGCCCCAGAAGCAGACACATCCTGAATCAGGATTCCATAATCTATGGGGCCTCTGCTTCAGATAAAAAAGTAAGAGCTTCAGATTCTCTGAAGAGGCCTCCATTTTGGTTGTTTTTTCCTCCTACAAAAGACAAGGGTGATTGAGCTACTTCATTGTCTCCTAGGCAATGGGTGTTCAGTGGCATTGGATTTGCCAGCATGAGGGCGCTTTTCAGAATGTCAAGCGGTTATTGATTGCTGAATCTGTGTTGGTGCTTTCATAAACATAAACTGCTCTTTCTCACTGTTGACATTTCACCTCACAGTGTTGGGGATGGGTTGAGCTGTAGCATGCACTGAGGTTTGGCATTATTCCTAGAGAACAACATTGTCTACAAAACTGAGTTACACACCTTGATAAAGAAGCCCTGACTGTTATCACATGAGTCACAAGAACTTCCACAATGATTTCATACTTATCACAAGCTTTTGGGGAGGGCTCTTTTCCAAGTATTAACCCACACTTTAAATTAGGTAGCCACATACGTAGCATTGGAGTGTTTCATTCAGTTCCAATGATGGTAAGTTTGTCTCTGAGCCCAGAAGAGCAATTTCTGATGTTGATTCCTTGAGCTGGCTGTTGCTTCCAATTCCACACTATGCTGTACCCCTTACACTGAAAATCTGAGTGTCAGAAGACCTTCATAACTTACCCCTCTTCAGGGTGCTTAAAGCCACCACACATAGTGTGGGAGTCTTAAACTGGATGATATCTGAAAGTGGGCTTCTGCCCTATGTCTTTTCCTTCTTAAACACATTTTTTGAATGACATGTCTATACTTGCCGTCTACACTTCTTCATCTCCCGTTCACTTTTCCATTCCTCTCCAGTCCGGCTTCTGCCCCTGCTCCCTACTCCATTGAAATAGTTTTCACCAGGGTCACTTTGTTGCTAAATCCAATGACATCCCTCAGAACTAGTCTTACTGACTCTGAGGTGTTGGATCCAGCTGACCACTCTCACCTTCTCTAAAGTTTCTTCTTCTTTGATTTTTCCCCTTTTATATTAATTTTTTTATGTTTGCTGTTACACAAGTAATGCACGTTCCTTATGGAAAACTGGAAAATACCAAAACAAATCATAAGGATAAAAATAAAAATAGTCTGTAACAGGAGCCTGCGAGCCACAACTACTGAGCCCACGTGCTGCAACTACTGAAGCCCACGCGCCTAGAGCCCGTACTCTGCAACAAGAGAAGCCGCTGCAATGAGAAGCCCGTGCACCACAACGAAGAGTAGCCCCCACTCACCGCAACTAGGGAGAAGCCCGCGTGCAGCAACGAAGACCCAACGCATCCAAAAATAAATAAATAAAATAAATAAATTTATATATTTTTAAAAAGTGTTGTTATAGGGACTTCCCTGGTGGTGCAGTGGTTAAGAATCTGCCTGCCAATGCAGGGGACACGGGTTCGAGCCCTGGTCTGGGAAGATCCCACACGCCACGGAGCAACTAAGCCCGTGCACCACAGCTACTGAACCCATGTCCCTAGAGCCCGTGCTCTGCAACAAGAGAAGCCACTGCAATGAGAAGCCCGCGCACCGCAACGAAGAGTAGCCCCTGCTCGCCACAACTAGAGAAAGCCCGCACGCAGCAACGAAGACCCAACGCAACCAATAAATAAAATAAAAAAGAAAAAAAAATAGTCTGTAACATCACCACCCAGAGATAACCATTACTGCAAGGTGTGAAACCTTAGTCATTTTTCAATGAAAATATATACTTTTAAAATAAAATTGTCATTATACAATGCATATTACTTTTATTGAGGTATAATTGACATGTAACATTATATTGATTTTAGGTGTACAACATAATGATTCAATATTTGTATGCACTGTGAAATGATCACCACAGTAACTCTAGTTACCACACATAGGTACAGAATTTTTTGTGTGATGAGAACTTTTAACATCTACTCTCTTAACAACTTTCAAATATGCAATACAGTATTATTTACTACAGTCACCATGCTGTTCGTTACATCCCCATGACTTATTTTGTAAGTGCAAGTTTGTACCTTTTGACTCCCTTCATGCTTTTGCCCACTTTCCACCCCCCACCTCTGGCAATCACCAGTCTGTTCTCTGCAATATGTATTATTTTATATCCTCTTTCACTTGCCATTATATGATGACCATTTAAAAATTGTCATTAAATATTTTTCTAAAACATTTTTTAACGGCTACAAAGTCTCCCTTGAATTTTTTTTTTTTTTTTTTTTTTTTTTTTACGGCAGCGTTGGGTCTTCGTTGCTGCGCGCAGGCTTTCTCTAGTCATGGTGAGCGGGGGCTACTCTGTTGTGGTGCGCTGGCTTCTCATTGTGGTGGCTTCTCTTGTTGCGGAGCATGGACTCTAGGAGTGCGGGCTTCAGTAGTTGTGGCACGAGGGCTCAATAGTTGTGGTGCACGGGCCTAGTTGCTCCG
Organism: Balaenoptera ricei; assembly: GCF_028023285.1. Taxonomy (NCBI): domain Eukaryota; kingdom Metazoa; phylum Chordata; class Mammalia; order Artiodactyla; family Balaenopteridae; genus Balaenoptera; species Balaenoptera ricei. Next base: position 63,486,809 of record NC_082660.1, on the reverse strand, counting down.
CGGCATGTGAGATCTTCCCGGACCAGGGCTTGAACCCGTGTCCCCTGCATTGTCAGGTGGATTCTTAACCACTGCGCCACGAGGGAAGCCCCTCTCTTGAATTTTGTTACACTTTTCTCTACTGGTCTCTCTCTTGTCTCTCTGATTGCTCCATGCTTTCCTTTTACTCTGCCACTTAAAATGTTGATGTTCCTCAGAGTTCCACTCTCTCTGTTCCTGTCACTTTTCAGACTCTCCTTGAGTAGGCTCATCTAACCCATAGCTTCAAACACAGATAGATCCAAATCTGTATCTTCAGGCCAGACCTCACTCCTGGTCTCCAAATATATATATCATGCGCATCTCACCTCTTCTTCTCCCAAACCTGCTGCCCCTCTAGTGTTCCCTTATCCCATTGAATGGTCTCATATCCACCCACTGCCCAAGCCAGGAATCTGGGGAGTCAGCAGTAGCTTCCTCCCCTTGTTCACCTGCCTATCACTCCATATTCGATACATAACTAAACCCTGTAGGTTTTGCTTCCTTGTATCTTTCAGCTCTTTCTCTTTCTTTCTATTCTGCTTCCACTGCCCTAGTATAGACTCTGATAATTTTACGATTGGATTAGTAAACCAGTTTCCTTACTGTCTCCCTACCTCCATTCATAGCCCCTTCCAATCCATTCTCCAAACTTTATTCAGAGTGGTCTTTCTAAAATATATATCTGATCATATCCTTCTCCTGCTTCAAATGCCCCCTTGGCTCCTCACTGCCTTTAGGATAAAATCTGCCTATAACACCTCTTCCCCACTTCTTTGCCAACTCTTCATTCTTTGAAACTCAGCTCAGATAGTCTGCCCTTCACGTACAAAGGCTGAGGAGAGGTGAGAGGTAGCCAGTGGCCTTTTATGCTAAATTCAGGGGCTTAGGTTTGGTTCCGTCCACTTTCTCTATCCCTCAGTTTCTCCTCTGTGCTGTATATCTCTGTGATAGCACTTATCATAGCCCACCATATTGTCTGTTTACTTGTGCGTCTCCTCTATTAGAATAATACTTTTCTTTTAATTAATTAATTAATTTTATCATTTATTTTTGGCTGCATTGGGTCTTCGATGCTGCATGTGGGCTTTCACTAGTTGTGGCGAGCAGGGGCTACTCCTCATTGCGGTGCGTGGGCTTCTCATTGCAGTGGCTTCTCTTGTTGCAGAGCACGGGCTCTAGGGACGCGGGTTCAGTAGCTGTGGCGCACGGGCTTAGTTGCTCCGTGGCATGTGGGATCTTCCCGGACCAGGGCTCGAACCCGTGTCCCCTGCATTGGCAGGCAGATTCTCAACTACTGCTCCACCAGGGAAGTCCCTAGAATAACACTTTTTTTAAAAATATAAATTTATTTATTTTATTTATTTATTTTTGGATGCGTTGGGTCTTCGTTGCTGCACGCGGGCTTCTCCCTAGTTGCGGTGAGTGGGGGCTACTCTTCGTTGTGGTGCACGGGCTTCTCATTGCAGTGGCTTCTCTTGTTGCGGAGTACGGGCTCTAGGCGTGTGGGCTTCAGTAGTTGTGTCACACTGGTTTAGCTGCTCCGTGGCATGTGGGATCTTCCCGGACCAGGGCTCGAACCCGTGTCCCCTGCATTGGCAGGTGGATTCTTAACCACTGTGCCACCAGGGAAGCCCCTAGAATAATACTTTTTAAGGGCAGAGACCGTTCATCTCTGTATCAGTACTAGGTACCTGGCACGTAGTAGGTGTTTAGAAAAATTTTAATGAATGACAATTGAATTAATGATGGAGGTGGCCAACAAAGAAATGAACTTGAGGTTTTCAACCTGTCCTTAAACTGTCAACATGAGAATGCAGGGAATTCCCTGGCCCAGTGGTTAGGACTCTGCGTTCTCACTGCCTAGGGCCCGGGTTCAGTCCCTGGTCTGGGAACTAAGATCCCACAAGCCACGTGGTGCGGCCGAAAACATGAGAATGCAAATCGTCTTTTATCTTGGCATTACTCCAGGCATCACTTCCAGAATTGGGATGATCTGCAGAGTGGCCTTAGCTAAAAGTTGTGTCCAGTATGTCCTGGAACAGATCCTGCTACTGAGAGACCATAAAGGAGTGTCACACATGCCAACCTACTTGGCCTGCATCACCCATCACAGTTACCCACTCTTCCGAGGGAAGTGATCCAGGGAGCTCAGTCAAGAATCCTTTTCCAGGGCTTCCCTGGTGGCGCAGTGGTTGAGAGTCTGCCTGCCAATGCAGGGGACACGGGTTCGAGCCCTGGTCTGGGAAGATCCCACATGCCACGGAGCAACTAAGCCCGTGAGCCACAACTACTGAGCCTGCGCGTCTGAAGCCTGTGCTCCGCAACAAGAGAGGCCGTGACAGTGAGAGGCCCGCGCACAGCGATGAAGAGTGGCCCCCGCTTGCCACAACTAGAGAAAGCCCTTGCACAGAAACGAAGATCCAATACAGCCAAAAATAAATAAATAAATAAATAAATAAATAAATAAATTTAAAAAAAAAAAAAAAAAAAAAAAAAAAAAAAAAAAAAAAAAAAAAAAAAAAAAGAATCCTTTTCCATACTACTCAGCCATAAAAAAGTACGAAATAATGCCATTTGCAGCAACAAGGCTGCAAGTAGAGATTATCATACTAAGTGAAGTTAGTCAGAAACAGAAAGATAAATACCATATGATATTACTTATATGTGGAATCTAAAATATGACACAAATGAACCTATCTATGAAACAGAAACAGAATCATGGACGTAGAGAACAGACTGATAGTTGCCAAGGGGCTGGAGGTTAGGGGAGGCATGGAGTGGGAGGCTGGGGTTAGCAGATGTGAGCTTTTATATTTAGAATGGATACACAACAAGGTCCTACTTTATGGCACAGGGAACTATATTCAATATCCTATGATAAACCATAATGGAAAAGAATATAAAAAAAGAAAATGTATATATATATAATGTATATATATGTATGTATGTATAACTGAATCACTTTGCTGTATAGCAGTAATTAACACAACACTGTAAATCAACTACACTTCAATTTTTAAAAAAAGAATCCTTTTTCAGGGAAAGAATAATTTCTGGATCATGATAGCCTCCCTTTGCTAAAGGCTCCAAAGAGGTTCTGCTTCCACCTCCTCCCCTCTTCAGCACCAGTCACTGCTCTCTCCAGCTATTTGTAAACCCGCTGGCAGGGGACAATGGACCTGCATTGACCTCAGCTTATTTTAAAGAATGTGTGGGTAAGAACTTTATCTGAGTTGTGTCACGTCTCCTACCTTATCACCCTCGAGCAAACTGTCAGGTTGAACCAAGGCTTCTCTGAAGCACACTGTTGAAGATTTTCCAACGAGGTTTCCCAGATTTTTCTTCTCTCAACATGTCACTCCATGTTCGGCAACAGGAGTTGGTCTTGCTGAATTACTAATGAGCTGATGTCTCAAGACTTGGCTCCACAGTTTTCCTCTCCTTTTCATTCCTTTCAATAAATATTCGTTAAGTACCTATTGTGTGCCAGGAACTCTGTTAGGGGCCGTGGAGGATGCAAAGATGAAATGAGACAAGTCTCATTAGTTGTTTAAATAACCAGTTTGAATAAGTGAAATGTGTTAAACAGAAGTATAAGCAATATGCTTTGGGAACACAGGTGAAAAAAAGGGGGACAGGAACTCTCTAAACACTTATCTATGTTGTCAACTACTATCACATGTGCTATCATAGAGATTAATTCTGACTGGGGAAATCTGAAAAGTATTCATGCACTAGGACATTTAGTTGGGTCTTGAAAAATGAATAAGAATTTGACAAGAGGAAATCAAAGTAAGACACTCAAAGTTGAAAGAACATTATGTAAAAAGGCAACTGGGCATGAAAGTGCATGAGCTATTCAAAGAACACAGAGTTTTGGGCATGGCTGGGTCATGAAGTATAAAAGGGTAGTGTGGGTAATGAAGCATGGAAAGGTGGGCTGGCAGCAGACTTTGGAGGAGTTTTGATGCCTAGCTTGGCCATTTGAATTTTATTTAGGAGGCAATGAGGAACCACTAAAAGCTTTTCGATGAGGGGAATGACAAGATGGAAATGAAGCTTTAGGGAGATTAATGTGGCAGAATGAACTGGGGATGGGTAAAAGAGAGGTTACAAGAGTAGGTAGAAGGCTGTGTCAATAATCCAGGCACAAAGTTACAAATATTCAGTCTTGGGAGGTGGCAGTGGTGACAGATCCAATAAGATTGCAAGAGGCAATATGGCTCAGGACAAAGCCCATGGATTGGGGGCTCCAATAGCCCTGGGTTCCAGTCCTGACTCCTATTTACAGGCCATGGGGATTTACCTTTCACGGATTCAGGTTTCTTTTCTGGAAAAGGTGAAGCTTAGAGAAATAATTATCTTCAAGTTCTCTTCCAGCTCTAATGGCCTCTGGTTCAGACTAAGTCACTTGTCCAATATCACAGAGCCAGGATTTGCTCCCAGGAAGTCTTGTCTCTAGGGGCAGCGTGCTTAACTCCTATACGACTAATCGACCAGATTTGGTAAGGGATTAGCTGTCTCGGAGAATGAAGGTGCCATTGATATGACGATGGAGTCAAAGAAGGAAGCTAGCCTTGTGGGGAAAGATGATGTTTCAGGCATGCTGAGTATGAGGTGTTGGTGGAACATCTGACTAACTGTTGAAAGGGTGGGAGAGCAGCTCTGGAGAGAGGCAAGGGTGGGAGATTTCAAGCTGGTGATCAAAAAACCTAAAGGCAATCCTAGAAGCTGTGCAAACCAATGAGTTTATAGAAAGAGGAAGTGAGCATAGGAGAGCAAAGAGCAAAGAACTATGGGAAGTGAGAAAAGGGAAAAAAAAAGACAAGGAAGGAACAACTGACTGTGAACCTTGAACCAGCTACTTCCATTTTCTGGCTCTTCTCTCTCTTCATTTGTAAAATGAGGGGGTTGGCGCAATTAAGTGATAAGGCTGAGACATCCTATGCTTAATCAGAGAAGATAGAAGAGAAGAGAATGTCATGGAAACTGAAGAAGAGAGTTTCTAAAAGAAGGTTTGAAGAGGTCACTTGCATCCAGTGGTGCAGAGGTGTCAGGAATTGAGGACTTAGATGAAGCCACTGCATTTAGCAGTTTAAGAAGATCCTCTCCATGGACTTCCCTAGCGGTCCAGGGGTTAAGACTCCACGTTCCTAACACAGGGGGCGCAGTTTCGATCCCTGGTTGGGGAACTAAGATCCCACATGCCACGTGGTGCGGCCAATAGGTTTAAAAATGAATAAATAAATAAAAAGACCCTCGCCAAGGTAAGGACTTCTCCCTCTCTCTCACACCACTAATTTCCTGTACAATATTCCACAAAATTCCGTTCTCTGCTCTTCACAGTGGCTCAGCCAGTCTCCGAGATTATAAGGTGACTCAAAAATCTCTGGTGTGTGGGACTTCCCTGGTGGTCCAGTGGTTAAGAGTCCGCCTTCCAATGCAGGAGATGCTGGTTCGATTGCTGATCGGGGAACTAAGATCCCACATGCCGCAACTACAGAACCCACGCTCTCTGGAGTCCATGCGCCACAACTAGAGAGGAGCCCCCGCACGACACAACGAAGAGCCCATGCACCACAAAGAAAGATCCCACGTGCCACAACTAAGACCCGATGTGGCCAAAAATAAATACATAAATTAAAAAAAAAATCTCTGGTGTGAATGAAAAATCTTTGGTCCAGGGACTTCCCTGGTGGCGCAGTGGTTAAGAATCCGCCTGCCAGTGCAGGGGACACGGTTCGAGCCCTGGTCTGGGAAGATCCCACATGCCGCGGAGCAACTAAACCCGTGTGCCACAACTACTGAGCTTGTGCTCTAGAGCCCGCAAGCCACAACTACTGAGCCCACGTGCCACAGCTACTGAAGCCTGCGTGCCTAGAGCCTGTGCTCCGCAACAAGAGAAGTCACTGCCATGAGAAGCCCGTGCACCACAATGAAGAGCAGCCCCCCACTCTCCACAACTAGAGAAAGCCTGCGCGCTGCAACAAAGACCCAACACAGCCAAAAATAAATAAATAAATAAATTTATTTTTAAAAAAATCTCTGGTCCATACCTTCCTTTTGCACTTCAATTCACATTTCTAACTGCCTATTGGGCATTTCCATCAGTCACTGAAATTTAGCTGGCAGTAAAAATAATAATATTAAACATAATAACTAACATTTATTGAGTACTTACTCTATTTTGTCCTATATGGTAGGCATTTTATTATCCCCACTATGCAATGAGGAAACAAACTCAGAGATGTTAAATAACGTGTCTAAGATCACACAAATGGAATGTTGCAGAACCAGGATTCCTCCTGATTCCAGAGCTCGAGAGCTTAATAATTCACTATGATCAATCACCACGTCATCATCTTTATTTTCTAAATCAGCTCAACTGCGTTACTTTGCTATTTGTTTCATTCTCCTTCAACATCTTGCCACTCTCTTAGAACAGGTTCTCAGCCCCTCGTGATCAGACAGTTATGAAAGTCTCTCAAGTCCACTTGCAGTTTGACCCTTCCAATTCTGGACATGTGACTAATCTAGCTTCAAAAAACTCTGGAAGCTTCTCATTACCTCCATTAAAGTCCAAACTCACTAACATGCCCTTCATCTGTACTGAGCCGCTAGTCATCCCCAAACATGGCAGAGACATTGCTGTCTATAAGCCTTTGCCTATGTGTCCCTCTACCTAGAATGCCCTCCCTACCCGTCACCAGGAGAACTTCCACTCATCTTTCAAATCCCAGCTCTAATGTCATTTCCTCCGTCAAGACTTCTCAGATTCCCAACCCCTTCTTCCAACAGAAATTATGTTCCCTCCTCTGTGCTCCCAGACCTCTATGTCTGTCTTCTACTACACTATGAGCACCTTGGGGACAGTGACCTCACCTTGATCTTCTTCATATCCCCAACGACCAAGGCACCCAATAAATGTTTGCTGGAGTTGAAAGAAATTGTAATACTCACCTACTGTATATTTGTTATTTAACATATGGTAACTGGTATTGCTACTGCGAAAAGAAATGCCCAGATTCCGGTTTTCAGAAAAAGTAGTTCACACTCACTATCTTCACTTCCTTACTTCCCCCCATAATTCAATCCCTGCATTCTGTTCTCTGCCCCAACCACCAGCTTTCATTATGCTCGTAAGTGGCTTCCATATTGGAAAAGCCACAGACATACTTCAGAGGGAACTTCTCAGTAGTATTTGATACTAAGAACAAATCTCGTTTCTAGAAAACTACTCTTCCTTTGACTTCCATAATATCATGCTCATGATTTTACTCTGCATTGTCCTCCTCTGGCTTCTCCATCTCTGTAGATGTTGCCCAGAATTCTAGCCTCAGTGTCTTCTTACTCTAAGACTCTTGCTGAGTGATGTACTTGACTTTCTTGCTTTCAAGTACCATCTGTTTGTTGATGACTCCTAGAGCTCTATTTCAGGTTTTGATGGTTCCTTTCCACCTCCACCCCTCCAGCTCATTCCAGCTATTCCCAGTGTGAACATCCATTTCTCTACAAACTCGCATATTCCTCTTCTGGAATCTATGCAAGGTCAATAGATGAATATATCTTCATATATAGTCTTCACCTCACATCCGGGAAGGTTTTTTTTTTCTTCCTTTCTTTCTTTCTTTCTTTTGGCTGCGCTGGGTCTTTCTTGCTGCACAGGGGCTTTCTCTAGTTGTGGAGAGCGGGGACTACTCTTTGTTGTGGTGTGCGGGCTTCTCACTGCAGTGGCTTCTCTTGTTGCAGAGCATGGGCTCCAGGCGTGTGGGCTTCAGTAGTTGTGGCACGTGGGCTCAGTAGTTGTGGCTCGCGGGCTTAGTTGCTCAGCGGCATGTGGGATCTTCCTAGACCAGGGATCGAACCCGTGTCCCCTGCATTGGCAGGTGGATTCTTAACCACTGTGCCACCAGGGAAGTCCCTGGGAAGGTTTTTAATCCATTTATATGCTATGGTGAAGGGCAAAGTTGCTGGGCACTCCTGTGAGTGTATCAGACAGTGATTATTTGTGGATATAGTGGTGTCCATCATAAGCACATTAAACTGAAATGAATGAATTCACCTAACGATTTATAGAGAGAGAAAAAAATATTTAAATAGTCCAGATCCCACCTTTGCCACCCCCCGCCCGCCACTATTCCCAATCAACCCTGTAATGAGGTACTATAGGAAATGTGGATGTAACGTTTTCTCCAAATTGCTCTCCAGCCCCATAGGAATCTCATGACACCAAGCGGGGTTTGAATTTACAGATTTCCCAACAACATGGCTCCTAACTGCGTGTGTACAACTTCATCAGTGGCTCAACTCAAGAAACAGCAATCTGTCGCAAGCTCTGTTGAATTTCTTGAGATAAAGTATGTTGGTCTCCAGCGTGATATCTTCCTCACGGGTTTTTAAAGGGTGGGTTTAACTACTGTTGCTTGGGAAGAAGAAAAAGGGAGGAGGAGTTGATTTAAAGGCAACTGAAAGAAACATGTTAAGTAAATAATAGTACAAGTGGTCACATGGGTCTGTCAAAAATTGTGAAGGTTATTCTTGAATGACTAAAGCTTGGGAAATATTGTCAGAGTACTCAGGTGAGAACTGGGCTAAACTGTCCTGGGAGAGTCTAGCAAGACACTCTTGCATCGAGTTGCAAAAAAGATTAAATTACAATCCAAAGGGTTTGTGGAGGACGGATTCCTGATCCTGAATTGCTGGTATCTAGGAGAGGGCTAAGGGAGCTTATTCCAAGAATGCAAGTGTATGGGCAGGCCCTTCAGGAAGAGCTGGGCCAGGGCAAGGACCGAGGCAAGGGTAGAGAAGCCCTGACCTTGCTAGCTCTAGACCTGTGTTTCCAACGGCCTTCTAAATATTTCCTAGATGTTCCTCAGGCACCTCTATTGGTATGCTGGAGTCAGCCTGTACTGGCAGTCGGTTGTTAATTTTTTAAAAAGACAATTTTTTTTAGAGCAGTGTTAGTTTCATAGCAAAACTAAGAAGGTACAGCGACTTCCCATATACTCCCTGCCCTGACACATGATAGCCTACTTCATTATCAACATCTCCCACTAGAGTGGTACATTCAAAGTCCATAGTTTACCTTAGGATTCACTCTTGTTGTTGTACATCGTATGCGTTTGGGCAAATGTATAATGACATATATCCACCATTATAGTGTCATACAGAGTAGTTTCACTGCTGTAAAAATCCTCTGTTCTCTGCCTATTCATTCCTCCCCCAACTCCAGCCCCTGGCAAGCACTAATTTTTTCACTGTCTCCAAAGTTTTGTCTTTCCCAGGATGTTATATATTGAAATCATAATTATGTAGCCCTTGCCAGTTGGCTTCTTTCACTTAGTAAGGTGCATTTGAGGTTCTTCCTTGTCTTTTTATGGCTTGATCACTCATCCCTTTTTATGAAAAATACTCCTTATTTGGATGTACCACATTTTATTTATTCATTCACCTAATGAAGGACATCTTGGTTGCTTCCAAGTTGTGGCAATTATGAATAAAGCTGTAATAAACATCTCAGTGCAGGTTTTTGAGTGGACATAAGTTTTCAGCTCCTTTGGGTAAATACCAAGGAGTGTGATTGCTGGGTTGTATGGTAAGAGTATGTTTAGTTTTGTAAGAAACCACCAAACTGTCTTCCATTTTGCACGCCCACCAGCAATGAATGAGAGTTCCTGCTGCTCCATATCCTCACCAGCATTTGGTATTGTCAGTGTTCTGGATTTGGAGGATTCTAATAAGTGTGTAGTGGTATCTCACTGTTGTTTTAATTTGCATTTCCCTGATGGCATACAATGTAGAGCATATTTCTGTATGCTTATTTGCCACTTGGTTATCTTCTTTGATGAGGTGTCTGTTAAGGTCTTTGGCCCATTTTTAAATTGGGTTGTTTTCTCATCATTGAGTTTTAAGAGTTCTTTGTATATTTTGAATAACAGTCTTTTATCAGATGTGTCATTGGCAAATATTTTCGCTTAGTCTGTAGCTTGTATTCTCATTCTCTTGACGTTCTTCACAGAGCAGAAGTTTTTCATTTTAATTTTAAGCTTATTAATTCTTTCTTTCATGGACTGTGCCTTTGGTGTTGTATCTAAAAAGTCATTGCCATACCCAAAGTCATCTAGGTTTTTGCTTATGTTATCTCCTAGGAGTTTTATTTTTATTTACTTTTATTTTTTATTTTTTGGCCACACCACGTAGCATGCAGGATCTTAGTTCTCTGGCCAGGGATCAAACCAGTGCCCTCTGCAATGGAAGTGCAGAGTCTTAACCACTGGACCACGAGGGAAGTCCCTAGATCCATTTTTTGGATGTAGATGTCCAGTTGTTCCAACCCTTGTTGAAAAGGCTGTCTTTGCTCCATTGTATTGCCTTTGCTCCTTTGTCAAAGATCAGTTGGCTATATTTATGTGGATCTATTTCTGGGCTTTTTATTCTTTTCCGTTGATCTTTTTGTCAATTCTGGCACCAATACCACAATGTCTTGATTACTGTAGCTTTATAGTAAGTCTTGACGTTGGGTAGTGACAGTCCTCCAATTTTGTTCTTCTCCTTCAGTATTGTGTTGGCTATTCTGGGTCTATTGCCCAGAATAAATTTGCTGATATTCACAAAATAACTTGCTGGGATTTTGATTGTGGTTTCTTTGAATATATACATCAAGTTGGGAAGAACTGACAGCTTGACAATATTGAGTCTTCCGGTCCATGAACATGGAGGATCTCTCCATTTATATAGTTCTTTTTCACTTTTGTTCATAAGAGTTTTGTAGTTTTCCTCATATATTGTACATATTTTGTTAGATTTATATCTAAGTAGTTGATTTTGGAGGGTGCTAATGTAAATGGTATTGTGTCTTCAGTTTCAAATTTCACGTGTTCATTACTGGTATTTAGGAAAGTGACTGACTTTTGTATATTAACCTTGCTATAATTGCTTATTAGTTCCAGGAGTTTTTTGTCATTGTTGATTCTTTTGTATTTTCTACATATCATCCCATTTGCAGACAAAGATAGTTTTATTTCTTTCTTCCCAATCTGTATAACTTTTCTTCTCTTTTCTTGTCTTATTTCATTAGCTAGAACTGCCAGTACAATGTTGAAAAGGAGGGGTGAGAGGGGACACCCCCTAATCTTGGTGGGAAAGCTTCAAGTTTCTCACCATTAAGTATGATGTTAGCTGTAGGGTTTTTGGTAGATATTATTTATAAAGTGGAGGAAGTTTGCCTCTATTCCTAGTTTACTGAGATTTTTTTTATCATGAATCAGTGTTGGATTTTATCAAATGCTTTTTCTGCATCTACTGATATGGTCATGTAATTTTTCTTCTTTAACTTATTGATGTGATAGGCTACCTTAATTGATTTTTGAATGTTGTACCAGTCTTGCATACCTGGGATAAATCCTAATTGATCATGGTGTATAATTCTTTTTATACACTGTTGAAGTTGGTTTGCTAATATTTCATTGAGGATTTTTGCATCTGTGTTCATGAGAGCTATTTGTCTGTAGTTTTCTTTTCTTGTAAAATCTTTTTCTGTTTTTTTTTTTTAATTAATTAATTAATTAATTAATTAATGGCTGCGTTGGATCTTCATTGCTGCGCATGGGCCTTCTCTAGTTGCAGCGAGCGGGGGCTTCTCTTGTTGCGGAGCACAGGCTCTAAGTGCGCAGGCTTCAGTAGTTGTGGCACACAGGCTCAGCAGTTGTGGCTCGCGGGCTCTAGAGCGCAGGCTCAGTAGTTGTGGCGCATGGGCTTAGTTGCTCCATGGCATGCGGGATCCTCCTGGACCAGGGCTCGAACCTATGTCCCCTGCATTGGCAGGTGGACTCCCAACCACTGCGCCACCAGGGAAGCTCTTTTTTTCTGGTTTTAATATTAGGGTAATGCTGGCTTCATAGAATGAGTTAGGGAGTGTTCCTTTTCATTCTATCCTCCAAAAGAGATTGTAAAGAATTGGTATAATTTCTTCCTTAAATGTTTGGGTGAATTCACCAGTGAACTCATCTAGCTCTGGTGCTTTCTGTTTTGGGAGGGTTATTGATTCAATTTCATTAATAATTAGGCCTATGCAGATTGTCTATTTCTCCTTGTGTGAGTTTTGGCTGCTTGTTATGAGTTATGCTCATAACTCATAACTTGAGTTATGCTTCTATTTCAAGGAATTGGTCCATTTCATCTAGGTAGCCAAATTTGTGGGCATAGAGTTGTTTGTGGTATTCCTTTATTATCCTTTTATTGTTCATGGATCTGTAATAATGACCCCTCTTTCATTTCTGATGTTAGTAATTTGTGTTCTCCCTCTTTTTTCTTAGTTAGCCTGGCCAGAGGCTTATCAATTTTATTGATTTTTTTTCAAAGACTCAGCTTGTTTTTGTTGATTTTTCTCTATTGATTTCCTATTTTCAATTTCATTGATTTCTGCTCTACTTGTTTTTTCTTCTGCTTATTTTGGATTTAATTTGCTCTTGTTTTTTTTTTTTTCCTGTTTCCTATGGTGGAAACTTAGATTATTGATTTTAGATCTTTATTCTTTTTGAATACAAGAATTCAATGCTATAAATTTCCCTCTAAGCACTGCTTTTGCTGCATTCCACACATTTTGATAAGTTGTGTATTCATTTTCGTTTAGCTCCAAATATTTTAAAATTTGTCTTGAGATTTCTTCTTTGACTTTTGTGTTATTTAGAAGTGTGTTGTTTAATCTCCACGTATTTTGGGATTTTCCAGTTAACTTCCTATTATTGATTTCTATTTTAATTCCACTGTGGCCTGAGAGCAGACATTTCTCTCTACAGCCACCCCACCTTTTTGATTCTTGTTTACAAAATACATCTCATCTCATTAGATTTGGCTTGATTATTTACATAAATGCAGCAAAAATATGGTAATTGACCACATAGGCCTTTTAAAGTTTGCTTTGCTGGAACTGTTCATGAAGAATCTCATGTTAGACTTTCAAAAGCCTTCTGGAAGCCAAGCTGAGAACTTGCCATCAGATTTCACTTGCAATACCTATAGATGCGGGTGAATTCCTCTTTTTTTGAGGTCTCCAAAATAGCCCAAGATTCCTGGGCCTTCCTTGCAAGAAGTGACCTTCTTTACTCACCTGTAAGTCTGGGAACCTTGTAAACCAGGTACCAGGCCAGTTTTCTCAAGAGGACTTTGTAAGTATTGGCTCCATAAAGTCAACCTTAGTTCCTTAAAGCTGTCTGGTCATATCTGATTCTGTGCATCATTTTCAAATATGACATTCCAATCAACATCTTGGTTATATATGCAATGTTTCTAATTATGTCCTGTTACAAGGAGGACAGATTCCTATTGAACTTATGCAAATAATTATATTGCCATGGAAATAAGAATACTCAATAAGAGTTTTCAAATTCTGGAGAGAGGACTTCCCTGATGGCAGAGTGGTTAAGAATCTGCCTGCCAATGCCGGGGACAGGGTTCGAGCCCTGGTCTGGGAAGATCCCACATGCCATGGAGCAACGAAGCCCATGCGCCACAACTACTGAGCCTGTGCTCTAGAGCCTGTGAGCCACAACTACTGAAGCCCATGCACCTAGAGCCCGTGCTCTGCAACAAGAGAAGCCACCGCAATGAGAAGCCCACGCACCGCAATGAAGAGTAGCCCCCGCTCACCGCAACCAGAGAAAGCCCGCGCGCAGCAACGAAGACCCAATGCAGCCAAAAATAAATAATATAAATAAAAAAAAAATTCTGAAGAGATCAGTTAGGGAGAAAATATAAGTTTCATTTCTGTTTACAAAAGTACAATATACTAGTTGTCATGAGTATAGCTAACTAAAGAGAAAAGAGAAAGGGGTTCCTTGAACCCAGCAGCAATATTCCAAACAAAAGCTATAATCATCCTTCATCAGTTCATTCAGTGCCATATAATTCATTCTTGTTCTTCTTGATCTTGGGTTAGCAGTTTAATGAACCCATTAGTTTCTCCACTGGAGTTCTGAAAATCCTAAGTCCAGTGGTATGGTCTCAAAATTATTTAAGTAATGCCATCAGAAGCCTGTGCCCCAGATTACCTGGCACAGTCCTTTCTGGGGCTTTGAGACTAATTGTTAAATTTTCAGGAATTTTGTGAGTGGGTTGACGTCACATTGGTAGCTTGAAATTGGCTACGGTGGGTGTATTTACACCACAGAAATCAGTAAATTAAGGATCCCCCCCACCTTCCAGAACTGGTAGTTAAACATTTACCAGCACAACACCGGGCACCTCCAACTCAGCATATCCCAAACTGAACTCCTTATCTCCTCCCATAAAACCCACTCCTTACCCTATATTCCCAATCTTTATGTGAATGATGTCACCACAGATCCAGTTGTCAAGCAAGAAATCTTTGGCATTGTCCATGACTCCTTTTTCCCCATTACTCACCACGTTAGTCACTGAGACTTGTCAGCTCTCCCTCAGAAATATTTTCCTGAACTAATCCTCTCTGTCACTATCTTAATTCAAGCTCCTATCATTTTTTGCCTGCACAATTGCAATAACCTCCTGAGTGATCTGCCTGCCTTCAGTACATCTGGGCACTATTTCCCATGCAGTCTTCCCGAAATACCTCAGTGCAATCCCATCACTTGTCAACATAAAGACCACAGCTGGGTCTCCTTTACCTGTGGGAGAATGTCCAAGATTGTCAGCAGCACCCACAAAAGCCTTCATAATCTGGCCTCAGGTCTTCTTCAGCTTCATATTCCCCACCCCTCCCTACTGTATACCCCATGATCCAGTATGAATTGCTTATTGTCCCCCAAATGTGGCCTATTCTTTCAAAACTTTAAGCCTTGGCCCATGGTATTCCCTCTGCCTGAAATCCTCTCTACCACTCAGAGCCTGGGAAATTTCCCCTCTTCTTTGAAGACCCAGCTCAGAGTTAATATTCTCTGTGAACTCCCCAAGGAAAGTTAGTCTCCTCCCTCCTCCACACACAGAGTCTGTTTGTTCCTCTAATATAGAACTAATCACCGTTTTGTAGCTATCCGTTTTATAGGTCTGGCTCCCCCCAGTAGACTGTGTCTTACCCCAGAGCCTAGCACAGCGCTTACAACCTAGTGAGAGCTCAAAAAATGTTGTTGAAAGAAGAGATGGGAGGATGAATGAATGGAGTTGATTCCTAGCTCTAATAACTGGGCTGTTGCCTGGTTTGTTGTATAGAAGCCCGTACTTAAAGCCCCATTCAGGTGCTCCCAGCTCCTTAGTCCTACCTTGGTGCCCTGTCTGGCACCTTAGTCTTTGCTAGAATAGTGCTTCATCTGGCTCTTGCCAGACGTTTTGACATCTGGCATCCTGCTCTGGAAGCCCAGGCCCCATGGCAGAGCCTCTGTCACTGGCTGCCAGAAACTCTGGCTGCCAACCACCTGCCTATCTGGGCTTCCTCCTAGTGTCTGCTGTATCCTGGTTACCCTGATGCTTGCTCTACCTGCCTGTCTAAATAGCTGACTGGGGATTCTGCTGCTGCTTCTGGGATCTTCTGCTTTACCTGGTCTACTTTCAGAGTCCTGGCCCTCCCTGTTTTGCTTCCCCTGCCATCAAAGGAGTTCCATTTCTATCATTGTCCAACTAGAAGATTAGGTAAAGCATACTGATTAAATTCATGGGCTCTAGACTCTAACTGCCTAGATTCAAATCTCACCTCTTCCACTTACAGCCAGCTGTGTGATCCTGGGGCAAGTCACTTCATCTCTTTGAACCACAGTTCTCTCATCTACAACGTGGACATAATAATGATACCTACATCATAAGGCCAATGTGAGATGTAAATAAGATAATGTGCTTAACACAGTACCTGGCACATAGTACGTACTCAATAACTATTTGCAATCATTCTTATTTTTATGTTTCCAATATCTAGGACAGAGTTGGCATTCAACAAGTGTGTGTTGAGAAGGGAGGAGGAAAAGGAATAACAATCAGTGGTTATTCAAACTTTCCTGATCAAAGTCTACTCCATCTGCAAGTTCCACTCCCACCTCAGGATGTAAATACCTTGTGGCCATTTGGTTCTGTCACTCAGCTATTTCTGAAATCGCACCTCCTCTAGGAATCCCTTACAATTAAGAGCCAATAGCTTCGCTTGTCCCAATCTACCTAGATCTAAAACTCTCACAACTGCCCACCCCCACTTTCATCACCATTACATGCATTTATCCTGATTCCTTAGCCACAAACGGCACTGATCCCCAGATGTGTCACTGGCATGAACATCTCTGGACTCCACATTTTACCACATTCGCCCATTTCTCCCCTCCCATCTCCATGTGTTAGTGTTTTCTGCATTTTCGGTGTCACTCACTCCTTGTTGCCTTCGATGGTCAGGGCAAGGACTGTGTGCAAACCAATGAGGACAGACACAGCTTTGGACAGAGAAACGCTTCCAAATTGTTTTTTGATGAAGATGAAGGAGAGAAGGTGGAAGCAGAAGCTGAGGAGGGGACAGGATTTGTGTCCCCACTTACTCTTCACCCCAGCAGGGGCAGAAAGCATGCTGCCTCTTTCTTGTTCATTGGCTACATTCCTCTCAGAGGCCAGAGGGGCAAGCCTGGACAATGCAAATGAGCTGTGTGGATGGGACTTAGCCAAGGGGCCTCCAAAGGGAGAGCAGCGGGGCTGCCGAGGAGGGAACAGAAAAGGAAGGTGCCTTACATATTTCTCAGCACCTTCTTTTCCCCAAGCAACAAACTACTCTTTTCTCCCAGAGACACAATACCAAAGTGCATAAGCTCCCTCTGAATAGATGCCCGAGTCTGAGAGCACTTTGCAGACTGGGTGGTCCCTGAGTCTCTAGCCTTTGGTATGATACTCAGACTCCAGGGAATTTGTTGTGCACCCACTCTGCACAAAACCCTATACAGGCAGTGTTAAACCTAGGCAAACTAAAGCTTTCAATAACAGGCTTTAGCTGTGGCATAAGAGACAGAGAGACGTGGTGATGGGTGTGTGAGCATGAAAGAGCAACTGAGCCTACAAGTGCCCAAAGGGGACAAATTCAGCCAGTTCCTTGCCAACTTCCTACTATATATTTTTGCTGGTGTCACTTGACCCTATCTGGGAAAGCATGCTGTGAGGACACTTGCCCAGGTGAAAGTCCATTCATTCACTTATTTAAATGGACTGGGTCGAGGACAGCTTCTAAGTTCAGTCTCAGCCCCCTACTTGTTTTGCGCACCGCCCCCCACCCCCAATCGCCCACTTCCCTCTCCACGCCATTAACGACTCCAAGTCTGTTTCCCCTTTAGGGCCGTAGTTCCCAGCACAGCTGTCATATGTGCCTGATGCAGATGCCCAAGAGACCCACAGAAATGTTTGAAAACTTCCAACCCTAATCGCGCCTCCCCTTGAGTCCTCCCTTTGCGAGGCCAGCCGCTGAAGCGGGGCTGCTTGACCTTTGCTAGGAACTCAGAGCTGCCTGGGGTTTGCAATTGAACTGGAAACAGAGGCAGAAGCCAGCCCCCATCACGAGAAAGAGAAAGCTCAAAGAACAGTGACGGGTTAAGCTCCTTATAAGGAAACGAACCTTCCCGTTCCTGCGCGGAAATTGTGTTTTTTTTTTGCTTCTGTATGTTTCAAGTACACTGTAAAAACTACACTCGATAGGATTCACAAAAACCGTTCCCCCAAGGGTGGCGGACAGCTAGGAGCCAAGAGAGATAGGATGGGCGGGGCGGGTATAAGGAAGGAGCGTCAGCGAAGAATATAAGGGATGAGTCATCAAAAAGAAGCTGGGAAAGAGAGCGGAACAAGTAATCTGAGCTGGGAAGGAGACGAGCATTCATTAGGCACAGACCGTGTCAATCACGTCTGCTCCACAAATGACCTGAGAGCCTCCCAGGCTTCTCAGACCGGAAAAAGGGTCTCAGTGGGCGGTCGTAAGGCTTTGAAATCGGAAAAGACAGAGCGCGAGCCGTAGTTAGAGGAGTGTGCTGCGGCGCAGGCAGGCTGCTTGGAAAGATGGCGTTTGCCATCAAGGTCGCATGGCCACTTTAGGGGACTAAGTGAAATACTAGTGAGAATGATAGGAACAGCCAACTAAGGATTCAGATTTTCAGAAGCAGCCTCGAATCCAAATTTGTTTTGCCAATTAAACTCATAAGCACACTTAGGTTTGTCAGAGCATAGGTCCTAAAAAACATAAAAACGATATGGGAAGGGGTGGAGTTTCACCGGGGCTCTTCTCTCTCAGGGAGCAGGAAAGTGTGGGAGTTACCAGGGGTCAGGGTGACTGCGCAACCAGAAGGCAGCTGGGTGCCTGCCAGAAGGCAAGGTGGGAGGCCGATTCTGCCCGGGACTGCCAATCTCACCAGATCTATGTCAGGCTAAAGTCTAGGCAGCTTGGTCTAACTTCTGGCCTCTCACCTGTTTTGCAAGGTTGCCTTGACACAAAAGGACTTGGTTGGGTCCCCTGTACATGGCACCAGGTAAGTTCACCTACAGTTAGACTTTAGCTGATCCAGGATAGGATAAGGAATGTTAGTTAACCCCTAAACCCATTTGTTTGTATGTTCTTTTGTTAGTCTTCTTATCTGTTTCCTAGCAGATGTTACTTAAAAAAAATTGGCAACCCAGTTGTAGCTAAACTACAGGATAAAAAGGGATTTGTTGACTTCTTGGCCAGTCCCGGTAGGGGGCCTCCACTCATGCCTCCCTGTTTTGTAGGGACCAGGGAAGAGCTGGGACATATAAAAGTAGTGATCTGAGAATGGAAGCATTCTAATCTAGCTGATTCCTTCCATTTGCACTTCAGCCATTTTCAGTCTCCCACCCACAATCCATAATCCAAACTGAGAGCTACCCAGGATTCCCAGCACTCAGAGAAGCCTGCAAAAGCCGTGCCTGAGAAGATGGGGGCACAACAGAAAAGCAGACTTCAAGGGTACCTGAGAATGCAGGCAGTGGCAGAGGGATTCACCTCTTCACTACCTCAGTCTTGTCCTTACTCAGCTCCGGCCATCCCAATTCAAGCGACCCCCTCAATCTACCCTCTACGATTACCCCATTGTGAGGCATCATCAGACCAATTCGGTTTTAGTTTTATCGATCGCTTTGAATCTATTCAGGAATGGGGTTTGAGGGCAAAAGGGGCTACCATCTGTTCTACTCTCTGAGACCCCCCCCCCCATTCTCCCTCCCCTAACCTTTTAGAAGGGCTGTAGGAAGCCTAAGCATAGCCTCCGGGAACAGATTTCTCATGGAAGAGTTCGGGCTCAGTCATTCTAGAACAGTATAACTCACACGGGAAGAAACAGAGGTGAGCTCATGGGGGAACCAGACCTTTTTACTGTTCCTCCCTTGGCCACCCTAGAGGCTGACAACAATGCCTCTTGGTCAGATCTGAAAGAGAGGTCTTGTAGCATCTGTTAACGGATATTCAAGCCATCGTAAGAAAGTGTGTGTGAGTGGGGGGTGGGTGGAGGAAGGGGGACACGGCAAACACAATCCTGTAGTACTTGGGTAAGCACACATCTCCAGGGGTACTCTGGGGGAAACTGGAGCTTTAACGACAGAGGAAAGGATGGCCATGAGGCCTGCCTGGAGCAGCATTTTCCCTTTCTCCCTCTTCTTTTCTGTTACCCAGACCCCAGAGTGACTCTACCCTACTGGAAGGAAGCTTGCCTCATCCTAGATGCTGGGCGGCGGTCCAGTGCTCTCAACTTAGGAAGGAGGCTGCTATATTCCATCTCGGACACTAGGTGGCACCAAAGTATAACCATAACTCCAAAGAAACCGGCAGGAAATGGACCTTGAGAGTCCTTGAACTATTTTTCTCTCCCTCCCCGCTCCCCACGTGGAATTGAAAAATAAGAAGCCTTTCAGATATGGTTGATAACTCTCATTCAATAAAAACGCTTGAATCTTTAATCTTCCAGCTGAAGATTCCAAGGATTTAAATGCAGCCTCAGTCCTCACCCTTCCCGGAGACCTATTTCTCAGCGGCAGATAAGGAAAATGGGACTTCCCTGGAATCATTTCAGATGCCTCCACCCTCCAGAAGAGTTGTTTTTCTTCAAGGTGGTCAGCTGAGGAGTAGCAGACATCAAACCTCGGCGGCTCTGCTCAAATCCTGGGCCCCCTTCTGAAGGGCTCAGTGCTCTGTCATGGGCATGCTAGGAATGACCATGTCTAAACAAGTTGTGATGTGGCCAACCAGCCTCATGGCCTCTTAAGTCAAACAGGACTGCTTCCAGCCCCTCGGACACGCTCCATAAATCCCCATTCCCAGGCTCCTCCACCTGGAATTCTGTCCACTCTCAGCTGTTTCTGTCAGATCCAAGCCACTTGTTGAGGTGCAGATAGAGCTCCATGAAGCCTTCCTTCATTTCCCCCAGTCTGAAGGGACCTCCACTTTTCTAAATTACCATAACAACTTGTGCCATTTGCCACTATTCTTCTACTTTATGTTATAGTTGTTTGTGAACATGTCTCCTCTACAAAATTATGAGCTCCCCAAGGGCAAGGACCATATCTTATGTATCTTTTTTATACCCTGTACTGATGAACACAGTAGGCACTCAATAAATAATGATAATAATATCTTACATTTGTATGGTGCTTACAGTTTACAAAGCACATTCACATCCATTTTCCCATTTAATCCTCACAACAACCCTGTGAGGTAGGTGTTATCACCCCTGTTTTACAGATGAGCAAACAGACTCAGAGAAGTTAAAGAACTTGCCCATGGTCATACAGCTGGGAAGAGGTGGAGATGGGTCTGAATGCAGTTTTTCTGACCCTAAATTCAGTTCTTTCAACTTTCTCTACCTGAGCTGGTGGCTGGAAATTCCTTCGTGGAGACTGAGGTCATGGAACTCATCATGGGACTGGGGAAAAGGGAGGGGAAGATCTAAAGGTCAAACTCCTTTCATCTCTGCTCCCTTCGCTCCCCCCTCCCTTGTTTCCAAAGAGGATTTCAGAATGCAATGTTACTTTGTTTAAGAATGTCCTGGTGTGAGATGTCCTTGTGGATAAGAAGAAAAAATGTGGGGTGAAGATAGGACGGTAAAGGTGTATTCACAGCCGGTGACTAATGGATCTTTGGAGGCCTGAAGGGAGGTCCCTGGCCTGTCCAATAATTTAATTAACGACTTGGATCAGGACATTGATGGCATGCTGGTCAAATTTGTAAATGATGCTGGTTTCAGGAAGATCCCAAGAGGCCATAATGAACCAGGAAAATGGAATGTAAAGTTTCATAGTCTAGTTCATCAAAACCAAATTCTTCAGTGCAAGGGAGGAGAGACGTGACTCTGTGTGAAAAGGTTTCAGGTGTTTGAGGTGCCTGTAGGCTCATTATTTCTGACATTAGCTGCCTGCAATGCTAATGAATTCAGGGCTAGGATGTGGGAGATTACAGTTGTGCTTTCTTCTCTGCTCATTAGACCACAGTGGAGGACTGTCTTTAGCCTTGGACACCACACAAGAACAGGGGCATTAGCAACCTGGAGCACGCACAAAAGACGGAGACCAGGAGTGTGAGGGGATTTTAGAATCATCGTCTATGAACCTGGAGAAGGGATCAAAAAGGGGATGGTGGTGGATCCGGATCAAGTTTTCAAATATTGGAAGCTTCATCATATAGAAGAAGGAGTCATCTTGTTTTGCTCGATAAGAGGGACAAAGGGCATGTGCTCTGGGAAAACATATTTTGACTCAACCTAAGGAAGAACTTTATGATGGTTCAAGATGACCAAATATTATGCAATGGTCGGCTTTGAAAGGACAAGATATTCCCATCACTGGAGGTATTTAAACAGAGAGAGGCAAGATAACTATTGGCAAAGAGGTTGCAGAGGGGATCAAGCATCAGATCATAAGGGTGAGGAATTAGGCAAACGTTAAGTCAGCTTCTGACACTGTAATTTGGGGATTCAAGTCAGGGGTAGGGGTGGGGGCCAGAGGTGAAAATCGTTGTGGCCCTCAAAGTAGGTACCTCCCAACCAGTTACTATCTCTGCTTCCAGCCTGCCCTGCACCGAGACTCCAGTAATATTTTTCTGAATACTTTATCATGAGACTTTCCAGCTCACGTATCATAGAATCCCAGTAACTCTAGAGGTCATCCGGCACAGTCCTTTATCAGATGATTTCTTTGCCTTTGAATCACCCACATGGAGTGATTGTCCAGTCACTGTTCGAATATCTCTGGTGATGGCGAGCTGCCTACCGTTTGGGGTAGTCCATTCTAATTTCAGAGACTATTACTAATCATTAGAAAGTTCTTCCTAAACACAGCGAAATGCTTATATCAGGCTGTTGAGATTAGGAATTTTTTTCTTTTCTGTTTTTGAAACAGTCGGTAATAAATTTTAAAAGGACTTCAAGAGGCTGGAATCATGAGCCAAAACTTTTATTATCATTTTTTTCATTATAAAAAAGACAGAAAAAAAGCCTCTTCCTTCTGTTGAACCAAAATCTGCTTTCCTGTAACTTCCACCCATTAGATCTCAGAGCCCTTGGAGTCATACACAGAATAAATCTACAGCTTCCTCTTCACCATGAGCCCAGTAGTGATTTGCTGACAGTAGACAAATTTCTCTGGGGATTTGCTAGTCCCCTCACTATTCTCACCCCTCTTTCTCTGGCTGTACTTTTGTTGACATGTCCTTTGAAGTGTGATGCCTGCATTGAACGGAGGACCTCAGGTGTGGTCTGACCAGTGCAGAGTAGCACAAGATGATCACCTCCTTTATTCTGGACGTTATACTCTTCTTAATACAACCCAAGGTCACAATACTTTTTGTAACAACCAAACCGTGCTTTTGACTCATGGATCATGATGAGTTTTCATTTATTCTAAAACCCTCTAAGCCACATCTCTCACTTCCTACGGTTTGTACTGTTACATTTTGGAATTCAAATCGGTGACTTCATATTTGTCCCTGTAAACTTTGATTTTGCTATAGCGAGTCCAGCCTCATGACTGGTATATATCATACCAGCCTCTTGACATCGCTACGAATTCTTATTCTGTCATCTCACATTTTGGCTCTCTCTCCCAGCTATGCGCAATTTTCAAATTTGATCTAGTGACATTAAAACAGAAAGAACCCTTTTGTGTGTGGTGGTTCAACTGGTTAAGAATCGCTTAGAATCCCCACATTTCTTTATATTGTCCCAAGAGCATTCTCCTCATCTGCCCATCGAGTCACCCTATCAAAGGAAATGAGCTTGAGTGGGGAATGATTTGTTTTTCCTGAATCCATGCAGGGGCTGAGTGATCTTCTCTTCCTTTTGTAAGTGCTCACCAATCCTCCTTTTAATCATTTGTTCTCGAATCCTGCCTTCAATCAATATTTAACTCGTTGATCTCAGTGACACGGCAGTGTGCATCCCTTTCACCCTCCATGGGGTTTTCAAAGACATCACCAGTTGTCCTGCCACTTGAGCTGCAGGTCATCATAATGCCCTGGGCTGTTATTGACCTAAACTATGAGATGGAGTTGCTCAGAGCAGCTAAAGGCTCTCTGGGACTAGACTGCCTTGAGGAGCCTCTCTCTGGGGCTCACTTTGCCCCCTTGACTCTGAAAATCCTTCTCTTTGCAGAAGAGATGGAACACAAGGGTTGCCGAGGAGGTTTTGATTCCTCTCTGTAAAACCATTAGCAAATGAAAAAGGGTGCCCCATCACTCACCTGGTAACACCCAAACTCCTCAGCTGTTATGAAGACCTCCACAGCCTGCCTTTCCAATCTGATTTCCCACCATTTAACTTGAACCCTCTACTTCGGTCAAGTCGGTTCCCTCACTGCTCCTCAAGCACATCTAGACCTTATCTCCATGCTCTGGCTCAGGACTTTCTCCCAACTTGGAATGCCCACTATTCCACCCACCCACCCAGATCTCATCATAGCCTCTCTTGCAATTTCTGTAGCTCCTTTAACCTTTATCATACAATTAGAGTCATAGAGATTATGCATGTCACTCATTTGATCATAGTTCAGTTTTGTCTTCCTGACAGTATGCACACCAAAGGGGGTATGTTTTATCCCTCATGGTATATAAACCAGCACAGGGCCTGGCCTACAGTCCTGATAACCATCCTCACTTCCCACAGAGATTTTCCGCAGTGACCAACCTCTGACCCTTCACACACACCACAAGTTCAGATCCCAAGATAGCTGTGTCCAGCTCCTCAAAGGACTAATATAGAAACTAGATAAATCTAGGGATGCAGGCTGGACCTGGTCTAGGCACTAATGATTTTTGCAGTGTGAAATCAAATCTAACTATACCCTTGGCCCTTTAAACAAGAACCTGGGCTTTTTTAGCTGGGCTCAGGGCTGGCAGTCAACAAGGGGGCCAAGAACACTCAAGGCACCCTGGGACAGCACTGACTGTCAATTAGACTGAAACCCTGCCTGCCTTAGAGGTCACTCAGACCTTTTGAAGGTGTGAAGACCAACTATAATCTCTCACTGATGGGTCCCAAATAGGATTGGAGCTGGGTTTGCTATGGCACCTTGAGTTCTTAGAGGAGAAGCAATGTCTAAATCTTCCCAACTAGAAAGCCTCCTAATTTGGAGGTACACACACACACACCCCAGAAGAGGAGGCCCAATTTGGTAATATCTGACATGGAGCAATGAAAGGATCATGACAACAAAGACTCTGAATTGATCTAAAATGGTCACGTAACGCAGCCCTCTCTGCCTTCAGGAAGGTGAGCACCATTGCTTTCCTTAGTCATTCACTCAATTTGGCAACTATTATTAAGGACGTACTACGTGCCATGATCAGCTCCTATCTACAGCAAAGTTTTGCCTTGTGTCTAACAATCTTTTCCCCTCTGTCAGTCTCAGAAGGAACGGAGAACAGATCACCAGCTCTGTCCTGATTTAGGAGTTACATTTTTGAAGATGGTATAGCACACTTGTCATATAGTAGGTGCTCTACAATGATTGAATGTTACTTCATCAGCTTCTTCCTTTCTAAATTAAAAAAAAAAAAACAAGCCCTAGTCCTTTGGCACATTGTTTTTGCTCTTCTCCAGACCCTCTGCAGCTTTTCCACATGTGCTGAAAATGTGTTGACCAAGGGCAGACCCACGACTGTTTTCAAAGGCCTAACCAATACTGGGTAGAGTGGAGAAAGTTGAGGACCATGAGAAAGGTCATATGTTACTGGACTGCATTCTAGATCTGTTTCTAACACTGTGACATTGTGCTTTTCTGAGCCCATTTACCCAATTATAAAACAAGTGGGTTGGACTACATGACTCTGAGGTTACTTCCAATTCTAAAAATTCGGACTCTGATTACTTCCCAGTGACTCCATACTAAATTTTTGTTATTATATGCTAGTATCTGAGTTAGGTTTGGAAAGAAGGAAGGAAGGGAGGGAGGGAGGGAGGAAGAGAAAGAAGAGGGTGGGAGGGAGCAGGGGGGGAAGAGAAAACCAGTTCTACACCATGGACTCAGACTCATTCAACTCGTGACCCACCCTGCCAGCCTCCCCCCCAGTTCTTTTTTTC
Source organism: Balaenoptera ricei (assembly GCF_028023285.1). NCBI lineage: Eukaryota > Metazoa > Chordata > Mammalia > Artiodactyla > Balaenopteridae > Balaenoptera > Balaenoptera ricei. The sequence goes on along the minus strand of NC_082660.1, from coordinate 63,461,295 downwards.
TTTCTTAACTAACCTGGGTCAAGTCAATCACTGCCCATCTCTCTCGTCCCCACGTACCATATTAGTATATTAGTCCTCGATTTTGGTCTTTGTACTACCTTGTGTTCGTCCCCTCTGAACATCATCCTGTTGTGTTGGTTCATCTCCCTCATTTTGCCAGGGTCACTTTGAAGAATTCTATTCCTGGTTTCTGAGGTGTCAGCAACCCCGCCCGACCGTCACACTTGATGAACAGACTCCTGGTTCAGTCCTTCAAGTCACTGAGAATAATACGATACCATAAGGCTAACTCTGCGGAGCCCATTGAATCTGTCCCCCAGGGTTGACAGGGAGCCACTGATCACGATCCTGGAGAGGAATGCTCCCAGAGCCCCAATGACTCCTCCAATTCTAATTCACAGACCAGGAAACCAGTATCTCTGGGGAGGAGAGGGCCCCCTGCTCTGTCAGTCACCCAAGGCCAGGGAGTCCACATATCTGATGCTGCACTGGATTCAGACATGAAAAAGAATTTCAGCACGTTAGAGGGCAGACCTCCTCCCAGCCCCCAGTCCAGGACGAGGGCGGGGGTGGTGGCAATGGTGGCAGTGGCAGAGGCAGCGGTGGGTGGTGGCGGCGGCAGCAGAGTGGTGCAGTGAAGAAGGAAGTGTTTTTTTTGACGTTTCATTAGGAGGCCCGAGGTGCTGAGAGAAGGCTTCAGCTGCAGGAACCCAGAGCGTTGGGGGGGTAGGGGGGTGGGGACTGCAACTTGATTAAGATTGGAGAGGCCTTCGTGCAGGGGGCCGGTAGTGTGCTGCCCAGACTTGTATCAGCTTAAAGGCACAGGATGCAGAGGGAGGCGCCCTGCCGGGAGGTCTGTTGGGCAAGGCCTGTGCAAGGGAGGCAGGTTGGGAGTGCTAACTGGATTTTTTATTTTTATATCAAGACACTGTGTTTAAAATTTTTACAAAGGACAAACTCCGTGGGTTTCCGTTAGTGTTTTAAGAACTTTTCTTTAAAAAAAAAAAAAAAGCCAACAACAACAAAAAACACCACCTTTTTGAAAGAGAAATGACAGACACAAAAGAGACTCTGTAAAGAAAATGGGGGGAATTTCTGATAGCATTATCCCAAGGGCAGAGGCAGAACCCAGATTGTACCCGGGGCACCGATAATCACATGGCCTCCACAAAACCTCCTTCACCAAATCTGCAGTCCCCTGCCTGGTCTAGCTAGGCCGATGTTCCTGGCCTCTGGGGGACGCAGGTCACCCTGTGGTCTCTGCAGCCCTCCGCAGAGATACAGAGGTGGCTGGCAAGTTGCCCCCTAAGGCCCTCCAACCCCATCCAGTGAGAGCCCCTTCCTCCTTCTCCCCATGGTTTTGCTCGAAACTGTTTCTTTCGTGGGGGCCATGTTCCTTGGTCGGATTGTGTGAGCACTGGGAGTTCCAGAGCCAGAGAGACCTGGGCCTGGAGCCCTCCCTTCCGGAGCTTCTTTGCACCCACCGGTTGGAGAAGCATTTGTTCCAAAATTTTTTTTAAAAATCAACAAAAACAAGACCCAGAAAAAAGACCAAGTCTGGGGGAGAAAGAGCTACTCTGCTCTTTAAAGCTCCCAAGTCTGGAGTTGGTCGGTGGTGCAGTTCCAAGAGAGGTGGAAGGCGAGCACCAAGGGGGTGTCCAGCTGGTGCTTCAGGCTCCCCAGTAGTGTCTGTGGTCAGGCTCGGGGAGCCGGCTTCAGCTGCTGTTCCACGGGTCCTCAGTTTCCCAAGGACTCGTTTGCGTCCCCATTTGAAGGGTTTGTTCAGGTTTACTTCCTTATTTGTGTTGTTGCACATGCGGGTGCATGCCCACATCTGTCTATGTTTGTGCAGGTGGGTCTGCTGTCGGGTGTGGGTGAGTGCGTATACATATATGTGTGTGTGTGTGTGTGTGTGTGTGTGTGTGTGTGTGTGTGTGTGTGTTCGTGTGTGTGTTCGTGGATCCGGGAGGGACAGAGCCGGGATATATGCTGTGCTCTGGGCTGCAGCTATACCCGGGTGGTGGAGTGTGAGTGGGGCAGCCCGGTACTGTTGAACCCCGCGGCAAAGGTGTTATAGGGGTGCAATGTCTGCAGCCCCACCAGGGAGTTGGGGATCATAGTGATAGTGTTGGGGGTCATGAGTGGGATGTCATCAGGGGAGCGCCGCAGGGTCAGCGTGTAGTCGGGCAGTGCAGTGAGGCGCAGGGTGTCATGGGGGGGACCCGCCTCACACTCGTGGTGGGTGGGGCCCAGCTGCAGTGCTGCCAGCTCCTCCTCGGGAGCAGCTCCCAATTCAGGAGCCCCGGCTCCCCTCTGAGGGCTGGGCTGCCGCAGGGGCTCCTGACGCCGCTTGTCCTTCCGATAGTAGAGGGCGGCGAAGGCCAGGACATTAAGGAAGAGGAGGGAGGCCCCCACGGCGATGGTGACGCTTAATTCAGTGGAGTAGTCACGAGGGTTCTCCACCAGGAGCGGCCCTGCATCCTGGTCCCCGTTCCAGGACCCTTGGGCGTTCTCGTTGCTGTAGGCGGGGGAGATGGCTGGCCGCTTGGTGCTCCAGGTCTTGCCATTGGGCCTGCGGGTGATGTGGGAGCTGTGGGTGGTATCCGGGGGCGGCACTTTGGTGGTTGTGGACGTGTAGTGGAACATGTCATGCAGGTTGTATAGGTGGGGCACCAGGTGTTTCCAAAAGGCCACCTTAGTGGCACGGTAATGATCGCGGACCCTTGGCTTCAGGCCGATGTGAAGGTAGAGCTGGTCTCGGGGATTGTATTTGGACCAGGCCACTTCCTCAAAGCGGTTGGCCTTGGTGTGAATGAACTTGGTGTCCTGGGGGACCGGCTTGTTGGGATCCCTGAAATACCACATGGAAATCTGGGGTCACCACTCTACCTAGACGAGGAAAGGGCCCAGGATTCTTCCTCTCACACCCAGCCCTAAACCCCTTTCCCAGTCCAAAATGTCCCACCATTTCCATCTTTTTCAGGGTCCTTCCCTCTGTCCATACCCCTCTTTGTCCCCAGGCCTTGAACTCCTATTGCCCATGGCATCATGGAAAGCATCTCATCCTTCCCTGCGCCCATCCTGTGAGATCAACCTATAGGACGCTTCTTCTTCTCACAAGCTACAGAGCACCCATCAATCTTTTCAGCTGCCCAATTTTTCCGAGAGCCCTTTAAAAGCTCTTTCTGAGTGTACTTTATTCCCACTTCACATGGCCTCCGACCATCTAACCTTGAATCCCATAGCTCTGCCAGTAACTCTCACTCCTGCTCAGTCCTAATGCTGAGTTCTGAGCCTCAACAAAATTTTTAAGGGAAGGAAATGGCATGAGAGACTAGAAAAGGGGACGTAGGAAGAGGGATGAAGGGGTTACCAATCAAGATTTGGGGACTGTCTTAGGAAGGGAGATGATGGAAGAGGTTTGGATAGAGGAGCAGAGGGGAGGGCATGCTGGGGCCCCAAAGAAGAACCCCCAATTTCTCCTTACCCGGTCTTGGCAAAGTTGGTCCAGTAGGTCATGACGACAGCACTGAGCATAACGTCATTCTTCGAGAAGTTGCAGGGGAAAAGGTCAGTGGGGCCTACCATAGGGACACCGAAAACGTAGGGTACTTCATCCCCATGAGCTGCGTCTGACCAAGCAGGCTTCATGAGGCTCTGGCAGTGATGGTAGAAGGCGTAGAAGTAGGTAGGCGAGCCATAGCGGGCGTGCAGATCAGCTGTCACCACTGAGGGCTCCACCCACTGGTGGTCAGTGAAGAGCGCCACCAGTGTTTTACGGCGGGTCTCAGGATTGTCACGGTCTGCCCAGTCTGTGTACATGAACTTGATGGTCTCCCGCAGGGTGTCCTTACCCTCAGGATAGCCGTACAGATTGTCCACAAAGTTGGAGACTGAGTAGTCAAAGTCAGTGCCAGAGACACCATCCTCAGGGTCCACCACCCCTTCCACAAACTTGAGCCCCTCACCCTGGTTGACACCTAGCATGATGTCATAGTTGAGGAACTCGCCCTGTTCCATGAGAATCTCCGGGTCATCAGGAATGACATCACCGTCAATCACGGGGCCAAAGGCCACATGGTAGCGGGCAGGCTGGATGTCCTGCTCTACCAGCTCCTTGGCACTCTTTTGCCGAAGACAGTCCACCATGTCGACGGTGTCTAGCACGTTACAGCCTACCTTGTCTGCCAGCAGGCTGGTGTACTTCACCGGTTGGTAGTTCACAGCCCAGCTGGACAGAGCAGAACCACTTTGGATGATGGCCCTCTGGAAAAGCCCTATAGAAAATAAGCAGCACCAGGTCAGATCTGTCGTGTCTCTCACAGCCTAAGCCTCCCTTGCTCGTCCCTGAGGGACAGATCGAACACCTCATTCCTTTGTTACTGAGGCTGCCCTCTGGGTTGAATGGACTGCAAAGGACGAGTAACCCTTTCGGCTGGAATGATGGGTTAGGACCAGAGGAGGGGTTGTTGGGCTCCTTTCCTGACTGGTCCCCTGCCTGCTTCTTGCTTCCTTATTCTGGGTGATGGTTGGTAACTTGGGGGTTAAGGAAACGCCAGGAAGAATTAACCCCTTGGGTCCCAGACATCAGCTTCCTTATGCTCCCTCTCTTTATCTCTCCTTGTCTTCCCCTCTTGCTTCCTGCCCAGCTGGGCCCAGCTCTGTGCCAGCACACCACCAGGGAGCTGGCGCTTCCACCACAAAGGGGTCTTTTTCATGAGAGATGAGAAATGCAGGCAGGAGAGAGCCTCACATTCTGGGAGTTTAGGGAAAGATTCCCGAGGGCAAAGGCCCTATGGTCTGAAAGTCTCCAGGGAACGTGCCCTCCCAGGCTGTAACCTCCACAGACACTTTCCTTTTCCTGAAGCTACTGCTGCCTCAGATCCAGATTTCCCCCTAGGTGAGAGGGAACCAGTCCCCCAAACTCAAAAAGTAGATGATTCTTCCCCCCTAGAGAAAAAGGTATCATTCTCTCTCTGGCCCCAACATTTCCAAGTAAGGGAGAACCTGGCCCTCAGGTGCACAGTTCTGTTCCTCTAAGAGAAAGGGAGTTTATGGGACTTCCCTGGTGGTCCAGTGGTTAAGACTCCATGCTCCCAATGCAGGGGCCACGGGTTCGATCCCTGGTCAGGGAACTAAGATCCTGCATGCCGCATGGTGCGGCCAAAAAAAAAAGAGAGAGAGAGAGAGAGAAAGGGAGTTTGCATGGGTGAAAAAGAGAGGGAGAGAAATATAGATGAGTACTTAAGTGAGCCTTACTTTTTGAAAGATTATTCTCCATTAATCAGTTACAGAAAAACAGAGAGAATAAATCTTTTTTTTTTTTAGATTTTTAAAAAAAGTCTTTATTGAATTTGTTACAATATTGCTTCTGTTTTCTGTTTTGGTTTTTTGGCCACAAGGCACGTGGGATCTTAGCTCCTGGACCAGGGATCGAACCCACACCCCCTACACTGGAAGGCAAAGTCTTAACCTCTGGATCACCAGGGAAGTCCCAAGAGAATAAGTCTTTAAAGCAGCCAGGTCTCCAGGGACGCAGGCCCCCTATGAGACAGAGAATAGCAGCACACCAAGAAAAGGCCTTCTCCTCCCAGGGAAATAGTCCCTAATCAGAGGAGGCACCGTTCCTCTTTCCAAACAGAGGCACCCTCACAACTAGTCACTTCACCCTCCTTGGTGGAAAAAAAGGAATTCCTGTTCCCGTACTGTCACCTAGAAACATATTCTAAAGGAGGGATGTACATCCAACATTCCCTACATCCCACCTTAGTCTTCCCTCACGGAGTCCCTGGAGGGATAGAGACAGAATTTCTAGGTCAGAGAAGGTGATTTTTGTCCTTCAGAAAGACAGGCCTTCTTCAAAGAGAGACTGCAAGTCTTCCTGTTAGAATATCACTAACTCATAAGGTTGATTTCAGTAAAAAAACGTGTCCTCTCTTACAGCTTTCCTTATCTTGGAGAAGGACACTTATTTTGGGAAGATCTCTTCTTTGCGAGAAGCTCATCTTTGCCTCTCAGAGGTAGAAAGGGCTCTTATAGTCCAGAGGTGAAGAGAACACTTCCTGCTGAGCAAAAAAAAAGGCCCTATTTGGTCCCCTTGGAAGGGTCACTGGCAGGGGGACCCACAGCAAGGAGAGAGGTTTCCCTTTGGGCTAAAAATGAAAGTCTCCCTTAGAGGGGGTTGTACAGCCCGGGGGGTGGGAGAGGTCTGGTCTGGAGTCTGATAAGAGCTCGCCATCCCTCAGACAAAGCCCACCCGCAGGTTTGTAATCCTCACTTCGGTCCCATCTCCCCCCCACCCCCACCCACCCCCCCCCCCCGCCGTCAAGGGCAGTTCCCGTCTTGCACAGACTTGTTCTTCAGCGAGAAAGGCAGAGAATGTTTCTTACACCTAAAAACTAATTTCCACTCTAGAGCTCTACCCGAAGTCATGTGTCCTTCCCACACGGAAAGATTTCCCCCCCGCCCAAAAAGAGCCGTTGTCCTTCAGAGAGACATTCTACTCCCACGCTCCTCAATAAGACTCCCACATCAGGAGAACATTCCTTTCTCAAGATGTAAATGGGATTCTCTCCTTCCCTCTCTCACAGTGGGAGAATTACATCTTCCCCTTGAGAAACATTTCCCTTCCACTTCTCCCCAAAGGGACACCGAGCTGGCAGGTGAGGGCTGCTGACTCCCCTGGATGCTCCTGGGACATGGAATTGGGCACCCTGGAGCCTGGAGGGACTGGGACTCAGGGTCGGCGGCCAGCACTTGTCTAGTTCCTGTTTCGTTCCAAGAGCTACTCACCCTCAGAGTGATGCGACAGCGTGAGGAGGCTGACACAGGACGCGCCAATGCCCGAGCCAAAGACGGTGATACGGCGGGGATCGCCACCGAAGAAGGCGATATTCTCGCTCACCCAGCGGAGGGCCTGGATTTGGTCAAGGAGCCCATAGTTGCCCTTGGCAGCCTGATCGCCAGTGCTCAGGAAACCTGGATTCAACAAAGGGCACGAGGACAGTGAAGGTGGAGGGATGGAGGATTTGGATGACGGTGACAGTTGGGGGCATGAGGACGGAGGATGAGCATGCAGCGCAGCTCTTTCCACCCAGCTAGCATTAACCATTGCTCCGTTCTGCAAGGACCAGCGCCATCACTATAGGAAGGATCAGCTTCCTACCTCCCACCCATTCTCCAGTTTGGAAGGCGAGGTCTCCAAACCATTCAAAAGGGATGCATCCAGCTGGGAGACTTAAACTGCAGGAAATGCAAATGACCAGGACCCAGCATCCTCTGCCCTGATGTACCAGCCGGGACATTACCCTAGCACCTGGCAAGATAGAGTGGAAAGAGCAGGGACCCTGGAGTCAGTTTGGTTTGAGTCCTGGCTCTACCACTTACTGGCCATGTAGTTTTAGGCAAGTTATTGAGAATCTCTGGGCTCTAGTTTCCTCTTCTGTAAAATGGGGATAAAATACTTCAAAGGGCTGTAACAAGGATAAAATGAACATAAGCATCTCGAATATGCTCAGCACGTTACACATCTATGGTTACTTCTCTTTCCCCATCCTTCTCTCTCTGGAGGAAGTGAAGATCCCAAGAGGCTACAATTCCTAAGCCCTCCTTGCCCCTCCTGTCCAAGGTCGTCCACTTCCACTTCCTTCCAGGGTCTCGGATGCCCCCTTCTCTTCATTCTCATGGCAGGTCCTCACTTCCCCCTCCTCCAAGACCTAATGAATCGAAAACTCTGGGGATGGGGCCCAGCAATCCGTGTGTTTAACAAGCTCTCCAGGTAATTCTGATGCCTGCTAAAGTTGGAAAACCACTGGGTTAGACCATCTTTTTCGTCTAGTGCAGAAATGGGGAAGTCAGTGCAGTGCGGTTACCACAGAAACAGGTCTTCCTGCCCACCCACTGGGATTTGCTGCTGAGGAGACATGTCACCATGGAGACTACCTTCCCACCCACCTGCTGGGATTTGCTGCTGTGGAGACTTGTTGCCATGGCAACTACCTTCCCGCCCACCTGCTGGCTATCCCACAGAGATGTCCTATATTCCCCCCCACCCTGCTTCCATTTTAGTCTGATCTTGCTGCTTCATTTTTTCTCTCTTCCCTGATCCTTAGGCTCCTTGGAAGGCTCTATCTTCTCCTGCCCTAGGCTTTTAGAAAGGTTCTTTCCAAGTGGGTAGCTGTGGTGCTCCTACACATTGGAAACCTATACCTGGGTGAGTATTTTTTGACCCCACAGTTAAAAGCTCATTTGTAGCCCCTGGGATCAACTTTGTGGGAGGCCATGTTTGAGGAGGCTCCCTCAGCTCACGGAGAGTTCTCTGACGGTCCTGGTAGTCCACGGGCAGAAGCTGAACTTAAACAGACTCAAGCAGGCACAAGACCCCATCACTGTCTTTCTTGAGTCCTTTTGTTTCTAGTTTCTGTAAAAGAGCTCATTTCACCCTCTTCAAGTGTGTTATTAATTTACCTTTGGAGCAATTAAGTGTGTAAAGTACTTAGTTATTCCTCCCAGGACTTAGTCACAAGCCCTCTTTAGTCCCAGGTTCCCGATGAAGAAATGAGAAGGAATTAGAGAAAGCCTGAATGAGGATGAACGGAGGAGCTCTTGTTCCTCTAGACAAGAGAACCAGCTTCTCCTTTGCCTGGCTCATTCACAAGCTGAAGTTGCTCCTGCAAGTCTTAAAAAAGTATGCTGACCGAGATCCATCCCGGCTGTCCAAGCCTTGCGACCCTCCAGCAAAAATCACTATATGTTTCTCTTAGCCTGCCTGTCCTCTCTCCCTCCTCTCTCCTTCCCCTGTTTTCTCTCTTCCTTTTCTCTTATTTACGCAATAGCAGACTTGGCTTCAGTCTTTGCCAAGGTATCGTTCAGTGAAATGTGTCAAATACGTCTGTCCTAACCAGCAGGAAGAGCCTGCATTTGGATGCAGTAGATTTCTCCAACATGTACCAATTTCCTGGGTTAGAAGCAAAGGTCTGAAAGGGCTGGGTGGAGGATTTGACCATCACTCTCTGCTCCCTCAGATCCCACAAACCTCAGGATAAGAGGCACTAAAGCCTGTGGATGACGTCATGCCAACCATCCTACTACAAGCGTCCTGCTTGAAGTGCTCTATCCAACAGGCTCAGGCAGATGATACAGCAAACGTCGCCGACCACAAGCACACAAAAACCTGTCAGTCTGGGAGAGCGGTCACTCGCTACTAGCTCCCCAGTAGCTCAGTCACCCACAGAAACCATGTGAGAATGAGGGCTGAAACACCAAACTCCACAAACTGTTAGAGCAAATCTGAGCCAGTCTCCCTGGGCCCAAGTTTATACTGCAGTGCATGGTAAGCTGCTTGTCAACAGAAGACGGGGGAATCTGGCACATTGTATCAAAACCAGGTATCTGTGTCACCCAGGGCTTGACATTTACCAGGTTTTCAGATTGCCTGAAGGGTACCTGAACAAGAATGTAGGATTAAATTCTGAAACCCAGAATAAAACTCGGCAAGCCCCTACTTCCTCAGCCCCAGGGATATCCACATCCTGTACCCTGCTGGGGTCCCTTTCTTTTGTTGGTCTCAAGCCCAGTGGGGGCTTCTCCAATTATAGCTACCCCTCTGCCTTGGATGGGATCCATGGAATAGCCTGTGACATTCTCCAAATACATGAATCACCAAGATGTCTAAAGAAGCACCTTGGAGGAAACCGTCTGTTTGGGCTCAGGGCTCAGAGAAGCTGATGGGGGGGAGGGTGAATGAATGCATATAATTGAGGTCCAAAACTGGCCACCTGTTCTGGGATGTTTTGGGAAACAAAACAACAAAGCCTCAGCTCTACAGCAAAATCCCCAAGATTCAGGGACAAACCCGTGTTCTAAATCTGGCGCCAAGAGACAAAAACATCTTGAATGTACCCAGAAGCCAATCAGTGGCTTATTGATTACATTTGTGTTCCAGAGCGGGCACTAAAGGGTACACAGGAAGTGGTGGGGAACTTCTGGCCAAATCTCAGTTTATGGCTCCTTCTGAGGTTTGGGTAATATTAGTTTGATCATTAACTATTTAAGCCCAAAGAATAAAAATCCTACCCCGAGATGTGCTGTTCTGGTTATCCAAACGAGAGGAGGTTATAAGGTGGTGGTGGTGGGGTCTTTTAACCTGAATTTCGTGGATGAGTTTCAGTGGGATCCATGAAATAATTTCTGTAAGTGTGTGTGTGTGTGTGTGTGTGCACGTGCACGCACATGCATTCTTTTGGGGAAGAGTCCATAGCTTTCATCAGAATTTCAAAGGGGTCCAAGACTCCCCAAAAGGTTAAGAACTTCTGATATACAAGCTTAAGGATTAGAGCAATTGAAGGGTTGTGAAGTAATCAGCAAACCAGGATATCATAGGGAGGGCTCGCCAGCAATAATAGCCTTCTGTGCAGCCCACAGCTCCCAACTGACACTTCAAATCCTGAGTCCTCTGTCTCCTTTCTGCCTCCTTTCTGTGTGTCACTCTTATCCTCTTTTCTCTTTCCCGTCCTTTCCTTCTCTTCCTTATTTTCTCCTCTCTTTTCCCCCGATGCTCCACTCTCTCTTTTCTTTCATTCCTACCTGGTCCGATCATTTGGAACTGAAGCATATTCTTAGTATTCTCCGTGCTTTCCATTGATCTTTAGAGACTGGAGCTTTGTGTTGATGATTTTTAAAAGCAACTGAGTTGAATATTTTCTGTCACTCTCATTTAGAAAATAAAGTAACACAGTTAGTTCTGGCCTTCAACTACCACGCACGTGTGCCTGTGTATCTGTGTGTGATTACGTTTGTAAACACATTACTCTTCAGGAACTATGCAGCCCAAGTATGTGGGTTTGCAGGCACCTTCATGGTACCATTTTTACTGTCAGAGACTCAGATCCCCTTTCTCAACAGGACAGAACAGCTTACAGGACAGAGCCTTGCCATGATGTCTGTGGCAACTCAGAGAGACAGAGGAGCAGTGGCAGAACCATGAAACCCAAGGCCCACTAGACTGTGGAGAGGCCAGGGAGACGCCCTGCATACGTCACACCCAGCATCAAGATGCCGCTGAAGGGAACGCAGGCTCCACGTTTTTCAGGGAATATCATTTCTCTCGTCTGAACTCCCAAAAGGTGTCTTGCTATCCCACATAGTATTAAGGGGAAGTCAAGAGAAGATTGCCTTTCCGTGTAGGTAGATGCACCCAGAAGTGAAACGCGGCTCTGGGGCCTCTGGGATGCCAACTGGCAAAGCCACATACTCAAAAGCAAATTAAAATAGGGTCCTGTCAGCCAACAAGCCCTGGAGTAAGCCGTGCCTAACTGCTCGTTCAGCACCCAGGCCTGCAGACCTGAGAAACAGCCCAGACACCCACTGGGACTCAGGACACCAGCCCTCCGGGCAGGAAGTTGACTTCTTTGTGCCACTCCAGGGCTATGGGGCCGCGTGTGCCCTCGGAGGCCTGGGTGAGCATCCGAAAGGGAGCGAGGCCCTGTGTGCTTGGTCGCCCTCTCTGAGGCACTTGTTTACCTCAAGACCTTGGCCACAGTTAAGCATTAACAGTTACCAAGTGAAGGCACAGGGTAGGGGGGCAGCCTAAATCACCAAAATAAGCGTGTGGGTGACAGAGTAGGAGTGGGGAAGGGGATATGGGTGTGTATCAGGAGGTATTTGGGAAGTAAGTGTGTGTGTGTGGGAGGGAGATGGTGTAATGGATGGGAGTGTATGGGGATGTATGTGTGGAGAGAGTAGAAGAAATGTGCAGTGTATGTATATGGGATATGTAAGTGTGGGGTGTGCATGAGTGTGTATGCGTGTACGGATATGGATGGCCAGGTGTGGGGATATGGATGCACGTATATTCGTGGGGTAGGAATATGTACATATGTATGTATTGGACATATATATGCCAGATGTGTATAGGAAGAGTGTGTATGTGTGTGTGTGTGTGTGTGTGTATGTGTATATGGGTATGTGTATCGGGGTCTGTGGGTGTGTATATAAGGGGAGATGTGTAAGCGTAGTGCATGGGATGTGTATGTAGATGTGGAAGCAGGGAGATGAGGGGTACGTGCGTAGTATCTGTGTACTGTGGGCTGGGGAGGTGTGGACGTGCAGGTATGGCTCCCGCATGTGTAGGGAGGGGAATGCTGGTTCGTGTTTGTGTAGGGAAGGTGAGGGACATACGTGTGTGTGTGGCTGTTGGAGGAGAGGTGGAAGTGGGGTGTTTAGGGGGACGTGGATCTGTCCATGTATGTGTGGAAGGAATATTTGTGTACATTTAAGGTACATATATGTGGGGTTTGTGCACGGATGTGGACGTGCAGGGTGTGGGTCTTTGTGTAGAGTGTATTATGGGGGTAGAGGAAAGCGTGAGCGTGGGGGCACATGTGGTGTATATGGGCACAGATGTGGATACAGCGATGTGGAGGGAGAGATACATGGGAACGTGTGTGTGTGTGTGTGTGTACGCATGCATGGAAGGTGAGAGAAATCTGTGTAGATGTGCGGTATGGACGTGGAGTGTAGAGAGGCATCTGGGTATGTGGATATGTGCATCGGGGAGACTATACGTGTGCAGTGTATGGAGTGGTGAGGGAATGTGCATATATGTGAGGGGGTCTGTAGATGTAGATGTAGGGGTCTGTATGTGTATGAGTGTGTATGTGTGCTTGGGGGAATGAGAGAGAAATAGATGCATGCGGGTGCATGTGGGCAGCGTGGACGGTGGACGTGTGAGGGTATGTGGGTGTGTGGATATGTGATTGGCTAGAAGGAATATCTGTGCATGTGTGGGGTGTTTAGGGATGTGGGGTGGGTGGGTAGGGATGAGGATAGGACACCAGAAAATGAATCGACTCTACAAAACTCAGCCAGGCAAAAGTCTGGAACCGGAGACCTGGCTGGAGACCTAAGAGAAGGTGTGAAGTTTGAATTGAATTTCCAGTGGCATCTCAACATTCCAGGAACGGGCTTAGGGACACCGTGGGGAAGCCCCGGGCAGTTGGGTAGGGGCTATGGGATAACAACATTGTGGCCATGGTCGTTAGCACCAGCTAGAGAACCAAGGCGGCCTGTTCTCAGCTCCTCAGCCTTCTTTCCTCCCTCCTTGAGAACCCAGGCTTCCTTCTAGGCACCCAGCAGGGAACCATACCTAGCACTCCAACCCGATAGTTGAGGGTGATGACGATGACGTTGCCATAACTGGCCAGGACGCTGCCGTCAATCATGTTGCCTGTCCCTTCCATGTAAGAGCCTCCATGGATGTAGACCATGACAGGCTTAGCGCCACTGTCCCGGATGTCTGCAAGGAGAAGGGGTGAGACACAGGCTGGGTAGGCTGCCCTTCCTCCCCCACCCCCGCCAGCCCTGGGTGGGGGGGTGTGGGCAGCAAAGCTATCCCAGGTGCCAGGACACCACCGCCATCTCTGAGGGCAGGACTCATGGGGCTGTTCGGCCCAGAGCTTGAGCATCAGCCAGAGAAAGTTGGACGTCGGTGATGTTTTTAAAGACTCTGGTTTCAAGTGCCTCCCAGCAGAAGGCAGCCAGGCGTTCCTGATACAGCTAGGTCTACAGCAGCCGTGGCTGGGCCCTGGGGGACAGGGGGAGGGGGGAAGAGAAAGGGCAGGTCCCTTAGCCGGATCAGTGAGTCCCTGCCCCGGGCACCCAGGAGTCCTGGGACCTGACATGGCTTTAGAGAGCAGGGGCTGGGGAGCCCTGAAACCCCCAGGACTAGACCAGTTACATGGAAATACGGCCATTGGCAGCAGCTGGCCCCCCAGTGCAGACAGAGACAAGAGGGGCGGGAATAGGGGGTGGCACAGGAAGAGAACAAGGGAGAATGTGGGGACAGGGGAGTGAATGGCAGAGATGGGGGTGTGTGTGTCGGGCGGGGAGAACCTTACTGACATGGTTTCTCAGCCATGTGCTGGTTTACCCCATTCTCCCCGGGCATCAGGCAGACTTAACTGGAAACACTGGGGATGGGGAAGAGGTGGGGGCAGAACTAAGAATGAGAGAGCCTGCCCTCAGGCAGCTTTAAGATGAAGATGGAGCCTCCGCAGAGGCCACTCAACGAGAGACCTTTAAGCGGCTGCTCCCAAGCCCCGAGCAGTGCGGCGACAGGGCTGGGCGGCCACGAGAAGGCTCCCGGCCTGATCACCTCGACCTGAAGCCTCTCGGCCTGTGAGCTGGACCACACTCTGCCGCACCGGCACAGCCCTACCAGCCACCAGTGGGCCCCCCTGAGCTGTGTGGCCCCCAGGCCAGGGCTGGGGCATGGAGGCAGAAGGGAATGCTCTCTGCTGCCGAGCAAACACAACCTGTTTTCCTGAGGAGGAAGGAAGACTGGTTCAACCGTCACCCAAGGATCTTATGCCATCCACTGACTGGGCTGTGGCGTCCTGGCCTCAGCCCGGTGCTTTGGTCCAGTCCTTGTGGCCCTGTCCTGAACCTAATGCAGCCCCTGGCCCTGAGGCCATCTCTCTCTTTCTGGGCGAAGGCCAAGGAGATTCTAGGTGCCTCTCCTCGCCCCCGCCCCCCTCAGTCCTGCTTTCTCTCCACTCTCCCTGCTGCTCAGTAGGGGCAGGTGCCCGTGAACCACAGAAGATGGGGGAGGAAGCTGTCTCTGGGCAGTGGGGACCGGGGCGAGGAAGATGCCCTCCCCATGGCTCTGCTCGTGGTCCCCTGCTCCCGCCAGCCGTGTCCATCACCCTGGAACTCCCAGTGGCCGACCAGGCCAAAGATGGATGAACAGCCCCACGGCCTTGTACAGGAACAGAAACACACCAACGGACGGACAGACAGACAGACGGGGCTTCTCCCCATCGAGAGGGGGAGGGGCTCTGTGCCATGCACCAGCCGCCGCGCCCTGCAGCCCCCAAATACCTTCATCTTCATCCCCGTCATTATCCGCTAAGTCCTCGCCCTGTTTCTTAGCGCCGGATCCTGGGGACCAGACACGGGGAGACACAACAGCACAGAACAGAGAACAAAACAGAGAGAGAATTCAAAAACAGCATGACTGCAGTGTGGCCCAGCAAGCCAGCTCTGGGCCTGGGCCCAGGACAGGCAGGAGGGATGGCAAGAACTGAGGGAATGGGTGGGCTGAGGCCCAGACCTTCATCAGGATGATAGTGTTGCAGGCCCCTGCTGTGCTGGCCTCCCTGCGCCTCCCTGTCCCCAGCAGCCTGTCTCAACCAACCACCTTCCCAGTTAGGAAGGAGGTAGCAGCAGGTGGGCCAGGGCACAGAGCCAGAGACCCACTCAGGGGAAGGACTTCTCCCGGGTGGAAGGGGCCGCACGTGTGTACACAGGCAGGCTGAGCTGGAGAGCAGGGGCAGGCACCAAAGGTGAGAGGCGGCATCGCCAGCACGTGTAGATACGGATATGAGCTGTTATAGGGCAGAGCCGGGGACCCCAGCCTTGAGCTATTCGGGCCCAGTGGGCAGGCTCAAGCTGGGCCTCAGCTGACCCTGATTCCCACAGGAGAAAATGGGAGATGAAGCTTTCCCTCCGGTCTTCCTCACTGGGGCCTGCTCTGGGTAATGGCAAATGGGGTTCCTGCCCACAGGAACCAGGCCTGAGAGCAGCAAGCATTGCTCTGAGATCGAAAGAGAGCCAGAGAGGGAGGGAGGGAGAGAAGGAAGGGGAAAAGGAGAAAGGGACATGAGAGAGAGAGAAAGAGAGAGAGGGAGAGAGAGAGAAAAAAACAGAGATAGGAATAATGGTAGCAGCTCCTACCATGTACCGAATGGTTACCATGTGCCAGACACTCTACTTCTGCCATACTGTTTGATCCTTACACCCCAATGAGGGAGGGACTATCTTTATTCCTGTTTCACTGATGGGGAAACTGAGGTTCAGAGAGGCAAAGTGACTTGCTTAAGATTGCACAGCTAGGAAGTGCTAGAGATGAGATCCAAACCCAGGTCTGCTTGATTCCAAAGCCCATGGTCTTTCCACTGCACAATGCCACCTTTCTGGGACGGGGGAAAGGGAAGGGAAAAAATAAGTCAGGAAAGAGGTGGAGCATGGGGGAGGCGGTGGTGGAGGGGAGGGGAGGGAAGGAAAGAAAAGAAGAGACTAGAGGAGAGAAGAGAGACGTTTAGGACCTGGGTGAGCGGGCCCCAATTCTCCTTCTCATTCTAAGGAGATGAGAAGTTCATCTAGCTTTGAGAAAGAGGACCCACCGCCTGGGTGCTAGTCAGTGTGTGGAAACAGAGGTCATTCTGCTGGCACCCCAGGGCTTATCCTGTTGTCTAAGACATCAGATACTCTCGGCCTGGAGGCAGCAAATAGCCCTCTTTCTCAGCTGGTCTGGGTTCCCGTACAGCTATTAATCAAAACAGGAGCCGCCCTCCAATTACAAAATGGCTTTTCAACCAGGGCAAGAGCCCAGCCTGAGGGGCAGAAACTGCCTCCGGCTTCCCGAACCTCCCGGGGCACCTACCATCTTAACACCTAACAACGACGGTACTGCCCTCAGAAACCCTGTGGGACCTGGGGTGTCATCACCCACACAGCAGACAGACCCCCAAACGGCAAGGAATCACCCATCCCTAAACATGAATTCCCTCCAACTTGATGGGGGTGGAGGTTGGGGGACAGGGCATATCTTCCCCAGGAAATCCTTCGCTTCCCCTGGACCCCGACTTAGAACATGCGTCCCGTTTGCCTCCCTCTGGGAAGGTCCCTGGGTTGCTGCATTGTCCCAGCCTCCTCCGTACAGATGCCTTTGCTCCCTCAGCTTAGCACTCGCTGAGCAACTCCTTGCTGCCACTCCTGTCCCCCACCCCCGGGCCAGCACGACCACCATCCCCCAGCCCAACACTGTGCTGCTGCAGGAGCCCAACGGGGCCAGCCCTGCCTGCCCTGCACACATCACAACCCTAACCACCCCTGGGGACGGGTCTCCCCCCAGGGGCAGACTTTTTAAGTCTGTTCCAAACGGCCAACAGGCCCTGGATAGGGAACTCATTTGAGCAGCTAAATGACCAGATGCCCTCTCCCACGCTGTCTGGAACCCGCTTCCCAGCTCGGCCTGTGGGGCTTAGCTAAACCAGCTGAGTTTCAATGCTAGGCTAGGAGTTTCCTCAGAGTAGCGATCAGGTCTTTAGTTATTTCTAAATCTTTCCTCCACCTCGTATCCCTCCACATCCCAACAGCACCTAGCACGTGGCCTTGCCCATAGTCAACAATCACGATTGGTAAGTGTTTGTTTGAACTTGACTGGAGCGTCCAGTTGGCTCTCTAGCCAAACTCTCAGGACTGGACTGGACTGGACTGCCCTAGGCTCTTACTGGTGCCCTGGGGGATCATTGCTCCTAGGAAATGGTTAGTGTCATCGCCTCCCCCTCCGCCACCCTGCACCCGAGTAAGCAAGTAACTAGTAGGAGCAGGTTTAAGAGACCCTCTTCCTGAAATCTTTTATACGTTAATGGAACGTTAAGACCAGAATAGTCCCCTACCACCTTCAGATGCAGAAACAGAGGTTCTCAAAGGAAAAGACTTGTCTAGGGTTTCACTGTGAGTTAGCAGCAGAGCTGGGACTCGGTCAGGCTTGTGGCTCCCAGACCCATACTCTTTCTGTGGCACCGCAATGCGTCTTCATTCGTGCAAAAACATGTTTACTGATTGCCTTCTGAGTGTGAGGTCCTGGGCTGGGTGTGGGGAGGTGGTGTAACGCTTATCCCCAGGGCAGCAGACCTCACTCAAAGCTTCAGTGAGCATCAAAAGCGCAACAGGCAGATCGCCGGGCTCTGCCCACAGAGATTCTTACTTAGTAGAGGGCACTCAGCCCCAGGAATCCTGATGACCCCACTTGGGGGAACCCCGCCCTATGATTTCAAAGGAAAACAAACTCCAAGCTTGCCAAAGGGTTGTAGGGACCAGGCTGTGCTTTTCCACTTGTTCCTTAGTCTTACTGTTTCCAATTCGGTTCAACCCATCCACATTTCACCATTTGTTTCAGAGTAGGGGAGGTGGGAATGACCAGATGGGAGTTGCCTCACATGCTACAGTGGAAAGAACACGGCCCTGAGGGTCAAGAGACCCAGGTTTTGGTCCAGGCCCTGCCACAGACCAGCGACGGGGCCTTGAGCAGCAGCAAGTCACTCCCCTGGGCCTGTTTCCTCATCTGGAAAATTGGGATACCAATTCCTGCCTCATAAGCTTCCACAGAAGTGGGGGGGATTTTCTGAGGTAAGTATGCAAGTGCTTTGCAGAGAACATAAAGTGGTATTTGAACAGGAAGAATTATTACATGGGTGGAGGGCGACAAATTCCTCCCGGAAAGAGGGTCAATTTGCAATTCGGGATCTCGTGCCTCCTTCAGAGTGCTCACTTCCTGGAGACCCGCAAGGTCTGCCACCAGGCTAGCCCGGGTCACTCAGCTAGGCCCTGGCCAGAGGTGGTGGGCGGGGTGGCAGGGTTGCTACACCTGGCTGCAGTTTGGTCTAAGCTCCACCGCTGGAGAGTTGACTCCCGACTTTCAACCCGGGAAAGGGCACGGAAGGATGAGCTGGTGGCTCTCTCACCAGGAGAAGGTCAGAGCCTCTGGCTCCATCTCGGCGGCTTAGAGTTTCTCCTGAGGTGTCCCACAGGGAACCACTGGCTCTGTCTTTGGCACACGCTTTAGGGTGGACTTTGGGGCTGGGAAGGTTGGAAGAAATGGGGTTGCTGCTTCTGCTCTGAACCTGCCTTAGGCCACCAGAGCCTTCCTGAAGAGCAGCCGGGGCCCTCGGACGAGATGGAGCTTATGCCTGCTCACCGACCGCCCCCTGAGCCTGGGCTACTTGAAGGAAGGCTGGGTCCTCGGGGGCAAGGGCAGGTGGGCAGACAGCCCTCCCTCTCTCTCTCTCTCCCTCCCCGCCGGCTCGCTACCTACCTCCTTTCCTACAAATTTTCTTGTTGGGCTTTCGGGCGCATTCCTTGGAAATCCGCTTTACTGTAAAATGAATAAAAAACTAAAAAATAACAGGAGGCCTCTGCCCAGGGGCATGCACCCGCACCCCCCCCCCAGGCCCCAAGAGCTGCTCTGCAGGCGGCACGTGGCAGAGAGCCTGTCCCACCATCTCCTTGCTTCTGTCACTTACCTTAGTGTGACCCCCGCGGGAGGAGGCATCAGCTAGTGAAAGAGGAGGCACCTAAGCACTGCCCACCAGGCTTGCCCCCTGCCCCCCACACACACCCAGCTCCCTTGGCCACACACACCTACCACCTCTCAGAGCAGGTGGAATGGCGACAGGGGGGCCCGGTGGCGCCAGCATCCTCCCGCGGGCAGCTGCCAGCAGTGACCCATACTCCCCCAGGGAACCCCCATCCAGCACCTGGCCCTAGACCTGTCAGAGCTCTCAGGCCTGGCCAGGCCCCTCCTGGTAACAGTGTCACTCACACATGGGAGCTCAGACAATGCTGGGAGAGGAAAGAACAGGGAGGAGGAAGGGGGAGGCCAAGCAGAGTGATGGTTAGAAGCATTTTCACAGACAGACAGATGCATGCTGCACGGCACACCACCACATGCCAGCCACAAACACAGCGGGGCAGGTGGGAGGCAAGGAGGGCACAGTGCCTGGCCGCACTCACCATCCTCCGTGGGCACATAGACGTTCAGGTAGAGGCAGTCTTCGTTGGGCTCCTGAATGTAAGTAGCGACGATATCCAGGTTGGCCGTGAACCAGACAGGAAGCATGACTTCGGGCACAGCTGTGTGGATGTTCTGAGGGCACACTGGGGGAAAGTGTGTGGCGTTCCGGATGCCCGACCAGGATGGGGGTGGTTCAGGGGGCAGGAAACGTTTCTCGCCGATGGGGGGGGCTGCGTAGGGCACCCCAAGGTATTGGTCCACAGGCCCAAGGATCTCACTGGGCAATGGTACCCGGGCACCCCTTAGCTTCCCAAAGTGAGTATTGACTGTGGGTGCTGGGGCCTGGGTACTGGCCCTCAGCACCAAGCTCAGGAACCACAGGGTGAGGCACAGGCTCCGGCCAACTGTGGGCTTGGGGCTCAGGGACAGCGAGGGCAGGCCAAGCCGCAGCCACATGTTCCGGGCCGGGGGACTGGCAGGAAAGGCAGACTCCGGGGTCACAGCATCAGCCCAATAGGCAGCCCCTTCATGGCCACACTGACTTGGACCTCAAAACTGAGCTCTCGAGGGACACCTACAGGTGCCCGGCAACGTAGAGAGGTCTTCCGAGCACCACAGCTTCAGAAAGGGGACTCCCTCAGGGCCAGACAGGCCTGTGGAAAGAGGGAAGTATGCGTCATCCAAGATGGTCGCGGAGGGCTATGGAGTGGGTCTTTGGGGCCCTGCTGCGCTTGGGCTATTCTCCTACAGTTAGGAGAGGTTTCCCATGCCCGGGGTTCCAGGGACCCTCAGACGATCTCCACTGCCAGTCAGAGCCATTCGCTGTGTCCGGGCCATGGTTGGAAAAGCCAAGGGGGTCGACAGATTGACAGTTGTTGCCACTGCAAGTTGCCAGTCCCTGACTTCAACCCCTCAGCCAATGGAGCTCATCGGGGTCAGCTGGAGCCAGAGTAGCATGTGGTAGTAGGCGATGGGAGAACAGGAAATGGAGCTCAGGCTCCTGGGCACGCTGCGTGGACACTGGGCTCCCAGCCCCCAGGACCCATGACCCCACACAGGGACCTCAACGTCAGGAGATGGTAGGATTGTGAACCTCACTCCAGGACTAAGGCAGAAGAAGGGAACACAGCAGATAGGCAAAGGGGCCCCCAGAGAGACCCCGTCTCCCTCTGGCAGGGCAGGGGGCAGGACAGCCATTCACCAGAGTCCCCAGACCCTCCTGTACGTTTCTCAAAGCCCTCACTGCTCCCACATCCTTAAGCCTTGGTCCTTTCTGTCAGCTATCTCTAATTCACATGGGGTGCCAGAGACTAGCACCCTAGGCATTGTTGATGCTCAGCCAGTGTAAAATAAACAACAGAGTGCGGGGGACACACACTCAGAGACTCACAGAAATAAACTCACAAACACTGAAAGAGGGAGTGAGAGAGAGCAAGCCGGGACAACAGACACCGTGATGTTCACTCACAGAGACATACATTCCAAACCCACAGAGATCGCCTCATATAGTCCCACATTCTGAGACAGAGAGCTTCACAGAGCCAGAGACTCACAGAGAGATACATTCAGAGACACACGCAGAGACTTACTGAAACATAATCACACACACATCGCATAGGTAAATATCCAGAGACACATGCACCATAATGGTGACACATAGGTGGAGACAGAAACAGAAACAGCAACACACTCGAGGCACACAGGCCTTCTGACAAAACAGTTGTATAGTCAACACATATACACAGGCACACACAGACACTTCCGCATGGACACACACACACACAATTTAGTTTCCCCCTATTTCTCCCGCCTTCCAAGATTGTAGGCCTGCTCCTTTAAGAACTGGCTGAAGGGGTGGGGGGAGGGAGATTGGGAACGCCCGGCAATCGGCCACCGGGAGAGGGGAATGAGAATATGTGTGTGTGTGTGTCGTGTGTGTGTGTGTGTGTGTGTGTGTGTGTGTGTGTGTGAGAGAGAGAGAGAGAGAGAGAGAGAGGGAGAGAGAGAAAGAGGGAGAGGGAGAGGGAGGGAAAGAGAAAAAGAAGGAGGAGGAGGAGGGAGGGCGGGCAAAGCGACTAAAGGGGTGGGGGCTCAGAGGAAAAGGGGAGCAAAGTATGGGTGGTTAGATCCCAGACGCTGCCCAGAATGCACCCGGGTGGAGGAGAGGAGGGGACGGGGAAGGAAGGGGTAAGAGTAGGGAGGTGGGGCAGGAGGGAGTGTGTGTGTGTGTGTGTGTGTGTGTGTGTGTGTGTGTGTGTGTTGGGGGGGGATAGTCCGCAGCTGAGTTCACACAATCCCCCCATTCACCGTCTCCATGGCAACTCCGGGGCACAGACCGCTCATTCACACGGCTTCCCCGCCAGCAACCCCCCCACACACACCATTAACCCCCTCGGTGCCGCCCCTCCCCGCAAATTCCATTAACCCTTTCAGGATGCCTCCCTCTCCAGTAACCCTTCAGTACCAAATGCCATTCTCCTTTGAGTCAATTTCCTGCAGCCCCTCCCCCCGTGAACACCTAGACAAATCGACCGACCCCCAAACGCCCTCTGTACCCTAGGACCCACTGTGGGTCTTCAAGGCCAAGATCTCCATCCTGGTCCAACTTGCAATTTGGGAGAAGACAAGGGGAGGCGGCAATGCCGGGGATTAGAATGGCATCTGGGGGTACTTTCTGGGCTGGAGCAGTATTGGGCGAAGGGCATTGTGCAGGAATGGACTGGTGTCAAGAACTGCAGCATTGGGGGCTATGCGGGTTCGGAATAGTATTGGGGGACGGAGCTGCATTGGAATGGGGGAGGATAGGATAAAGGCCTCCATTGGGGGGGGGCTGCAGAGAGTGGGGGAGGGAGCCTGGCTGTGAGATGCTATGATGGAAGAGGGATGGGGCTGCACTGCGGGGGAGGGGGGACTGGCAATGTACTATACAGGAATGGGGCTGGGGGCCTTCAGGAGGGGTATTTTGATGAGCATGCGGGCCGGACTGTGGAAATAGAGGGACCATGGGCGGGAGGATCATAAGGGTGCGGGATTCAGGGAGGAGGTGGAGGAGAAAAGCGGGGGAGGATTGGGGGGTCAGGGGTGCTGATGGAGAACGTGGGGTTGAGATGGATGGGGAGCACTGGCTGGGAAGTGGAGCACCCCAGGATTGGGGGGGGGATAGGATCGGGGCAAGGTATGGGCAGCTAGAGGATGAGAGACCGGGGCAGGCGGCCTCACCTGTTCCCCGGGCTGTTGCGAGCGACTGAACCGGGCCACGGACCACCCATATCGCCTCCAGGCCAAGGGCTCCGCACCCGAATCCCCGAGATCTGCTCTCCGGCAGCCTGGCTGCTGTGCCCGCGCACCGAGGGGGCGCGCTGCGCGTGCCCGGACACGGGGGGGCGCGGTCCCTGCCATTAACTCCTTTTGTGCCAGAGATGGCTCAAGTCCTGGGGCATGGCCCAATTCCTCCCAGGCTCAAGCACGCTCTCCTCAAGCTCTCTCCCCACCCTCTCTCTCACGCCCCTCAAGTCACAGTCAGGTGATCTTCCGGGGCAGCTAGTCCAAACTTTACCTGCAGAGCTTGAGACCTTGAAACAAAGGGAGAAACTGAGGCACTGTCTGCAGGAGTCCCCAGTCACACTCCACGAAGACCCACCTCCACCTCACTTGGCATCCCTCACCTCTCCTCAGCACCAGCACCACTCAAGCAGCAACCAGGAGGTGTGTGTGTGGGGGGGGGAGGCACTTTGCCCTCATCCTGTCACTTTCCCAAAGGTCAATGCTGTTCCTTTCTGCTGGGGCATGTCAGACTCCGGCTGTCAGCGTGCCAGTTGTCGGACCATTTCAGTCTCTCCCCTCCAGATCTGGCTGTCTTTGTGTCTTGTGTTTCTGTGTGTAGTGCACCTGTCCAGTTTCAGTAGCCCCCCACCCCAAGCCCCTCTGAGTGTCCCTTATCCCAGCCAAGCCTCTACCCCTATAGCTCCTCAGAATGTTTCTGTCAGGATAGGACAGGGCAGAAGAAAGCTTCAATCGTGTTCAACTTTACCCTGTCAGGGAGTTCCATGCCTTGTATACACAACTCTTAAACTTGGTAAGTCCCGTCTGAGCAAGGGCTTCATGGACCTCAAAGAGGGAATTTTTTTTTTTTTTTTTTTGTAACTTGGGTATTGACTGGTGCTCCTGGTTTTACCAGCACACTTGACACTTCCCAGTAATAGAGTGCAACTATGGCCTGGACGGTATCCTGAAGTTGTCAAATCATCTGGTACCACCCACCCACGAGGCTGGGGCTGGCCCTCTTCCAGCTCCAGCCTGGGCATACCAGAAGACTCCATGGTAGTAAACCAGTTGGCTCTCCTGGATAGCCTTAGATCTAGGGCCCCAAACCTGAAGGCAAGGGGGCCGAGAATGGCCCCGCCGCAGTTCCAAACGTGACCCTGGAGCAACAGTTTTGAGTTTTCTCTACTGTAAAATGGGAGTGAGCAGGTCACCCTGGGTAACTGCCACGGTGGGTCGTGTGAAAACAAGCAGTTCCAGCAACAGAGCAGAGAGAGAAAAGGGTGCTTCCTTTTGCTGGTTTCTCTTCCTCCTAGAACCATACTGTCCTTCTACCACCTTTGTGGTGGCGACACTTGCCAATGGAGGGCAATGTTTCATCCCAGAAATGTGACTCAGGGAAGTTCTCTATCTAGGATATCACTTGGAACATTATGGGGACCACAGAAGGTGGCAAAAAGGGTAAGCAGTGTCTGTCACACCCCAGCCCGAAGCTTGTTCAAAACCCAGCATGTGGGATGGGTGGAAGGAGAATCAGGTTCCAGTGACTTTTCCTCTGGCCCAGCGGCCCCTCCCCAATCCCAGCGGTGTATCCTCCCATGGAGACAAACTATACAGAAGCTGCACCATCTAGCTGAGAAGGTGAACCGCCCTTACTGAGAGACTAAGGCCCCAACCCTTAACACGCTGCCGGGTTGGAGAAAAGAGAGGGTAGTAAGCCAATTAGAATTCAGAAATTTAGGGGGTGGAAGGTAAACAGGGGAGGTGATCTGAACAGAATGAAGGTGCTGACTTGCTGGTCCGGCCCGCACCCTTCCGAGAGCCCGCCCTTCCCGGACATGCAGACTCACACACTCCCTTTGCAAAGAAGCTCTGTGTATTGGGTGCAACAGCTCTGGGGTCTCTATATAAATAATATACAAAACCCAACAGCTCAATGCCTCACATTAACAAAAATACTAAAAACTCATTAAAAATGGAGCCTGAGGGAAGAGCCCCAACCACTACTGGTGCTAGCCCAGGAAGGGGACTGGGAATTAAGAGGAAAGGGTGGGGCCCCATCCAGTGCACAAGCAGTTCCTCCAGGTGGCTCAGTAGCGTCCAAATATGTTGGTACTGGGCTGTGGCTGGGTATCTGTGAAAAACCAGAGATTATCAGGGGTGGGAGGCCGAGCAGGGGTGGCGGTCTGCATTGAGGAGAGCCATTCAGGCACCGAGGGAAGGGATGGAAGGCAACGCTTCCCCTCACAACCGGGGCCTGAAGCAATCACCTCAGCTACTTTGGCCTCCCCCGCCCCGCCGGCCCCCCAGTTATTCCGTGGGGCTCTCCTTGGGAAGAAGGGTGGGCTTACTGGAGAGCTGTTGTTGGAGCTGCCGGACCAAAGCTGCTGTCTGCTGTTGTTGCTGGGTCTGCTGAAGCCCCTGGCGCTGGAACTGAGGTGAGAACGGCAAGTGGAAGACTGAACTCGAACCGTCCCCTTCCTTCCCTGTCCTCATGTCCCCACCCCTCGGCGGAGGGCCCTGCCTTGCCTCCCGCCTCGCCATGGCTGCACACTGTCCCCAGCCTGGGCCGCGGTCCCAGAGCCCGGGGCTGGAGTCCAGCAGCTACCTGGGGCTGGGACTGGGGCTGGGGCTGGGGAGGAGCTGCCTGCTGCTGCTGCTGCTGGTGTGCTTGCTGCTGCTGTTGCTGCTGCTGCTGCTGCTGCTGTTGCTGCTGCTGCTGCTGCTGCTGCTGTTGCTGCTGCTGCTGCTGTGGAGACAGAAGAGATCTGTCTAAGGAGAGCAAGGGGCTGAACCTCAGTGGTGGAGGGATGGGGATGGGGAAAGAAGCACAGGGTGGGAACTCTGGGTCCGCTGCCCTCCCCGCTCAGAGAGCTGCAGAGAAAAGCAAATCTGGAGCACCAAGCAGATGACCCCCAACTCTCTCCCACCAGGACCCCCGGAAAAAGGGGGAGGGAAGGAACTGGCTTCGTAAGCCCCCACTATGTGCCAGCTGCCCTGCCGGTGTACGTCCTTACACTGCCTCATTCAGTGTTGAAAACCACCTGGAAGAGCCTGTGCCTCTCCTCCCCCTCCTCCTCCCCCGCTCCCAGTCCCCTTCCTCCTCCTCCTCGGGCTCCCAGGTCCCAGACGAAAATCCTAGGGCCCTTACCCGCAGGATCTGCTGCTGCTGCTGCTGCCGGATGTGGTACTGTTGCTGCTGCTGCTGCTGCTGCTGCTGTTGCTGCTGCTGCTGCTGCTGCTGCTGCTGTTGCTGCTGCTGCTGCTGCTGCTCAGGCAGGATGGAAGCCGACCGGACGCCGGCCTGGACACCCTGGGCGCCCAGTGGGGTCATTGTGCCTATCATGGGTGTTTGCTGCAGTGTCTGGTGGGAAAACCTACAAAGACAAGGAGGCGCAGAGATCAAGGCATGGGCTGTGGGGAGGGGGTGGGGGCAGATGAGCCCCAGGTCCCTGACCCCAAAGAAACATCAACAGGCCATTTCATTCACTCCTCCTGTCACCAACCAGAAGAGCCTTTTTGGCTTCTGACCGATTTCTAGGTTGGGGAATGAGGAGCAAAGACAACACTCCATTTCAGTGGCTCCTAACCTTCGTGGTTAGGAATTTTTCAATTCTGTTGTAGCTGGTTTTCTCTTATGAAAATGAAACACAGTCTTAGCACAGGCTAGGCATTCTATAGATACCCACTGAGGTTGTTCTGCTTATCACTGTTGTTGGTCCCCAGTAACACGTCAGGGTCTTGGAGACTGTTGAGTTCTATTGCTCCTTACACCTTCCTAACCCCAATCTGTACTTCACTGCAACAGGCTACTGGCTGGGCCCGTCTCAAGTCTTCTGTCACCTTCCGTATGCATCCTCTCCATGAATTCCACGTTAATCTCTCAACACGCCCAAATCATCACATCACTTTCCTGATCAAAAGAATGCTTTCTGGGGACTTCCCTGGTGGTGCAGTGGTTAAGAATCCACCTGCCAATGCAGGGATCACGGGTTCGATCCCTAGTCCGAGAAGATCCCACATGCCGCGGAGCAACTAAGCCCGTGCGCCACAACTACTGAGCCTGCGCTCTAGAGCCCACGAGCCACAACTGCTGAGCCTGTGTGCCGCAGCTCCTGAAGCCCACATGCCTAGAGCCCGTGCTCCGCAACAAGAGAAGCCACTGCAATGAGAAGCCCGCACACCGCAACGAAGAGTAGCCCCTGCTCGCCGCAACTAGAGAAAGCCCGCGCGCAGCAACAAAGACCCAATGCAGCAATAAATAAATAAATAAATAAAATATAAATAAATTAAAAAAAAAGAAGAGTGCTTTCTGGGATTGTGTCTCAATCCCTCACCGAACGTTCAAGGCTCTCTCTCAACCTGCCCACTCCCAGCCTGTCCCTACTCCTTCCCTGGCACGAGTCTTACATTCCAGCCAAGCTCTTCTCCTTCCTGTCCTCCCAGCCACCCTACTCATTCAGGTCCCCATGTCTTTGTTCATGCTACGTCCTCTACTTGGGATCCCCCTCCTTCTCCTCCTCCCTGCAAATCCAAATCACAGCTATGCTTCAAAGGCCAACTCAAGTCTGACCTCCTTCACGGAACTTTCTCTGGTGACTCAGGCCCACAGTGATATCATCCCGCACTCTTCCTGAATTCCCATTTTACTTCATGGCACCCAACTGCACAGCTGATTATATCTTTCATCACTGTGTTCCCTAAGTGTTCTTCTGAGTAAGTCTCCTCTTCCCAGGTATAGTAGAAATTCTCTGTGGTGAGGGACTTTGTATTTTTTTCAAATAGCTTTCCTCACCCCACCTGGTCCTAGCATAGTGCTGGCCACACAGTGGGCCTAAGGCACGTCTAAGTAAGGGACTTTTCTTCTGGTCCACCCCGCAGTGTTCTCAACCCTAAGCTGCAGAGCCTCAAGCCATGACTCCAAAGTCTTAACCAAGGCCTGACTGACGTTCAGCACGGTGGGAGAATGTGTTCGCTGGTCCATTCCAGCACTAAACTGCTCTAACAGTGGCTGGATGACTCCTTACCACACACTGCATCTATGAACCCCAGATCTTTCCTTTTCTTAGTCATATATAAATGATTTCCCCTCCCTGGTCCTCGAAGAAATGTTGGGAAGCAGGTGTGAGAATACTGGCCGCCAGGGTCCCTTCCAGCTCTGGCATTTTGTGGCGACAGGCCAGGTGGCCAGATAAGTGTTCTTGACGCCTCCAAAAGTTCTGACTAGTCCCATCACCTCCAGGCCCAGGTTTTCCCAAATCGAAAGCCTCAGTGTGTCTTCACGACCCCCGGCTCCCTTGGGTACCTTTGAGTGGAGGTCAGCCCGTGTCCGTAGGTTGGGGCCTGCTGGTGCACATAGCCACTGGGCCGCTGCTGCAGGTGGCGGGTAGGATCTACAAGAGTAGGATTGGTAGAAGAGTGGGTGCTCTGATAAGGCTGGCTGGAGTAGCTGGGGGGCACCATGGTACCTGCGGGGCCTGTGTGTTGCTGCAATCCCACATGAGAAACGTAAGGAGTATAGCCCTGGAGGGAAGGAAGAGAGACGGAGTCAGGGCCAAGACTGTGCAGCGCAGGCTGCCTCAAGCTCCCCGATTCTCACCATCTCGTGCCCTTACCTGGGAGGTCTGCAAACCGTAGGAAGAGCTGGGAGTCATCTGATGGACAGATGACTGTCCCAACATCCCCTGACTCTGCTAGAGGGAAAAAGGAGACAAACTCAAACTCAGGAAGGGCTTTCTGCCACCTCGTTTCTTGTATCTCCTACTCTGTGTGTCCTTGTGAAGATCCCAATCCCTGTGACCCTCAAAAGCCCCTCTCCCTGACGGCCCTCCCTACGGCCCCTCTCACTATCTTTGCCTGGAGCTGTTGGCGAAGGCGCTGTCCTTGGGGCACCGCAGGCTGCTGCTGTCGGTACACAGGCGTCTTGTAGGAGGAGGGTTCCAGTCCCATGACGCCAGTCATGGTGGTGGGCAGCACTCCAGGGTAAGGTGGTCGGGTCGGCAGCTTCTGCATCGGTAACCGCACAGGGCGGTACGGGTCCACACGGGGGCCACCTGGAAAGGGGAGCAGGCTGACCTCTTTAGGCTCTTCGTCCCTCTGTGCCCTGCTCAGCGCCCCGGGCATCCACAGCTCCTGGGAGGAGTGGCATCGCCCCTCAGGCGGAAGGCACGTTCGGGTCAGGCTCTCGTGCCTAGTAGCTGGCACTCACCTGCCGGCAGTGGCTGGTTCTGGGTGTAGAGGCCTATGGAGCCCTGCCTGTAGCTAAGGTGGGATATGGAGCCAGGGTTGGTGTGGTGCAGGAGGTCCGGAGGCACTGTCACTCCATAGGGGCCACTCCGGCCTGGGCCCATTCCATAGTCCTGTGTGAACGGCACAGGAGGAAGGGGAGAGGGCTGGGGTCAGGTGGGGTAGGAGGGGGGAACAGGAGCTGGATGTACATGGTTCCCTGTTCTAATTCTAAAGGTACCCCTTCCCCAGATGCCCCCAGCCCTCCCACAAACCAGCCGCTCGACAGAACCAGGAAGAGAGAGGGGCTGGGGAAGGGGTGCGACGGGGCTGTGGCGAGGTGGCAGCGGCGCTCACCTCTGTCTTGGCGGCCGGCTGGCTGCGTTTCTTGCCCTTGGTGGACTTCTTCTTGCGTTCCTCGGTGCTAGGGGGAGCGGCCCCAGGTTTGTCAGTTTTGGGGGGCTCTGGAGCCTTTTTCTCAGGCTCCAGCAGGGCGGGGGCTGGGGGCTCCTCATCTTCCGGCGGCAGCGGCAGCGGCTCCAGGTAATAGGCGCGGGGCCGGGGCCTCAGGTGCGTGTGGTACAGCAGCAGCCGCTGCTGCTCCTCTCCACGGGCCACGCGCCGGTCCACCCGGACTGTTCCAAACCAGCCCCAAGACAGTGGCGCTGATGGCTTCAAGCCTTCAAAAAGATCCCAGGGGGAGATCTTTTGTTTGGTGGAAACCTGTAGACCCTGCTCCGGAAAATGAGAAACAGTGAGCTGTTGAGACTTGGAAAACAGAAGACAGAAGACTTGGAAAACTTGAGGACTTGGAGGAGAGGGAAAAGTATCTGTTGGCAGTAAGAGAAAAAAAAAAGTCATGGGTAGATTCAGGGAAGATGGTGAAAGGAAGACACATGGACACACGGACCCACGGACACACACACACAGAGGAGAGAGAGTTAAGAGGAGATGGGGGGAGCAGAGGGAGACAGAGACAGAGACAGACACTGACAGAGGAAGACAGATACAGAAACAGGAAGGCCGAGAAAGAAAAGGCAGTGAGAGACTGAAAACAGGCAGAGAGAGAGAGACAGAGACAGGGAGAGAAAGAGAAAAACAGGAAGAGAGAGACAGGCAGAGAGAGAGAGAGAGACAAAGACAGGCAGAAACACAGACAGAGACACACTGAGCCAGGAAAAGAATGAAGAGTATGGCTATATGGACGGGTCGGACTTTGGCTTTTGAACTCCGTGTTCTCTTTCTCCTCTCCCTCTACTACACACAATGATTATGGTTACTCAACAAATACTGCAACTGACAAAGAGAGGGGACAGAGAAAACTGTGCAGAGATGGGTTGACAGGGTCGTGGGGAGAGAGATGCAGGGATAAAGGGGGTGCAGGCCGAGGTGGAGCAGTATGGGAGGCAGGTGGGGCAGAGGAAAGAGGAGGGTAGGGTGCTGAGAAGTGGGTGGTACGTACAAAGGTGGGTGGGGGTGATGGGAGGTGCGGAGGGGTGAAGGGAGAGACCAAGGAAAGAGACGGAGACTCCCAGGATGGGAAGAAGAAATGTGAGGAAAATTAAGTGATTAGCTCAACACCCCAGGGATGGCTCTCGCCCACAGAGCCTGATAAACCTGTTGCAGCTACAGAGGTTAATGCAGGGGAGGCTCTGACCCAAAGGGGAACAAAGGTGGGGAGCGGGGAGCAGGGTATGGGAAGACAATGGAACATGCCTCCTTCTTGAAGATGGAGTCGAAGCCGGCAATCTTGTTGCCTTTGGTGTCGATAAGGGAGCCCTGCGGCTCACATGTGATGACATCTCGGGTCTGCTTGGGCAGTGGCAGCAGCTGGCGAACTTTTTCCAGACTGTCTGACTGGCGCTCCCCCAACTCCTTCTGCAGGCACAGAAGGACAGGACAAGAGTTCAAGGACACAGGAAAAGAGGGACGGGAAGTCTCAGGGGACAGCACAGAAGCTGGCACGAAGAAGACACTCGGTAAATCCTTACCATATGAATAACGAAGAAAACACGGACGTGCAAGGGAAGGGTAGGGGGCTCTGGGCAGGACGATGTCGCTGAGGCTGGACCGAAAACGCAAGGTCAGGGAATAGGGAGCTGAGACCCCAGGCCTCTAGGCCTCGCCCTCGCCCCCTCCTCTCACCCGCAGCTTCTTCACCAGGTTCATGTAGGCACGCTTGTTTTCCTCCATGCTGCCCTGGGAGATGCTGGACATGTCCGCAGCTAGGGTGCCATTGATGAGCACACTCAGCATGTCCAAGACGGTGGTGAAGAGCTCACTGTGGCAGGAAGCCGGGGGGAAAACCAGAGGATAAAGAGTTTCAGACAGACAGAGACAGCCGGGCTGGACACGAGAGGGAGCGGGCACGAAAACCGTGTGGGCAACCCCGGACCGCGGAGTCCGCAGTATCAGCCACACCGATTGCGGCGGGTTGTGCACCTGGTGTCAGGGAAGGGGATCCTCTCGGGTACAAAACTGGAGGGAGGGGATGGGGATGCTTTACTTGTTGGACTGCATGTCGACAGTGCCGCTGATGATGATCTCCAGGAGGAGCACAGCCCACTCTGTGGTCTGCTGGGTGCTGCGCTGCACCGTGTCAAACATGCCCCCCACCTGCCAGGGCCACAACAAGTCAGTCAGATGGCTCAGGGGCGGAGTGCAGCATTTAAGGAAAGCTTAGATTAGAACCTGGGCTGGATGTGACTCGGGACACCTGAGGTCAATGTCCCAGTTGTACCTATGATTTGCTACATGATCTCAGGCCAACGACTTAATTCTTGACATCTCTCGGCCTTGGTTTCCTTACTTATAAAATGATGGAGTTGGACCAAAGGACGTCCAGGATCTCATTCAACATTTCACAATAGATGTCTAGGGCTTCTCGGGCCCAGCCAGAATCTAGGATACTGAGGCAGGGTCCCTGCAAGGATCCAGTCTCCTTAACCACTTTCAGGTCCTGCGTCCTTTAGGAGAGCTGGGCTAATATGTGAAGACCCAGAAGAGCCTGGGCCCTCCATCCTCACCCTCGCCTCCCTGGGCTGGGGCTTCTTTGTCTGCAGTCCTAGCCCCACCCCTTTCCTTCTTCTCCCCAGCTCCCTCTCTCACCAGGTTGAGCCGCAGTTTGAGCGCCTCATGCATTAGCTGCTTTGGCTTGCAGTCGTCTAAGTACTGGTCATCTCTCCAATTATTCACAATCTAAGATAAAAACAAGTACAACACACAGGTCAGGGATCTTCTCGTTTCCATGCCAAAGCACCCAGGGTGTTCTTGTCAGAAAACACTGAAGATTCAGTGGCCTCTTGGCTGCATCCTTCTCTGCCCTCCTGCTCGGCTCCAGGGCCCAGAGACCTGTACCTGGTGGACCTGGCTGTAGAGGGAGGTAAGGAGTCCCTCACGCTGCTCGTCCTGACCCTTCAGACACGTCAGCACCAGGGATAAGAAGGGCTGCTGGCTCAACAGGGACATGCTAGAGACGGGAGGAAAAGAACAGGACCATGGGTTGTAGGTCAGGCAACTTCCAACCTCATTCCTCTGAGCCCCAGACTCTACTCTTTTAAGATCTAGCCTCTTGCTCAACTATCACTCTTATCCTCTGTCCGTTTTTCTGATTTTGATCCTCACCTCTTTGCCCCAACTTTTCTTCTTCCCTGGGTATGCCTCCTCTCCTTTCTACCCCTCAATCCCGGCCCCCTCGTAGCCGCTTTACCTCTTCTGCTTTTGTCGATCACGTTCTTTGCGCGAAGAGGAACCCAGGTGCTGGCCCTTCTCCAATTCTTCCCCAGCAGCCTTTAACACATGCCCCTGGACTGAGGTGGGCAGTTTGGCAATGAGAGGAGCCACCAGCCATACACCAGAGCGCTCTAGGGAGCTGGAGAGATGGCGCGCACAGGGTTACAGAGGAGCCGGGCAAGGTTGGAACAACCCATCCTCTCCTTTCCTGATGGACATGCCTGGCATCTCCAGGTGGCTGAAATCATTTACACTACCAGAGGAGAAAACTCAGAAGGGGATGGGTCCTAACACGTTTCTACCCAACCTGAGCACGGGCTTGGTCTTGCTGCTGCTGGGCATGTTGCTTGCAGTGTTTCCAGAAGATGACCCTGTCTCTGCAGACTGTTGGAAAACCTCGATTGTGGCCTTGGCGATGTTCTCTAAGAGGGAGTTCATCTCCTGAGGAGGATGAAAGGCACAGGGGTGCTAAATAGGTAGCTGGCGGCAAAGGCAAAGAGATGGTAGGAGAGCTGGGAGATGAGGACATAGGAAGGCATCCATGGAGGTTGATGGGAGGCTAACGGACACAACTCTGCTGGGTGTCATGTCCTCCAGCACCTCGTAGTATTTCTCCAATGGCCCACTGTCTTCTCCTTTACATACCTCCTTACAGCTGTGGCCACAGAAACAGCCTCTATGGCCACCGCCACCAACCTTCCCCACAGCTCAGAGCCCCAACACTCCCAACCCATGTCCCTTATCATCGGCTCCAAACGTCCACCATCTTCCCATCCTCTCTGATCTCCAGAACCCAAAGGTAGGACCTAGGTTCTTCTATGGCGGCCCACCTCCCTGACATGTGTCGCTGGAAGTAAGCATGGGAAAAGAGAGGGCCCGGGCACCACTCACATTGTTAGGGGTCTGCTTGATCATGAGCTGCAGCTCCAAGGACGACTGGCGCATGGTCCACTGGTCCAAGTTCTGTGACAGAGACCGCACCCACAAGCTAGTCATGATTGTGTCATCCCAGCCACTCAGCACCCCGATGCCAGCTCCTGATCTCTCACAACCATGAATCACATATGCCTGGAGGTCTGAAAGGGACCTCTATGTCCCCTCTTTAGGGAAGATCATACCTAAATAGTCCAAAATGACTGAAAAGTCTCTCCTATTTTAAAAGCGGTTCTGGAAAGATTTCACATCTTTCCCCAGTTTCCTGTTCCAGAGCCTCACATTCCTTAGCATCAGGAAGTTCTGCTTAATGCTTAACCTAAATCTTTGATGTTGAAGTTGAAGCTCGCCGCTCCTGTTTCCAACCAGCTGCTCAAAGTCCTTTACAGACCCGAAGGCTAGTCTCAGCTAATCTCTCTTTGGCATTATCTCCTCTGGGCTGAAGAGGCCTCATTCCTTTAGCTTTTCCTCAACGGCTTTATTTTTCCACCCTCCAGTCACATGAATGTCTGCAGCAGCGTGGTGAGGCAGGAAGGGCACAGGCAGACCTGGGCTCATATACTGACTCTAAACTTCCTAGCTGTGTGAGTTCCTGAACCTTGGGCAAGTTACTTAGCCTCTTCAAGTCTCAGTTTCCTCACTGGTCAAATAGGGATATTCTTACCTACTTCGCAGGGTTGTAAAGAGTAAATGAGAAAATCTACGTAGAGTGCTGAGCATGGTACCCCGCATGAAGCAGCCGTTTGATAAGTAATAGCTCTTCGGTAGTATTACTACTCATGACTGAGCCATGACCAACATGCCAAACATACAAGGCCAAAAACTAGGCCTCCCAGATGCTATGCCTCCCACTGATAAGCTAGAGTCCTACTCCAGATAGCTGTGCACTCACCCAACAGTTCACTCTCGAGTCTAGACCATGTTGGCTTAACTTCGAAACCCATGCTGGAGCTGTTTCTCTCACCACCTTTCACCCACATCCTCGTTCGTCTTCCTACTTAACTCCCTCTCTCTTTTTCTCTCAAGGTTCCCGTCGTTTCACCCCAGGCTCAGGCCTCACTGCCTCCTCCAAGACCCCCATCGCCTTGGCCTACCTGGAGAATACGCTTAATGCGTTGCCGCTGGGGGTTTTCCCCATCCTCATTGTCCAGCAGCCGATGTGGGTAGCAGATGAGCTGCATGAGGCGCTGGGCCTGGGCGCTACTCAACACTGGGTCTTGCAAGTCATTGCTGTCCTCACACAGCGATTTAAGGCAACGTTCTCCTACCCATTCCTGAGGAAGCCGAGAATCAGGGGACTGGGGCAACCAGTAAGCAGGTTAGGAATAAGGGGGATGGACTGGGGGGTTGGTGTATGGCAGGGAGGTGGTGTGATCATGATAGGAAACAGGACTATATTATATAGCGGCGTTTAGGAGGTGTGGGGGGAAGGTGAGACTGACCTGCTGGCAGATGCTGCGTAGCACGTACTTGGCATAGACATCCAGACTGGCTGTCTCCACAGAGATGTTGCGGCCACCCTGCCTCCGACCGCCACTGCCACCTCCTCCCTCCTCCTCTGGAAGTTCTTCTGTTCCTCCTGTCACAGTGAAGCCTGAACCCTTCAGTTCCGCATCCCCTGTGGTTCACAGGCAGGAGATAGGGAGGGCAGAGTGAGATCCGAATGCTGTGTGGAGACCCACCCCGGACCCACAGAAGCAGCAACTCCCCAGATCCTGCCCTATGGGACAGAAATATACTTCCCTCCCTCGTCTCCTCCCCAAAGGTCAGAGGGACCACCTTCAGGAGAGAGAAAGACTGTCCTTTGTAGTTTAGCTGGCGCTCCACCCTATACACACTTCTGGCACCACTCCCTTCCTACCCCCATACCAAGTACAAACACAGCCTTGAGAACAGCAAACACAGCTCCATCCACAATGCGGTTCTGGGAGGCAGCCAGCAGGTGGCGGTCACAGGAGGAGCGGATTCCTACCGTAGGCTTGTCTGGGGAGGGAGACAGCTGAAGTCAGGGGAAGCAAAAGTAGAAACGGTGTGGGTGGGGTAGCCACACTTTCCACGGCTGGCCGGCTCGGATCGAGGTCACTTACTTCCGTCCGACTGGCAAGGATTGAGTTGAGGTGTCTTGAAAAGGTGGAGGAGGATGCGGCAGGTAAGCCGGGCCCCCGGCTCAGAGTCCTGCTCACTGCAAGCTACAGAGAGGAAGACAAAGCAGAGGGGAAAGGATGAAGGCGGACGGTATGTGGGTCTGTAGGTGGTGAGGGGCTAAAAGGGAAGCTGAGGCCAGGCGAAAAGAGATAAAACATTGGAGGAGAGGTGGGGTAGCAAACTGTTCTGCAGTGTAAGGGGAGTACCTGGAAGGGTCAGGAACCGGAAAGATCGGGGCTGCAAATGCAGGGTTAGAAAGACGCCCCTCCCAGCCTGAGGCGCACCACAGGACTGGCCTCTGGTGCCACCAGGAGCCCCACACTGAACAACCAGAGTGCGGCCGTCCAGTGTGTATTGAGACTGGGGGGTCTAGACATTCTAGGGGTTATGGATTGGTAGTTCACCAGCATTAAGGAGCGAAGGGATGGCTGCACAGCGAATCAGATCCTCCAGTAGCAAACACTGCCGAGCGATAAGGATGGCAACAAAAGTGGCCAGGGAGTCATGAAAAGACAGGTCACTGACCTGGAGGAAAAAAGCAGACAGACACCAGGACTCAGTGTGGAGAGAGGGCGGCTACTCAGAGCGCTTGGCCTCCACTCTGCAAAACTCTGTCCCTCCGCTCCTGTGATTACTGGGAGCAGACCCCTGCCCCGGGAAATGCCCGGTGTCCGGCACTCCCCCACCCCCAGTCTCACATCTACATTGCAGAGGAGGTCGTTGAAACCACAAGTGCCATTGTTAGAGGAGCAGCACAAGGCCTTAAGCACTCCCAGCCACTCTGCACTCAGTGACTTGCAATAGCCGGTCAGCTCTGCACACAGGATTGCGATGTCATTCACCCTGGGGAAAAGTACAAATGCCCTCAGGAAAAACCTTGTTCCGGCAAAACCTCAGACTCATTAACTTTTCATCTCCACCCCGGCCATAACCAAGGTTGCAGTACCTCCCAGGCATCTCATCCCTCCCAATATCAGGCGGGAGCGTGGTGCCCATTCCTCACTCAGTACGCCCCATACCTATCGGGATCATGGTGCCCCACACAGACGTGCATAAGGGCATTGCAGACAAAGCTGTAGCGGTTAGCAGGGTTCTCACTAAGACTCTTGCCTAGCCCTGTGTAGGTGAAGGTGTGAGCGGCAGGGTTCTCCAGAGTGTCAATCATGAACTCGGGTGCCCAGCGCATGTTGGATTCTGACGGCTCCACGTTGCAGTAGATGGTGTTCTTCACCTTGGAGCAGAAGTCGCTGCAGGGGTGGGGGAAAGGAGAGAGCAGCGTTGAGGAAGGGCTAGTGAGCTAGAGGGATGGTCAGGAAAGGGGAGAAAAAAAAAAAAAAGGAGAATGTGAGGGACAAGGGGCCTTAGGGCAAGAAAAGGGGAAATGGGACAAAGCAGACCGACTGGGCAGGAAAGGAACCCAGTGGGAAGAAGGCACAGGGGCCTCTGGAGGCGGGGAGGAGGAGTGTGGGCCTCGCAGACATGGGCTGGAGGCAAGGCTGATGAGGAAGGAGGCCCACTCTCAGGAACCAAGAACACGCAGAGGACACCATCCCCAAATGACCCTGCAGAGACAGCAGGGTCCTGGGCTGTGCTCTGCTCCTGAGTGGGGCAGTAACGGGAAGGAGACGGGACGAGGTCCCACTCTCTACCCCTTACCTCCCACCTCTCTTACCTGAAGAGCTCCCCAAATTTGCTCTTTAAATGGCTACAGGAGGTGTACAGATCATAGAGATAAGCAAGGATACAGCGCTCTGCGGAGGAGCCATCGGACCGGTTCATCCCATGCTTGACTACGCCACACAGCCTGTCACGAAGGGGCGAGGTCGAGAGGTGTGCCTGGGGCAATGGCAGGCCGGGGCGCAAAGATTCCCGTCCCTTGGCAATACTCTCTCCCCTCCCCACCTGAATGGCACGCACTTCCGCACAGTGAGAGCCCCACATGTTCTTCGCAGGCCACTTCCACCAGCATTCACCAGGGCCCTGCATTTTGAAGCCCTGCTTACCCCTCAAAGACCTGTGCCATCTGGTCCTGGTTGAGGATGAGGCAGGCGTGATAGTGCCGCAGGACAGCCACGATGCACAGGCACAGGCTGGTGGTGTAGCTGCCCACCAGATCCGAGGATTTGAGAAGCAACTCGGCCTCAACTACACTCAGTTCATTCAGTAGCTAGAGCAGAGTGAGCGGGGGTTGAGAAATGAGAAGAGGCCTTGAGTATTACACATAACCCCCCTTCCTGTGAGAAAACTGGAGCCCCTTCCTGCTGGAGCTGCCTCAGCCTGGAAGGGCCCTGGTGCCATACGCCACTGTCCTTTATTCTAGTAACGACAAGCCACGTCAATGATCTAACCAGTCTCTGGGATACAATCCTATGAACCTCACAATGGGAGGATAGTCTGTGCCCAGTGCTCTAATCCGTCTCTCGGGTCTCCCCAGGGAGCACTTGAGTCTCTATTCCTGCTGGCTTAGCTCATGGGTCACTCCCCCCACACTAGTCTCTTGGTCCCTCCAAATAGCCTGGGACACTGGCTTGAGCCTCTCCTCCTGTCCTTATGACCCTGTACAGCACAAACCCCTTCCTCCACCCTCATCTCCCCAACTTCCCCACCTGAATGGCAAAGTCGATGAGGCCACTGATGCTGAGTGAATATTCCATGAGGTCGAAGATGAACTGCACATGCTGCACCAGAGGCAAGTGGTATGACATGCCAAGGGCAAAGCTCGTGATCTGCTCCAGAACATTCCGGGAGACCTGATAAGGGCAGTGGGAGTGAGACAGGAGTGGAGAGAGGTGGCAAGAACCAGGGAAGCAGGAAAGGATGGTGGAAGGGGATGAGACCAGGAGGCTCAGCCTGCCTGAGGTGGGGGTGGGGGTGGGGAAAGACAAGGAGGAAAGGAAAACGGGACAAGGAGACCGGAATGTGGGAAGGGGGCTGGACTTAGGCCCACACCTGAGCCGTGACCTGGTGTTGGTCATAATGTGAAAGGTGCTGGAACTTAGCAAAGATATCCTCGGCAGTGGGGAAGGCTTCAGGCCGGTTGCGCCGCCGCTTCTGCCCGTCCTCCCCACCTGAGGGGACAGTTGAAAGGGACCAGTCAGGACAGGGAAGATAACTAGGTGACTGGGGGTCGGGAGGGGGGGTATGGAGAGAAGGCTATGGGCGGGGAAGGGGAAGGAAGGGAGGGAGGGAGAGAGGGAAGGAAGGAAGAGGGAAGACGGGAAGGGAGGGTCAAGGAAGGGGCGGGGGAGGGATGAAGGGAAGGGGACAGTGAAGCAAAGGTTTGGAGGACCACAGACTATGTGGACCTTAGAGGAATACGTACAGGGAGGTGCTAGGTTGAGGGAGGGAAGGGAGAGGGAGGGCGGGCAGTATGGGGCTTACTGTGAGGTACCTAAGAATGTCAGGTCTCCAGGATTCAGAGGCACAATAGGAGCAAGCTGGTCTGCAGAGGGGGGGAATGAGGGGGGAAGTTTCAAAAGGACTAGAGCTCTCAGGAGACTCCAAGAGACAGGACATCGGGACATGACTGGGAGTTCCCTACACTGGGGAAGGGAAGACTGACTAGGGCGCTTTTTGGGGGAGATCCATTTAAGGCGCCTCAAACCCACCAGTTTCCGCTGTCCCTTTGCGGTTCAGAACCTTCAGGATATCCTTGGTAATTTTCTTGATGGCATGGCGGGCATCATCTCGCTGCTTTCCCACCCCAAACAGTACGACCAACCGCTGGTTGCACTCATGGCTGCATGACTCCTCCTGCATCCCAGCGGCACCATCAGACTCCAGCACGGATCGCTCTCCCTCCTCTTAAAAGCATGCTCCATGCCCCTCAGCATCCCAGTGCTCAAGCCCTTCCCAGCATACCACACCCTCAAGGACAGCTCCAACCCCTCGGCACAGTCCTTGGACAGAAACCTGGGCTCAGAACAGATGGTCGCAAGGTGTTGGGGAACGGTACCTGGGGGATGGGAAAGTGCGTGGCATACTGCACATGCCGCGGCTGGTCATAAAGAACCCCAAGGGTCCCTTCTAGCTTCTCCTTGGGTGGGGGCTTCACCTCCTTCTCAACATCTGGTTTCTCAGGGGATGGACTGCCCTTCCCCTCACAGGGCATAGTGGGGGAGAACAACTAAGAGAAAGGCGAAAGGGCAGAACGTTTAGAGGAAGACAAAGGGATGAGGGGGCACAAAGAAACTCCCCAAAGTGGCATAACGGGAGGACCTCAGGAGCTGGATTCTCCCACACCAGGATCTAACTTACTGAGAAATCAGGCTTCTCCATGTCCTCAAAGAGCACACTGGAGCTAGGGTCGATGTCCATAGACTCCGAGAGCCCTGGATCCTGAGGGCAGAGAACAGAAGCGAAGCTGCTTTAGCCCCGAGGAGCTGCTCCCCACCATCTAGAAAAGTTGACCAGGGAGTCGAAGAGAGGAGACCATATTGGGAAAAGCACCAGTTCCAGATGCAAGCCTTGACTGGTCCCTTAACCTCCACAGGCCTTGATTTCCTTCAGCTTTAAAATGAGGATAAGAATACCTCACAAGGTGGAATTCCCGGCGGTCCAGTGGTTAGGACTCAGCACTTTCACTGCCATGGACCCTGGTTGGATACCTGGTGGGGGGAACTAAGATCCCACAAGCTGCACGACACAGCCAAAAAAAAAAAAAAAAAAGGATACCTCACAGGGCTGCTGTGAGGATCCAGTGAGAAAAAGTGACATGAGAGTGCTTGCTAAACTGCAAAGCACTAAGCAAATCTTACCCTCGTCACTAGGTAAAGGATTCCCAGAGGATTCCAGGAACCAGGAAGATGGGACTGTCAGAAGAAATGATCTAGGGCAAAGAAAAGCCCCCTCACCTCCAGCTTGCTGCTGCTGCTGCCCTCAGCCTCCTTGCGCTCAGGGTCATCGGCAGGGTCATCAAAGGGAGAGGGAGGCCGGGGACCAGGGGCTCCAAAGGCAAGGTCCCCTCGGGAGATGAGGGTGCAAGTGTACATGTTGTGGGAGAAAACATCATGTCGAATCAGTTCACAGAACAGCAGTACCAAGTTAAAGAATTCCACTCGCTCGCTCTCACTTCGGGGGTCCGCTGGAGAGAAGGGATGAGAAAAGATGAGTTAGGGGAACACGAAAGAGACGGGCAGAAAGAGAGAGGGACACACCTAAGGCATGGTGCTCCTAGGGTTCCTGAAGTAGGCAAGAATAGCAATGACTCAAAAAAAAAAAACCCAAAAAACCAAAAGCCAAACCAAAAACAACAACAACAACAATAAAACCAAAACTGTTGAGGGATAAAGTGTGGTTGGTTACCCCAACTCCTGCCCCACACACCATCTCATAAAGGAATACA
Source organism: Balaenoptera ricei (assembly GCF_028023285.1). NCBI lineage: Eukaryota > Metazoa > Chordata > Mammalia > Artiodactyla > Balaenopteridae > Balaenoptera > Balaenoptera ricei. Next base: position 63,420,079 of record NC_082660.1, on the reverse strand, counting down.
GCATCTCTGCTATTTATACGTGAAAATGCTTCGATCGTATGCTCCTGCTTTTATTCTTCTCTTTATTTCTCTACTCTGTTAAACTGTAAGATGAGCAAAGGCTAGAATTATGTCCAAAAGTCATTCTGCATAGAGCTCAAGACAGAAATATATCCAGAAGGCCCTTCATATGCTTTCTGATGACAGGGATGGGTGAGTCTAGGCAGAGGTAACCAGAGGGTTGCAGGGGTCCATACTCAGCATGGGAGCCTGTGTATCCAGAAACTGCAGGAGGACATCCTGGAAAATGGGAGCACTAGGAGCAGAAAGGGAGCCAGAGGCTATGGAACCCTTCTCATCTGCGGCTTCCGATTCTCCACAACGCTGTAAGATGAGAGAACAAACTGTAGGATTGGGTTTTACCTGTTTCTTCACTCGTCCATGTGCAATCCTTGAACTACTGCCTATTTTGGATCCATCCCAATCTTTTCACTTCTACCCTCCCCCCCTTGACTCCCATTTTCTTTACCATCTCCCAGCTGCAGCCTTGGTCACTTCTCTAACTCTGACATCGATCCACTCCTTTCTACTTTTGCCTTATGTCCTCAACTTTCCCTGTACATTCTCTACCCCTTCTTCACTCTCACAACTTCAACTTTGGTCCCACTACCAGCTCAATGTGGCTCCGACCCCAGCTGCCACTGCCCCATGGGCCCCCTAACCTCAGCCTCAATCTCTGCCTGTCTCTTCTCCAGCAGCTTGGCTACCACCATCGCACGATGACGACCAGAGCGCTTGCAGCTGACAGCCCATTCACACAGTAATGATACCACAGCATCATCATCTGAGGAGATCTGGAGACCAAAGGAAGACCAAAGGGGTGAGTAAGGTAGAGTTGGGGACAAAGAACCGAGTTCCAGTCTCCCAGCGACTAGGCCCCATCTTAAAACATCCTAGGCCCAGTAAGACCGGCTGTCTCTTCAGACATCCTCTGGTTTCAATGCCTTGCCAAGCCTTCCCCTCATATATACTGTTGCTCTTGCTCTGTTTTTCACTTCTTCTCTTCCCCTTCTTGCTTATTACCTCGTGCCCATCCTTGCTAGGCCCCAATCCAAAGATTCGATTACAGAGGGAATCAAGAGAGTTGCTGAAGTCAGAGCGCTCAAAACTATGGCTGTCCAGCACTTCCAAAGTATGGAGCACCCGTCCAATGGTGAAGCCTGAGGAGGAAAAGTGGTAAAGGGGACTTTAACTAGAGGCCCGATGTACTCCAACTTTCAGATCTATATGTCCTTACCGTCCCCATCCTTTCCTCAAACATCCTTCTTACTGTCTGTCCTCTGGCACCCACCTGCAGTAGCTTCTTGGCACTTATCAAAAGACCAGCGAACCTCAACGGCCTGTCCTCGCTCCTTGATCTGCTGCTCAATCTCCCGCAACTTTGCACGGACCTGCAAAGAGGAAGGCTTTAAGGATGTAGCAAGGCATACAATAAAGGCCAGGGCTCCAGGCTAAAAGAATAGTAGCAGACTCCGAATCACTATTTCTGAAGGAGTAACTTAAGCCTCTCACATCCCAGTTGCCTGGGGATACCAGGATATTGGTCAGACTTACCTGCTGAGTGAAGGCACTGTTGCCCTCTGGCATGGGCAGGTTGGAGGGGGCAATAGGCAGGTGGTCAAGTGGTGAGCCAGTCTTGATTCGGCTATCAGTCAGCGAGTAGTGCCAAACCAGGGCACTAGGACAACACAGGAGGATGGTCTGCCAGACAGGAACAGCTAAGTCAAACTCAGTTATCACGGCTACCTGTCTAGAAGCCCATTATAAGACCCAATCCTTCAGTTTCTGATCCAAAGTTATTCTGAGCCCCTGGGGTGGCATCACTCCATCTCTGAGCCCCTCTCCTCATCCACTCTCCTAAAAGGCTTTGGGCCTACTATTTAGACCTGGAAGGGAACTAACTGAAAAGGAACTAAGACCCCAGAAATGAGAAGCCAACAATTTCCAAGCAAGTACTCAGTGCCTACTCTCGCCTCCAATTTAGAACCGCTCCCATTTTCCAGGACAGGCACCTGAGTCTTCTCAAGATGCCTTTTAATACTTCCATGGGCCCACCTAGTACCTACCTGAAGGATACAGCTGAGGCCAAAAACTAGGGGCCGGTGCTGAGGGCACATAAGCAGGTCACTAAAGGGTGTAGAGGGTGTGCTGCTAGTTGGGGGCTGAGGAGCAGGGGTCGTGGGCAGTGTGCTTGTTGACTGAGCAGACATCACATGAGATGAGTGACTGCTCACGCCATCCAGCTGCAGGGCCAGTCTCCGTGTACAGAAGTAGGCAAGGCGGCGGGAGAGGTATGCAGACTGAACGAATTCCCCAGAGTACTGTCAAGACACGATGATTAAAACCCCCCAGTTGGGGACTTCCCTGGTGGCACAGTGGATAAGACTCTGCACTCCCAATGCAGGGGGCCTGGGTTCGATCCCTGGTCAGGGAACTAGATCCCACATGCATGCCACAACTAAGAGTTTGCAAGCCACAACTAAGGAGCTCGCCTGCCACAACTGAGGAACCCTGGAGCCGCAACTAAGACCTGGTGCGACCAAATAAATAAATAAATATTAGGAAAACAAACAAACAAACAAAAAACAGTTCTCTCCAAGGGACATTGCTTTCACGTCTTATATCTCCTTACATCCTCCCTAGACCCCCCAAATCCTAGGCCTTACTCGAAGCAGCAGGGGCAGCAGCAGTTTAAGCAATTCATCCTCTCCAGGGCGGATTTTCTCAAAACACTCAAGTACCCAGGTCAGGAACTCATGTCTGTCCAGCATTCCGTCCTATGGGTACAAGGGATGGGAAGAGGATTAGTTTTGCTGAGGGACTATCAGAGATGAGGCAGAGGAAGTAAAGGAAAGAATGAAGAGAACCATGAGTGGGGCAAGGTGGCAGGCAGATTCTGTTCTATGCTGGCAGAGTGTGAGGTCAGGCTCAATCCCACGTCCCACATGACATGCCTTCTTCCTACCTGAAACATGAACATGGCCAGCTTCTCATTGTAGTCCCACTGCCGGATTGCCACCTCTACATCATGGGGCAAGGGCCCTATAGTAGAACCACAGCCCCCGCTTCCGGAAGGCCCTGGCCGGTAGTATTCAGCCATCTTTTGCAGCTGCTCCCATAAGTACTTGGTGATGATCTGAGTCCATTCTAGGGAAAAGATGGGAATAGGGCTATTTTATACTGTCCCTTTGCTTAGAACACCTTCTGTCCCCCACCCCCAGTCACCATACTTCTAAATCCTATTCATCCCCTTAGGCTCTAGTCAAATGCCACCTTCAACAACAAGGTCCTACTGTATAGCACAGGGAGCTATATTCAATATCCCATAATAAACAATAATGGAAAAGAATATGCAAAAGAGTGTATATATATATATGTATATATATGTAAAACTGAATCACTTCGTTGTACACCAGAAACTAACATGACATTGTAAATCAACTATACTTCAAAAAAATTAATTAAAACAAAACAAACAAAGAAACAAATGCCACCTTCCTAAAGCCTTCCCAGGTGTCCCCAAAAGAAAGTAATCTTTTTGTTCACTGAATTCTCAAAGAACCTTCTGCCTCCACTTTTGACACTACGCTTCTATATTCAATGATGGGATTCATACATATGCCTTAGCATCCCTACTAGACTATACGCATCCTAAGGGCAGGGGTTAGGTAGTGGTCATCTTTATAGCCCAGTACATGCACACAGTAGATACTCAAGATACTTGATGCTTACTAATTGAGTGAATGCAAGATACAAGCAGAAGCAAGGAATACAGATGAGGAAGGAGAATAATTGCAAGGGTCTCTCTACCACTCCTGGAAGCGATCAGTGGTGGGACCTCTGGTATTAGGAGTTACTCACCCATGAAAGGGTCAATGACATGTCTCTTCTTAACCTTGGTCTCTGTGATCGCTGCATAGTAGGCACAGGTCATCTTAATGAGCCAGGCAGCCCGCATCACAGGCACTGTGTACTTGGCCAAGTACCCAAACACTTCTTCCTTCTTACTGAAAATGGGGACCTGGATGGACATCGCAAATAGTGAGACCTCTCTCACCTCCATGAGCTGGCACCCGTGTAGCTTCATCTGGGAATCGGAGGGTACTTGGTACCCGCACTCCCCTCCTTGGCCTGAAGAACAGGAAACAGTACCTCACCTTTTTGGCTAGTTGTGTGAGTGGCTTGGTGCCAGCCAGATCGGTGAACCAGGTGTTAATGGCACTCTGGGATCGTGCAGTCACCAGCCAGAAGTTGTCCTTCTGGTTCACCTGGGGCTTCCTTCTACCGGTGTCAGGGAGGGTGTTACAACGTAACTTCTCTGCAATAATGCTGCTGAAGTTGGAACTGATCTGAGGGAAGAAAAGTACACCTCAGGGTGGGAAGAAGGGGCGAAGAAGTGGTTGTGCCTTTGATGGGCAAATGCCAATGTGGTAGCATTAGGTTATGAAGGAAAACTCAGCCATTTAGGTCATCCCTTTAAGTCTTCCCAACCCAGGGCCTTTGCCCCTTCTCAGATTCTTCCAGCCTTTTCCTTCAGCCTGGCAGGGTTGTCTCACCTTGGCAGGATTGAAGTTGACGTTCTTGGCACTGCCATGTTCATCCCCAGAGACAGCTGGCTGGTTATTGAAACCTTGTTTTACATTCAAGGCCGTTAGTTCATCCTGAGGCAGGAAAACGACATTTTAGCTTTTTTTTTTCCCTTGGGGGTGGGAGTGGGGGTGGGGGTGGTGGGAGAGGAGGGCAGAAGAGAGGGGAACAAGGGGGGAAAAAGGTAGGAGGAGGATTCGGATATTCGGTCCAAATATTCATTTGGACCCCACCCTCACTAAGATTCCCAATTCCCCAGAGCTCGCTCAACGGCACTCTGCCCCTGCGAGCTTGCAAGCAGCCGTAGCTCACCCAGCAGCCTCAGACAACTTTCTGAGCTGTGTGTGTGTGTGGAGAGGGGGGCGCCTCCAGCGTGGCCCCGATATCACTCCCGGTTCGCGCCCAGGAACCACCCCTCACCCCCACTAGGTCCTACTCTCCTACACCAGCCCACTTTACTCTTCCCCCTTTCGGGACTTGCGCTCCCACCAAACCGCCCCGCCCCCCCCTTCCCGGAGCCATCAGTTCTTCCTCCTATGGCGATGGCTGGCCCCTGGCCCCGTGGGAGCCCGGATTTCTGAACTCACCTCCTTCTGTTTGGGATCTTGAGGGTATACATCGGGAGGCCCCAGCCGCGGCCGCTTCAGGGGCCGGTGTTCGTAGCTCAAGATCCCGAAGGCCGCCATCTTGCCCAGCCCGTAGCGCCAGAGGCGCCAGCCGGGCCCGGCCGCGGGGGAGGGGGAGAGGGAGCCGAAAAGGGGGGCGGCGGTGGCGAGGACGGCAGCCGAGAGACAACAAGGGGGCACATTAGAAACTCTCGATCATTGCCGGAAACTACCGAGGGAAACCGAGGGACGCCGGGAACCGTCGGACAATACCGACCGCAGCGGGGGCGGGGGCGGGGGCGGGGGCGGGGCCCATCCCGGCGTGGGGCGGAGCTCCGCGCGCGGGGAGCTTTTCCGCCCCGGCCGCCGGAGGATCGATTTCACTCAGTCAAGATCCCTGCAACGTCCGCCAGCCAGGCGCTGGGGATACGAACCCGCGAGGCGTGAGTCGGCCGCGGCGCTGAGCTCCGACTGGAACTGGATTCCCAGCGCCTCGCTCAGTTCTCGGCCTAGAATAAGTGCTCGAACGTCTGTGCGTTGCTTAGAAACTCTGCCTTTTGCAAACCGCTTCTTTGTTTCTTAGTTCCTGCATCTGAAAAATGGGTGTACTAACACCTTCAAGGGACTGTTGCGAAGATTGGAAACTATGTATGCCTAAGAACGCACCTATTAAACCCTGAAAGGTCGGCTCTAATCTTTATTAGAAACTATGTATGCATAAGAAAGCACCTATTAAACCCTGAAAGGTCGGCTCAAGGTCTTTATGGTCTAGCCCTGAGGTTCTTAACCTCTTCTGCTTCACAGTCCCTTTGAAATGCTGATGGAAGCTATGGCCCTTCTTCCCAGAAGAATGCACGTAGAGATATACAAAACGTTAGATACTTTGCCGGGAGATTCTTAGACCCCCTCCTGAAGTTCACTCACATATCCCCTAAGGGTCCATGAACTCCAGGTTAAGAACCCTTGCTGTATCGAAAGAGGCACCTACTGAGTGTCAGATGCTTTTCAGACATTGTCTCCTCTAATCCGCAAAAAACCCCTATGAGTTAGGGATTATTATTGTCTCCATTTTGTGGATGAGGAAGCTGGTTTTCAAAGAGTGGAAGTTTGCTTGCCCTATATTATATGGCTACTGTGTAACAGAGCTGAGACTAGGATTTTTTCTTGTCTCTGTCTCTCACTCTCTCTCTTTAAAGTAGTGTATCATCTCATTGCTGTTCTTTTTTTTCCTGCCTTTTTAAATTGCAGTATATTCGATGTACAATATCATATCAGTTACAGGTGTACAACATAGTGATTGACAATTTTTAAAGTTTATACTCCATTTATAATTATTATAAAATATTGGCTATATTCCCCGTATTGTACGATATATCCTTGTAGCTCATTTTATACATAATAGTTTGCACCTTAGTCCCCTACCCCTATATTGCCCCTCCCGCCTTCCCTCTCCCCACTGGTAACCCCTAGTTTGTTCTCTGTATCTGTGAATCTATTTCTTTTTTCTTATATTCACTACTTTGTTGTATTTTTTATCTTTTTTTTTTTTTTTTTTGGCCGCGCGGCTTGCACGATTTTAGTTCCCCAGTTCCCTCACCAGGGATGGAACCCGTGCCCCCTGCAGTGGAAGCGCGGAGCCCTAACCACTGGACCACCAGGGAATTCCCTGTTGTATTTTTTTAGATTTCACATATAAGTGATATCATACTTTTCTTAACTCTTGATATTCTTTCTATGATGGTATTGCCTTTTAGAGAAAAGATAGAGTGCTGTAATAAAAGTAACAAATAACAATAAATAAAAAATAATAAAATTAGCACATAACAAATAAAAGTAACAATAACACAATGCTATTGAATCACAATGGAAAGACAAATTAATTCTGATTGGGGAGAGGAAGACATATTGGAGGAGGTAACATTTGCGCTAACCCTGAGGAATTTAAACCCACGGAAAATTAGGGTGGGTTAGAACATAAGCACAGTGCCTGGCACATATTAAGGGCTCAATAAATGTTTACTAAATAAACTATTTATGTAAATAGTGTCTCTAATCAGCTCTGCGTTTGGGGGAAGATACATCTGGCAACAGAATGAAGAATGGATTAGAGAGCAGGGGGCCTTTGGAAAGGGAGGCCAGGTAGTGGGTTCTAGTACTAATCGTGACTAGAGGGAATGAAAGGCTGATTTAGCACCGTGGCTCTGGTCGTGGAAAGGAGGACACGACTGGGAGAAACACAACAGAAGTAGAGCTGATAGGATTCTCAGGGTGAGAGAGACGGAGGAATCGAAGATGACTTTGAGGTTTGAAGTCTGGGTGACTGAGAGGGTGATGATACCATTAACTGAGATACGGAACACAGGAAGAGAAGCAGATTCAGGGGAAGATGAGGAGTTTGAAGCCAGTATTGTTGTTCCTTCATTTCCAGAATCTGCTTCTAAGTCAGACCTCCTCACCAGTCACAATGGGGACCCAGCTCTCGCAACAGCTAAGGGTGGCTATTCTGGTTTGGATAAGGTCAGAGGAAAGATAGCTATAGATGCGCCCATGGGAGCCAAGACTGCAATTTCCATCCAGCCAAGACAGTAGAGCTTTGATAGCAGTTTCAGGGTGACTGAGCCAAGGAAGGAGCATAGCATAGGATGGAGGGAGGTTCAGACCCTCCACTATGTGGGATAAAATAATTTAGATGAGAAGGTGGCCGGGAGCGGTGGTGGTGATGAACAGATCCTTCCCAGGATCTAGGTAGTCTGAGGTTTCTTGGGTCTGTGACAATATTGGATACCCAGCTTTAGTCTCTACTTAACACCACATTGCAGTGGTGGTGTTACTTCTACAGATTAGATTAACACCTAATCTCCCAGAGGATTTAGCCTGTGTCATAGCACACATTCACCACACCCTCCGTAAAGCCCTGGCTTCTAAGGTTCTTTCCACCGGAAGTTATGACAGAAGGAAATGTGTGGGTGGGGAGGGGTAGTGGGTAAGGGGCCCAGGTTCCTGACACAGTCTACACCCAGGGAACGAAGAGTAAGCACCATGTTGAAGCCGCCATTGCCACTCAGATCCCTCTTATTCCTGCAGCTGCCTCTGCTGGGGGTGGGGCTGAACCCAAGTGTCCTCACGCCCAATGGGAATGAAGACATCACAGCTGGTGGGAAACCTGGGACTGGAGGAGGTTGGTGAGAAGGGAAGCTGTGGGAAGGGGTCCTACTGAATTCTGGAACCTGCCACTGGACATTGGAAGGATGCAGGCAGAGTTTTAAGAGTACCATGGGGAGGGCAAGGGGAAGGGTTCCCTGCCTCACGCTGCTTCTTCTGACCATCGTGTCTTCTCTTCCCCTCCCCCACTTCATTTTTTCCCCAACCTAGACTTCTTCCTGACCTCTACACCCCCTGGGACCCTCAATGTTTCCACTCTGCCCCTCCCAAAGGTTCAGTGTTTTGTGTTCAATGTCGAGTACATGAATTGCACCTGGAACAGCAGCTTTGAGCCCCAGCCCACCAACCTGACTCTGCATTATGGGTAAGAGAAGGGGAGAGGGGATCGTACGGGGGAGGAAGAGGAGGTGGGCTAGATGTGAGAGACTGCGTGGGGACCAAGAGAGTATCCCAGGCTCCCCACTATTTTCTCATGGGGTAAGTCATAAGTCAGTTCAGAGGAGCTGAGGCTGGGCTGTGGAAATCTGGAGTACCCAAGTTTACCTCACTGTTCTTCTTCCTTGAAATCTTTCTCTAGGTACAAGAACTTTAATGATGATGATAAACTCCAGGAGTGTGGCCACTATCTGTTCTCTGAAGGGATCACTTCTGGCTGTTGGTTTGGAAAAAAGGAGATCCATCTCTACCAAACATTTGTTGTCCAGCTCCAGGACCCATGGGAACACAGGAGGCAGCCCGAACAGTTGCTAAAACTGCAGGATCTGGGTAATTTGGAAAGGAGGATCAAAGGATATTGTGGGGTATTGGAGTATATAAACTAGTGTTCTTTCACCATAAGGGTACTTGGGCAGAAAAGAGGCGAGGAATAGAATGGGGAAGGGAGGAGGGCTCAGGCGCACTACCTTCAGGATCCTGACTTGTCTAGGCCAGGGGAATGACCACACACGCACACCTATCTCCAGTGATCCCCTGGGCTCCGGAGAATCTGACACTTCGCAACCTGAGTGAATTCCAGCTAGAACTGAGCTGGAGCAACAGACACTTGGACCATTGTTTGGAGCACCTGGTGCAGTACCGGAGTGACCGGGACCACAGCTGGACTGTGAGTGAGTGGGGATAGCAGCTCAGGCTGAGCAAGTGGGGATGAAGGATTCAATCAGCCAATAGGAAGGCCTGAGCCCCAGCTCCCCTTCTGTGCCTCCCAGTTCCCCTGCCCACCTTCCACCCTCCTCTGACTCCTTTCCCTCTCATCACCAGTGAGTTTTCCTCAAGGTTTCCCTACCCATGCTCTTCCCAAAACCAGAAAGGCAAGTAAACAAAAGCAAGCCTTTAAGGAGGCATTAAATTCTAGGCAGTGAAGGGAGCAGTGTGGCTTGAGTAGTCAAGAGAGGAGGGAGAAACTGGGAAGAACCAGAAGATGACCTGGGGGGTGGGGGTGGGGGGCAGCAGTTTCCGTTCTCCCTTCTTTTATAGACACCCATCTTTCCCTCACCCTCTTTCTCCTCAAGGAACAAGCCGTGGACTACAGACATAGCTTCTCTCTGCCTAGCGTGGATGCACAGAAATTCTACACGTTCCGTGTTCGAAGCCGCTATAACCCACTCTGTGGAAGCGCTCAGCATTGGAGTGACTGGAGCTGCCCCGTCCACTGGGGCAGCAATACTTCAAAGGGTAAAATGGGCCTAATGCATCACCCCGACCCATGAGCCCAGGAACCTTTCTAGCACCACTGTCTTTTGCCCTACCTCCCTACCCCTAAGCCCCCAAACTTGGTGGCTCATCTCCCCTCACTGTTCAACTCCAACCCCCAGGAAGCAGGATTTTTCTGTGTAGGGTTGGATCAGTGTGTTGTTACAGTAGGGGGGTGGATTGGGAAGGAGGCTGAGGGGGTCCTCAAAGGGGATACAGAATGTATAAAATTTCCCTGCAGCATTCCCAGAAAGCCTGCATGGTAAAGATGGCTTTGGAATCAGGCAAATCTAGGGTTTAAACCTGCCTCTGCCACTTCCTACCTCTTTGACCTTGGGCACATCACTCACCTCTTTGATTCTGTTTCCTCATCTGTAAAATGGAGATAATAATTGCTCCCCGCCCCGTTCAGGAGTTATGAGGATTAACTATACAGATAGCGTTTAGCACAGTGTCTGGCACCAAGTTGGGGCTCTAAATGTTGGCACGTAGTAGGGGCACTACAAATGTTCGGTCTCTTTTCCTTTCCTCTTTTCGATAGAGAATCCTGAGAATCCTGAGACTCCTTCGTTGTTTGCATGGAAAGCTGTGCTGATCCCCCTTGGCTCCATGGCATTTATCGTGAGCCTCATCTGTTTGTACTGCTGGCTGGAACGGTGAGAATTCAGAATCCCAGAAAAATGAGGTGGGGGTGGTTGGGAATAGGGGAAGAGGGTTATTACCGGGTCTCCAGGAGTAGAGGGCGGGACAGTAAGGAATGAGGGATCACCCAAGTGGGCATGGTGATGGAAGGAAGATGCAGGCACAGACAACACAGAATCACTACATTCCATGTGGGAGAACTGGGAGAAGGGTAATACAAGAGCGTAACCGATGTATTCCTGCTCCCTCTTTCTCCACACTCAGGACGATGCCCCGAATTCCTACCCTCAAGAACCTAGAGGATCTGGTTACTGAATACCATGGGAACTTTTCGGTGAGAACATTGTCATAGGCAGACTGCAGTCTGTCAATGGCCAACTGCCTGCCAGCTAGACAGACAGGGCATGGGGGGCAGAGGGGAGGGGAGGGGGGCCTGCACTAACAGGATGTGGCCGACCAGTTGGGGGATGGGCTAGACGCAGAGAGACACCCAGAAGAACTGATCCTAGATTGGTTGAGGCAGATGGAAACAGTGGTATTGAGGGCCCAGGAGTGTGTGTGTCCCTTCTGTAATCACAGTGGTTGCAGATCTTGGGAGAGTTCCCCTGGCACAGAGCCTGGGTCTTTTACTTCCTGCTCCTAATTGAGCCCTGACCTGGAGATATCTGTCTTTAGGCCTGGAGTGGTGTGTCTAAGGGACTGGCGGAAAGTCTGCAGCCAGACTACAGTGAACGGCTCTGCCACGTCAGTGAGATCCCCCCAAAAGGAGGGGAAGGGCCTGGGGGCTCCCCCTGCAGCCAGCATAGCCCCTACTGGGCTCCTCCATGTTACACCCTGAAACCTGAGCCCTGACACCCTGACAGAACCCCAGGGCCCTGTAGCCCTAAATTGTACTAACTTGCCCTCGTCCAACCAACCTGGGTCCAGTGCTCACCTCGCCCCCCTGTGGCTGATTTTGAATTTTGTGCCCCCTATAACTGCCTTCTCATTCAATATCTCCTACTTGAGAATTGCCCCTTTGCCCTGTCCATGTTTCTCATCTCCCCCAGCCCAGCCCTTCCTCCTCACAGCATTGCTTCTGCTGTCCCTCCCTCCCTCCCCCTTTCCATCTACCCTTCAACTGTTCCAGAAACGAATGAGAAATAAAAGTTCTGTTGATAATCATCAAGGAAGTCTGCTGTTGCGGAGGGGGAGGGAGCAAGGGAAACGTGGGGTGCAATGCGGGTGGGAGGCATGGTGCTGAGGGGAGGAAAGGGGCGTGGTGGATTCATGCTGCGGAGGCAGCGGCACTACAGACTCACTGGAAAAGAGTGCTGTTCCAGAAACGGACTTTTCTCTAGGCGCCCTACACTCCTTCTAGGGGCCAGTTTAGAGTTAGATTTACCATGCTGCCCCCATTTTCTTTTGTTGTTGTTGTTGCCCCCATTTTAACAAATCTTTTATAGGCCCCACCCAGGTTCTTCTCCCCTTAGCCTTACCTCACCTTCTGTCACACATACCACTTCTGACCTCATAATCCCTCAGCTGCAGCCTCAGGCCCCACCCCTAGGGATGCTGCTTATCCACAACTGCCCATAGCTCTCTCCTGTTTGCCCAGTCTGGACCTCCTCAGCCAATTTAATCCATCTTCCTCTCCAGTCCCCTGACCTTATGGGCCCACTTGGCCCCCCAAGGCCTCTAGAACACCCTCCTTCTGCCATGACTTATTAAGACTCTCTGAAGAGTGAGAAGATCTTCAGAGCATGTTCATCTTTATCAAACATGGAGGTGAGGGGTATCACAGAGCTGGAGTCTATGTGTAGGGTTGGGGATGTTGGAGGGCAGTGGAGATCACAGAGATGGTATAACTGAGGAAGGACCACATGCCCCGTGCCATCTCTTCTCAGATAATCGGCAGTTTCTGGCCAATACTAATTGTTCTGTCCTCCTGTTGCTGCATTATGTCCGTCATGAAGTGGGGTTGCGTGACACAGGTGAGGAGTGTGGGGAGGGGACTCATGGCCAAGGGTCAGAAGTAGCAGGGTCATCTCTAGCCCTCAGGTCCTCCTGCTGGCAAGAAGAGAGCTCCTTGAATCCCGACAGCTTCCTCCAACACATTCTGAATAGGATCACTGGCCTCTTTTGCTCCCTCTCTCCCTCCTTAGCTGCCCCAATTACCCTTTGGTCTCCCTCCAGACACCATCGATTTGTGTGATGCAATGGGGACAATGCAGTTGTTTTTCCTGATGAAGACCCTTGGAGACTATGCCAACAAATTCCTTACAGCTCGAAACACCTACTACGTTTGTAGGGTGGAGCATGGGGCACCAGGTAGCGGCTTGGGAGCATTCCCCAGAGATAGAGCAAGGCCCCAAAGATGGACCGTGAACCTGGTCCTTCAAATAGGGCCCCCTCAACCAGATCCAAATTGACCGCCTCTAGTCAGCCTAAGAAAGGGCACTGCCTCTCTGACATTGGTTAGGTTAGTACATTCTATGCACCGCTCCCCACCTCCCCTGACCTGACCTAGGGATGGACCAGAGGGGAGAAAATAAGGTACACCAGCTCAAGGTAGTGTTGAGTGTTAGGGTCCTGAAATCTTGGGCTTTGGAAGGGTGGAGGCTGGGTGACGGGGGCTGGGGATTGTGCACTGCCGTGTTCACAGGAACTGGACTTAAGAATGCCTACAGAGCTTTTGTGCCCCTCCTTAAGAACCCAGAACCCAAGATAATTGGTAAGGAGCATGATGGAGGAAGGAGGAACATGGAGGGTACTGTATAACGGTGGGTGATGGAGAATATAGGGTGGGGCTGGTGTAGTCCATCAGGTAGGATCACAAGATCCTAGGAAAAGGGGAATAGGGTCTAGGGCCACTTCAGAAGGGATGTTTAGCTCAAACCAGGTGCAGTGTGCGTGTGTCACTCATCCCTCCTCGCTGTTTCTCAGCCATCTCCTCAGTACATCTCCCTATCCCCACCACATCATTCCCATCTTTCCCTTCACCTTTTGCTCTTGGAGTCTTGGTGTCCCGATTGCCACTGAAAAGAGCAAAGCTTAGGCACCTTCAGGTCACTCCTCAGCCTAGCTTTAGGCCCGGTTACTCCAAGTGATCATTTGAATGATGGGAGGGACAGGATGGGAAGGGAAGGTCTCCAGTCCTCAGAGGTGAGGGCACCTTTTCCTGATTCCTAGATGCCTTGCATACACAATGTGACCTCCTGAAGAGGGGTCAAATTGAACTGTTTAGAAGCCAAGAAGCCAAGAAAGTCGCTCCAATTGAATTGTCAGTGAAACTCCCAGTAAGACTTCCCAAACATGGTCTGTCCCAGCAACCTCCTTTCCCCACCAAGTCTACCGAAGGCTCCTCCACCCTGGCCCTCTGGGATGAATTTCCTTTCCAAATCCAACATCCATGCCCAAGACCTGCCTCTCACCTCTTTTGTCCTGCCTTCGGCCCTAGTTTGTAGAAAGCTTCCCTGCAGGGGCCTCTTTCTCTACTTACCGACCCTTTCCTTTTCCAGTCCAAATCATCAAGATGCTCAGATGAAGTGGGGACCACTCGCAGTGGTCCACTCTTTAAGACCAGAGGGAACATTATCCGTAGTAGGGATAAACATTGCTAACAAAATAAAGTGACCAAATGAGAGCAGCAATACTAGGTATGAAATTACTGGCATTTAATGTGAGGTTCCTTTTTTCAAGAAAGACTTCTTCTCCCAATATCTGCACCAAGGCTTAAGTCTGCGCCAGGCATTGTGGAGGCTCTCAGGGTGGGTAGGGGCAGCAGGAGCCGGCGGGGGCAAGCACATGGGTGGGGGTGAGGAAAGACAGCGAAGTCTAGCACAATGAGCCTCTGAGGGACAGAGTGGGGGGTGGGGTCTTCTCCAACCAGACAACCTCCCCCTGGGAGGCCTATCACAGCCTGCCTACTCCTGCTGGGGTTAGGTGACGGATGGGGATGGGCATCTTCCCCCCCCCCCACCGCCACACTCCACCAAGTCCCCGTCTGAAATTCCCCCACCCCCCACCAGTCTGCCTCTGGGCAGTCCCTACCTCCCCCTCCGCTATCCGCGTGGAACAGCGAGGCAGCAGAAACCAGAGCTGGTTATAGGCATTTATTGAATTTATTCATTTATTGATTTGACACACTTCCCCACTCCAATCTAGCACATGATACAATCTGGGTAGGCCAGGCGCTGACACAGGAAATGATGGGAACCCACAGCAGGGGCGGGGGAGGGGACAATGCAAAGGGGACTGGGGGAGGGGCTGCTTTGGGGGCTAGGGTGGAGAAGGAGCCCCAGATGGCCTTTCCTAGCAGGTGCTAGTAAACCTGATCCACATTCCCCTCCATCCCTGCTCATTTCCCAGACCCTCAGCCAAGCTCCCCAGCTCCCCTTTCCCTGTTCCGCCCCTCCCCCTGCCTGCCACTGCACACACTTCCACATAACCCCTGCAGTCAGGCAAGGGGAAGAAGGGCAGGGACAGCTGTCTGGGGCCTTGAACAGGGAGGTCTCTGTGCCTAACTTTACCACCCTAAATCCTTCCCTCCTTCTCTTCACCCCCCTCCCACCCCCTTCCCAGGCCACAAACTCATTCCTGGCCCTCAACGCACTCTCCCACCATAGCACGAACCCAGAGGGGGTCACACGAGAGTGTGACTGTGCCCCAACACCACACACTCCCAGGCACAAGGTGACAGAGTGAGGGGACCTGGCTTAGGGAAACTCCAAGCTAGTTCTGTGCAGGCCGTGTTTTACACCTGGTCCTCACGGGAGCTCTTCCCCTTGCCCCCTGCTCTCTGCTGACCTGGGGTTCTCTCCCCTACTTCCCCCATGTTTCCCGGAGTAACGTCTGTAGTGTTTGCATCAGGTCACTATGAGAAAGCCTTCAGAAAGAAAAAAGCATTCTCCCCATCACTAGCACCTTGCCACTGTTAAAAATCTCTATATTTGTGTTTATATTTCTTTAAAAGTTTATAAAAAGCCTTTCTGTTATCTGTAGCCTTCCAAGGGTGATTTGGCCTGGTGAGCCACTCCAGGCTTCAGACCTTGGCCCTTCCAGCTCCCCATTACCATCCCCCGCAATCCCACAACACTGGCCCAAGGGGCCACTGCATAAAAATCCCAGGCTCAACCCAGCCTGGACCAGCTCAGATAAGACTCTACAAAATATCCTGCTCCCAAAGGCAGGGGTAAGGCCACTGGTGACTTCACATTTCCAACAGTACTGCCCGCCCCTGCTACAAAACCTATGGGGTGGGAATGGGGGGGGGCCGAGGATGGCTCCTGAGAGGGGGGCCTTACCCCCTAATTGGCACAGTGAGAATAAACCCTCTCCCTTTCCCCCTCCCCTTTCCCTCCCCACCCCCAGCTTTATAATTTCCTCAACACCCAGGTGAGCAGACCCTACCCTAGGTCTAAAGCAGGGTCCCAAATTCCCAGGGAGGGGTCAAGGGTAAAGAGTGGATATGGGCACGCCTGGCTCCGTCTCTGAAGCAGGGAATAAAGCTGCCAGCCAATGGCTCAGGGATCTGTGGGAAGAGAAAACGGAGGACAACGTAAGAGGCTCATCTGGGGCATGACAACTTTCCACCATCAAGATCCACACCAAGGAAAACAGAGACGGCCCCTTCCCCACCTCTCCCATCCTACCTTGTAGGGGTGAGCACTGCTGAGGGGCCTGGAGGTCCCATATGGAAACTATGCCACTCTAACATGACATCCTCCCTCCAGTTCCCCGGCACCTCCAGCTACCCCTTGTTCTACCTCTCCTTTGCTCAATCACAGGACTAGCTGGACACCTAGGAGGAGGTATGGGTTGTGAGAGGCTACCGTGATTCGGAGGTGCCGTACCTGGCTCAAAGTTGAAGTCCAGTCCTTCGCCCCCATCCATGAGGTCACTGATGATGTTATCCATGTCACACTCCAGATTCTCCATGTACATATCAAGATCGAGATCCTGAGGCATTCGGTCTTGGCTTGGAGCTTCAGTAGGAGGTGTGAGCACAGGAGCCCCCAGGGGCTTGGGGACGGGAGCACCCGCCATGACTGGAGGCGGTGCTGGTGCTATCATCGGAAGGGTGGGAACCAGACCGCTGGGGCCTGGAGCCTCTAGGGGCTTAGGACACAGGCCACCCCCTGTGCCTAGCTTACTGGAGGAAGGTATCCCCCCCAGCAACAGAAGTGTCGGAGCCTGGGACAGAATGGGATCTACCTGGGTCATGAGGACATCAGCAGGAGGTGGTGGCGTATCAGAGGTGAGCAGGGCCTCCAGGGACTGGGAGCTTGAGAAGCACCCTTCTCCCGCTGACAGGGGCCCCTCTGCTGGGCTGAAGAGGGAGGTGCTGTAGGTGTGTAAAGGGCCTGAAACCCCAGGATGCTGCAAAGAGAAGCCAGAGAGGCTGCTCCGAGACAGCAGGGAATGGGGAGATGTGAGATTGAGCCCATCTAACAGCTCCAGATCTTCTTTTAGGGTGGAAGGGACACCCCCAGCATAGCTGCTGGCCGAGGCTGGCATTTCCTCTTCCGCCAGCACCTCAGGCTCTGGCCTCCGGGGAGAGGGCCGGGTGCTGACAGTGCTAGCATTCGAACTGCTTCGTGGACGGAAGGTGCTCCACACGTCAGCTTCCTCGTGGCTTCGAGAGCAAGGGCTGCCTGACCACTTGGCAAAGTGGCCAACAGGGCTCCTCGGAGTGGCACCTTCGGGCGGAGCTGGCAGCACAGCTGGTTTCTTCTTGGGGGCCTTGCTGCGGCCCCGGAGCAGCTTGCTGCTGCTATCCATGGAGGCTGCCCGGCGGCGGGGCGCCTTGCCACTCTTGCCTCCCTCTGGATTCAGCATCCACCAAGAGCTCTTGCCGGTAGCCTCGTTGTGAACCTTGATGAACTTGCTGTGCAGGGACAGGTTGTGGCGGATCGAGTTCTGGAGGGGGCAGAGGCAACAGGAAAGGGAGGTCAGTGGCCGGCAGTGCAGTCTAAAAGGACGCTGGGATGCAGCGGGGGCATTCCTGGAGACGCAAAGCTAGTCAAATCCAGGGGGGAAAAGAGGCAAAGGTATGGGTGGGGGGTGGTGGCAGGGGATGAGACCACACACAGTTCCCACCCGAGCAATGAGCTACTCAGAGGGCACTGTGCCCCCCTCCCCGCCGCCCCCCCCCACCAAGAGCTCACAGCACTCTACCCCTCCCAAGTCTCTGGTGGCTGTCTGGGGCTTGTGGGAGTTGGGAAGACGCACTCCTCGTTCAGCAAGAACTAGGCTCAAGTGGGAAAGAGCATTCCACAGCTCCACCCCTTTCCTTGAGTGCAGGCTTGGGTGGAATTTACAGGACAGTGGCGCAACAGCAGCCCAGGACAGACCCACCCTGTCCTGAGCCGGTCCTCTGAACTGGCTGAGGGGCTGGAACCTCAGCAAGGCTGGTGCTCCACTCTGCACAGGGCATTTGGGCCCCGGCTCGCTATAGGATTGGCAGATTCCTTTTTTCTGATTTCTCCCAATTCCTGGACACACACCCTCAAGTACATTCAGGCCAGGCTTGTCCCTGTGCCTCAAATACACCAGGCCCATCCCTCCCTCCCTCCTTGTCCCGGGAAGGATCTCCCCTCTCTAAATTCTACTAGCTCGTCAAGATCAAGCTGAAGTCCTCTCTCTTTTCTAAAGTGGTTGCTTGACTTCTGCAGCCAAATTTCTTGTACAGCATTTTTCATCTGTTCCACGCAAATTTCCCCAATCTATATTATGCTGTTTATGGTTTCAAGTAATTCGTCTTATCAAGTGTAAACGCCAGGACATGTTGTCCAGGTGGGCAGCCCCCAGCAGTGCCCCCCTCAGAGTGCCAATCTCCCAGTACATAATCAATATTTGTTGCCTGATTGGTGGTTGGCCCTCTGGTGACGGATGGTGAATCTCCCCTTGAGGCTCCGTCAGCTCTTGAGTGCCTTGAGTATTAGAAGCTGTGTTCTTCCTTCCTCCCTCGCTGCTGATATTCTGCTAGAGATAAGTTTTTTTCTCCAGGGGCCCAGGGAGCTGAGATTGGCAGCTTCTTGAGCCCCCAGAGCAGCTTATTTCTACTGGCTGCTCCAGGCTAGTTACACCATCATTTTGTGTCCGCCCCACCCCACCCTCCAGGAACCTCCCTTCTCTTTCCTACCTCCTTTTCCCCACTTCTCCTCAGGAATTTGTGCATAGGATCTCCAACCTTAGGGGCATTTGACCTCCCACATGAAGCTCTTTAGTGTTTAGAAACTTGGGAGGAGCCCAGAAGGGCTTGGAGCAACTAGCAGGCTGAGGCTATGGACAGTCAGAAATCACTTCATGTGTTTCAGACTGATGCTCTAGATAAGGAGACCCTTTGCCTGGGGAAAGATGCTTAAGCAGCCTCTTGCTCCAGGGCTCTTTAGAAGTCGTTGTCTCCCTGGGACCCTGTAGTAATGGCATTCCAACTACTCTGGCTGCGTTATAATGTTTTTGGTTCCTTCAAGGAATCACACTTGTCCATCCAGCCTGGGCTCTTAGTAACTGAGAACCACAGTGACTTTTGGCACTGTGATTTCCCCCTCACCCCCTGCCTTTCCATCCTCTAACTCTGGGTCTACTGAGAAGGCTCATTCCTTTCCCTACTACTCAGTACCCACGAGTGCCAGTTGTTCATCCCCTCTTCTTTAGGCCTTGGAACTAGTACATTGTACAGCCTCCTACCTGGAGAGGTCGGCTCCCTAGAAGCCTACGGTTCTAACCTGTTGGAAGGGGGGCAACTGCTAATTGCTCCCCCAGCCACCTAAATTAAGCCTTCTTGTTCTAGGTGAGTGCCGCCCCCTGGTGGAGTGGTAGTAACCTTGGCACAGCACCAGGGAAGCCAGCCAGCTCAGGCTTGAGGTCTCCCCCTTGGAGTGGGGTGGGGGTGGGGAGTGGGAGGTGAGAGCCTTGGAGGCCCCAGATTTGGCCTGATTTGGTTTTGCCATCATTCCATGGCAGCATGGATTAGCAGAAAGAGCATATGATTTATAGTTAGACCTGAGTTCAAGTCCTCATTCTATCGATTTTGGCGAGTTTCCTAACCTTTCTGTACCTTAGTTTCCTAATACGTAAAATGTGGAATCTCAGAATTGCTGTGACGATAAATGAAATTAAAATTTTTAATTACTTTGTAAACTGAAAAACCCCGTACAAGTGTAAATTCTAAGGAGGGACTACACTACCACAGCATAACTAACAACTCATGGTTATTTCTTCTACCCTGGAAAATGAACCTAAGGGAAAAGAAAAACAGCTGTGTAGGCTGGGTCCAAGGAGGGGAGCTCTGTATGAGCTGAGACTGTGGCGTGGCAGTCTACCCAGAAATAGTGCCAAGGGTCTCAGTCAGCTGTCCTGCTTTCTGTTCTGCCCAACCCCTAGGGATACTGCGGATCCGATCCCTTGATCTCTTATACCTAGGAGAAGACCCTCCTCTGCTCACTCAACCCTCTGTATTTCCTTGCATGTTGATCTCACCACCTATGGGGGCACAAGGCGTCAACAGGAGTTAAAGCTCCCAAATCTTGGGATTAGAGTCCCATATTTCCCAGGACAAGCTTTCAGAGCATCTAGCGAGATCTTTCCTCGCAGTTTCCTCATGGAAGGCCAAGGGAACTCCCAACCTTGTGCTCTGAAGTCAGAGCCCTATCTATTTTTTCCATGAATATTCCTCAACAGTAAATGAAAACTTCCCCCCACAACTTGGATAGCCCCTTACTAAGGAGAGTTTCTTGGCATTATATAGGGTAAACCGAGGCAGCCCCCCCCTTTTTTCTTAGTGCATAAGATCTGCTACCTTACCACATGGATATCACTCTTTTTACCTTTCGCCACTTCACTCCATCTTCTTGGGTAGCAGAGTCCTAGAACAGTACTTCTACCCTGAGGTATTGGGAGGCAAGCAGGGAATCCAAGTGATCCCACAGGAATGGGAGAAAAGGTGTTGGGGTGGGAGGTGGGGGAGGAGGGAAGGCTAGGTTCCTGTGGGGAATCCACACAGTTCCTGCTGTACATAGGATAAAGACTTCTCTGTGGGGATAAGTGTTTGGGGCAGCCCAAGCCAAAGTGCTGGGCGTGTTGAGCAGTGAGCAGAGAATTCAATTTTCTCCAGGGCAAGGACAGTGTCTTATTCATCTGTGATCCTCCAGCATCAAGCACCCAGCGGCATATACTATGTCTTAAGTAAATGTTTGTCTGAATGACGACGGAAGGTGGACCTCTGGGCTAGGGGTGTAAAAGGGGCCCCAGAGTAGAGGTAAGGAGACTGGGGGGACCAGGAGCAGACGGGTATTGGGACGGAGGTAAGGGGGTCATAGTTACCTTCCATCCTGCTGAGCTGTTGCTGTCACCCTTGTCCTTGAAGTAGGGCACTGTGCGGACCATCCACTCATAGATCTGGGCGAGTGTCAGTCGCTTCTCGGGGGCGCTTTCAATGGCCTGGCTGATGAGTTCTGCATATGACTGATTTCCCCAGGCATTCCGGCGGGAGCCTCCCTTCCGAGGACCTGTTACGGCCCCCAGGATCCCAGGCTGGGGGCCCCCTGCCGGGTCAGGGAGCCGGGAGGGCAACAGGGTCGGCTGGGAGCGCCCCTCCGAGCGCCCCTCCGTGTGTACCTTCTCTCCCAGACCTGACTCCACCTCGGCCGGCTCGGACGGCTCGGGAGCGAGCTCTGGTCGGGGAAGGGGCCAGGTGCAGGAGCGGGGACGGCTCTGGGGTTCGAAGTCGGGATCGAGGTCTACGAGCGCGGCAGCCTCTCTGGCTGAATTCTCATTCACTGGATCCATACGTGGAGTTGGACCTCCGCCGCTCAGCGTTCAGAGGAGCCTGCCACAGTCCCTCGCGATGCCTCCCCCCAGGGGGGAAGCACCGAGGGCCAGGAGGCACATTCCTGCCAGTCCTCAGAAAGTCTCGAACTTCCCCCTCGCCCCTGGACGCTAGCCCCTAAGCTGTCCCTTGCACACAGTTAGTTCTCTGATCCTCTCCTCCACTACAGTCTGCAGCCTTGGAGCTCTTTCCGAGACACCACCTGTAACCTTCGCCTAGCGAAGGCACTTTTTCCCCAACCTCTCACTCAGCTTCCTGCTCTTTTAAACCTGAGGCACCGTATCCCCTCACAAATCGCGCTCCCATCACCGAACGTCTCTTTAGCCGCAGTTCCCTCCCCCTTTTAAGTTGCTGCCCCCCGGACACTCCTCCCGAATTTCCTCCACCCGGATCACTGCCCTCCCCCACGCCCCGCTCCCCCGCGTCACTCGCCCCTCCCCTGACTCCCCCTCCTCCCGCCTCTTCCCTCCCCCCAGCTCTTACTCGGGTCCACGTCCCCGCGGCCCCAGCCTCTCGAATTCCCGCACCAATCCCCCTATCAAACCCCCCCACCCCCCGCCCCCCGGGGTTCCCTTTTGTTTTGCTCCAAGCTGCGGCCCCCGCCTGACGTCTCTGTTTACCACTCGCCGGGGCAGCCATCTGCGCACGCGCCTGGAGAGCGGGTTGGGAAACAGAGTTCTCTAGTCGTGCCAGCCTGGTCGGGCTTGGGGACTACATCTCCCGTCCTACTTCGCGGCCAGGAGCCCGATCTGGGTGGCAGGAGAGCGGCGTGGCAGGATATAGAGAGGGGGAACATTAATTATTAGAGGTCGTGGCGGACTTTTTCTTTTCTTTAAAAATCATTTTCTTCCTTTTCTCCCCTTCCCCCCTCCTCCCCTGTGATTCGGGATCGCCTAGATGAGCGTGTCGAGAGATGTTAGACCGTTCCGTCTTTCCGTCAGAAGAGGGCAAAAGGAAAAAATGCGGTCTCTGCAAGAAGCAGAAAACCGAGAAGCACGAAGCAAAGAACTGACTAGAGGATAGGCTTGTTTTCGTGTTGAGGAGTTGGGCGGAGGGCTTGGGGAACATAAACAAATGGTTAGCTGATGATGGTGTCTCCCCCACCGCTCTCGACTCCCCATACGCAGTTCCCATTGATAGTGCGGTTGCTAACCAGTTTTCTCCACTGGCTCTTCTGGCCTCTCCTCAAATATTGATATTCTCCAGGTTCCCATCTTCGGCGGCTTCACTTCTCATTCAACAGGTTCCAAACAGAACTCATTATCTGTTCCTGCACCCACACCCCTATCCTCTGGATACTCTTATCTCTGAATTTGGTTAATGGTTGTCCTAATCTACCCAGTCTCCTAAGCTAGATTTACCCTTCATCTTTTCATCTCCCTAAACTCCCACATCCAAATCCCAGTTCAGGATCTTATTTATCACTGGACTAAATTGCAGCATCGTCTTAATCAGACCTCCCACCACGAATCTTTTCCCAACTGCAGTTTATGTTCTGTGCTGTCAACAAAGTAACCTTTCTAAGAAACACTCCTGGTAATAACTAAAATTTATGGAGCACTTATTATGTGCCAGGCGCTGTGCTGACTGCTTTATATAAATTAGCTCCTTTACCCTCAAATCAACCCTGTGAGGTAGGTACCCCTGTCACCCCCATTTTCCAGAGAAAGTCACTAATGCTCAGAGATTTAGTGACTTGCCCAAAGTCACACAGCTAGGAGGCAGGAGAACTGGAATATCACCTATATGTGATCATAGCATTTCCCTGCTTAAAACTTCCTTTGATTTTCCCCATTGCCTATGTGATAAAGTTCAAACTCCTTAGCAAGGCATACAGGTCTCTTCAGATTCAGGCACCTTTCCTGCTTCCTCTTTCACTGGGCACATTAAGTTCTGACCAGTTCGAGTTTCGCACTATTTCCTGGAAATGCCATACATACCCTTTTATACCTTTCCCTCCACATCCTGGGATGTCCTCCCTCTCATCATCCCTTCCCCAAGTCTCTTATTCTGGAAAACTCTTACTCAGCCTTCCTGGTCTCCCTCAGGTACAGTTAGTTCTCTGTCTTATGCATTCCCAAGCATTTTGTGCAGGCTTATGTTATATAGCATAAACCATATTATACTGTAATTATTTGCTTATGTGTATGTATGTCTCTTCCACTAAACTGTGAACTCCTTGAAGGCAGAGACAAGTTTTGTGTATCTCTGTGAGCCCACATAACAGACATTCAATAAATGTTTGTCGAATGAACGAGGTCAGGAATCGAGTGACCATTGCACTTGTGCATTTGACAACGTTTTAATAAATGTATCATATTTATTTACTGCCTGGCCATGTCCCATTTTTCCTGTTAGACGGCAAGCTCCTAGGGGTAGGGACTGTAATTTAACTTATCTGTATAGTGCCTAGCATTATACCGTTGGCAGTGTTGCTTGATATGTGCTCTGTGATGACCAGGCCTTCCTCCCATCACGGTTGTAAAGCCATACCACCCGGAGTTTTTCAGAGGCCGCAGCACATTAGACCTTCAAAGTGATATTAGTCTGCTCATGGTAACATAACCATCTTGGTTCTACATATTCCTGCCTTCTTCTACTCCAACACGCATTTGTCATGTAGAGGGTAAACAGAAGACTGTGTATTCCCACCTGAGGTCCAGACTAGAGGGACAGGAGATAGTTGCTCACAATGCCTGCGAACATTTCCTGCCTATGCCTCTTCCAGCACAGCCTGGAGTACTCGGAAAGTGCTGCACGAGCGGTGAATTTGGTAGAAGAGGGAGCCTGGTGGGCGCTAGGTCACAAGGAGCTCTCTTCTAACTGAAACAGGTGTGGTGGCAGATCATGAAGAGCTGCTGAGACAGGGAAATGGCAGGGTGGGGCAGGCACCTGTCGTGGCTTGAGTTATATCTTGCGTTGTCTCCCTTTGTGCATTTGTTTGAAAAGGTCCACCTCTCTACCAACTCATGTCCATCACCTTAAATTTCCAATTCAAAGCTCAAAACTTACATGCTCTTGGAAACTTTCCCCAACTAGCCCAACCTGACAGATCACTTAACAACTTTGCATCTCCTGAGCCTCTATGAACTCAGTTTGTATTCTTTCATTTTGTGCTTGGGGTTACGTGGCTTTTCGTTTCATGAGGGCATATTGTCTCCCCAACTAGAGTATAAATTCTTCAGTCAATCCACAAATGCTTATTGAGCCTTTACTGTTAAGATGAGGGTATACCTTGTAACTCCGGACAGATGAAAATGACCATAAACCATAGGACCTCCAGATGCTTTAGGAGGGTGAGCTGAAGGATCGATGGAATGGTAAGAACACCAAGACTTTAAAGCATGCATCCAGAGAGGTCAGAATTATGCACTTTATTACTGTGGCAGTGTTGGAATATACATTAGTCAAGAGAGAGAGTCAGCAAGGTGGCCTTGGAAAATAGAAGAGACATTGGTCATGAAAGAGGACCAACACAGATGCAAACTATTGTATATAGGATGGATAAACAACAAGGACCTACTGTATAGCACAGGGAACTATGTTCAATATCCTGTGATAAACCATAATGGAGAAGAATATGAGAAAGAATATATATATGCATAACTGAGTCACTTTGCTGTACTGCAGAAATTAAACACAACATTGTAAGTCAACTATCCTCCAATAAAACTAAAAAAAAAATAAGAGGACCAACAGCAGGCCCCCAGAAAACTGCTATAGTTATAAGTTACAAACAGAAATATGGTAGGATATGGGGGGCACAGGCCTTTTTCCCGGTCGCAAGCCCAGAGTTTATGATCTCAACTGGCTCCCCATTCCCACGTGTTTTTTTCCTCTGGAAGGTCAAAGGTGTTTGGCTCTCTTGCCTCTTTCACCACCACCACCCACTCTTCTACCTGGGTGCCACCCCCCAAGCCTGCTGCCGAACCGGCTTTATTCATTTGAGTTGAGATAGACATTTCCCCACTTCTTTCTTACCCTGCCCAGCTTTGAAAACACCCCTCCTCCCATCTAGGGTTTGCATAGGGTTTTTGCTAGTAACTACAGAGAAAGATGAAGGGGTTAACAAAAATAACAATGAGAAAGCTCAAGAAACCTCAGCTTGTCCCTGGTCTTCACTGACGTGTATGGAACATCCATGTTTTTGTAGCCCTCTTCCCTAAATCCTTCTTTATGTGTTTCCGTGAAAGATTTCTTGTTCTTCTCGTAGAAGCCAACAACACCCTCCCAACCCTGTCGTTGTTTTTAAAAATCTTTTTAGTTAATAAACATTTCGTAAGAGCCTACATTTCCAGACACCAGGCTACGTGCTTTTGCATAAAGTACACCCCAGACTAAAGTCCTAAGATTTAGCCCCAAGTAGATTTGAGTTGGCACCACTACTAAGATCGAGGCAGCTTTCAGTCCTTTCCAAACCCTGGAAGTCAGTCTGATGTAGTGAAAAGAGCACTAGGTTGAGTCAGGAGATCTGAGTCCTTGTCGTTGTTCTGTCACTAACTAGTTGAATAATGATAATAATTACACTACTGTTAATAAGTAACATCTATTGAGTTTTTACTATGTATTAGGCACCGTGTTAAGTGCTTTACACGGATTATCTGGTTTAATCCACATAATAAGCATGTAAATTAAATGCTATCGCTATTTTCATTTCACAGAGGAAAATGAGACTTAGAGAGGGTACAGGGACCTACTTAAGATCCAGAGTTACTAAGTGGTAGAGCAGAGGTGCAAATCCAGGCCATCTGACTCCAGAGCCTACACAAATCAATTCACCTCTTTGGCTTTGTTTTTTTCAGTTGTAAAATGGGACTACTGTATTAGGTGATCTCTAAAGTCTCTCCTAGGTCTAAAATCCTATTTTCTGTGATGTTTGATATGGGTACAAGACTCCAGATTGCCCTTTTGGCTTTAGACTGCCCTGAGCTTACACTTCACACCCACACAAATTCTGTCCTGGCCCCCTGCAGGAATAAGGTCCACAAAGCTTCATCTCTCAGGTTTCTGGCTCTTTGAACTGACCTTTGAGCTTTCTCATTAACCATTCCTATAGGCCTCTATGGTTTCAACCTTCGAATGGCATGATACTTACTAGACTTATTACCAGAAGAGCTTCCAATACACAAAAAGATGCTTGTATTTTAAAATTACATGAGAAGAGCTAGATGTGATGCTTTATATGCTATATGCTCATAATTTTGTTTAAAATACATTGAGAAAAAATAGGAAGAAATGCCCAAAAGTGTTAACAGTGGTTATTTTTTCTTTTTACTTTCTTATATTTTTCCAATTTTCTTTGTGTATAACTTTTAAAATGTGGGAAATGCTTTATGTTTTGCTCTTTCTATAAGGGATTTGAGGCACTTTACCAGAAAAAAGAAAACCAGTACAAATGTCATCAGATTATAGAAGTAGAACATCAGAGGCATGTAGAGGAAAAAGCAGCTAATGTGCGATGACTGAACATTAAATTAATCTTCTGGGCCGCCCAGGGGAACGGGGAAAACACAGTAAATTACACAATTCTTATCAGAAAGAAAGACACGTGGCAATTCCTCAAGAGAGATAGAGATTTTCGTCACTAAATTCTTTTTTCCCTCACTTGAAAAGACAGGGCTACAGCAAACAAAATTTTTTGAAAAAAATAAAAGATTTGTAATCCCATCGCCCTCATGCAATTTTCATCTTTGCCTATAGCTTTCCGTCCTTGTCCACAGACACAAATAATTTTGCATGGCTGCAATTAGACTCTATGTACCATCCTGTGTTGTTTTTTTTCAATGAACATATCATAAACACGTTTTCATATTTAGTCTTCCAGAATTACAATTTTTAACAGCTACATAATGGTTCATCGCTGACACTAAATTCCATAAGAAATTTCTCATGTGGGATTTACCATAAGGGACAATGTCCTCAGTAACAGTTTTATAATGCACACAGAAGAGATTTTCATATTACTTTCTTGTAACTGCCCTGGCTAAAAGCCAAGGGTATAACATTAAAGCATTTCTGCAGGGGCCGAGCTAATATGGTTCAGGCATGTAACCTTCTGGTGCTCTAACTTGATCTGAGGACACAACTTAAAATGCCACCTAAAGGAGTGGATGGATAGAATGTCCCTTATAATATATTCCATAAATATCTCTTCTCACAACCAGGCTTTTGACAGGACCTCAGAGGCTGACTACATTTATTCTCCGATGAAGCCCAGAAGAGTTGGTATGCTCTGTTGTTGACTGAGGCAGGATCCATATGTTTTGGAAGCCAGATGAACAGGTGGTTGGGTGACAGGGTTAACATTCTGGCTTGAAAGTTGAGAAGCTTGACCAGTGTTGTTGCCTGCGTGGAAGCTGACCTCGCATCCCCATGGAGGTAGGGTGCAGGTGAAGCCAGATTTTTCTTAGGAAACAGCTTTTGGAACTGAGTTCCACACCACAGAGGAGGGTTTTTTTTTTTTTTACCCCCTTGGCCATGCCGCACGGCATGTGGGATCTTAGTTCCCCGACCAGGGATCAAACCCGAACCCCCTGCACTGGAAGTGCGGAGTCGTAACCACTGGACCGCCAGGGAAGTCCCCAGAGGAGGCATTTTTGATCTGAACAATTTTCAAAGCCCATAACCAGTCAGGTGTCCTGGGCATAAGAAGGGAATTCTCGTAAATATTCCGATGGACCCTCTGTTTTTAGGAACTGTAGGGTCCCAGTGTGTCTGCCAGTATGAATTCGCTGCAGAATGGGGTTTTATATCGACCAATTGAATCTTGGAGACTGTCACCAAGGACAATTGAAATTTTTTACATAAATGAGGTTGAGCTGTTATTTCTGGCACTAATTGCATACCAGAGCCCATTGCCTCTTCAGAACTACATCTAATGTGTGATAATACTATGTCAGCAGCATAAAGGTGGATTCATTTTTTATTTAAGAATTTTTATTGTATTCACATTACAGCCATAAAACAAAAAAACTTTTTTTTAAATTAATTAATTAATTTATTTTATGGCTGTGTTGGGTCTTCGTTGCTGCACGCGGGCTTTCTCTAGTTGTGGCGAGCGGGGGCTACTCTTCGTTGTAGTGCGTGGGCTTCTCATTGTCGTGGCTTCTCTTGTTGCGGAGCACGGGCTCTAGGCGCGCGGGCTTCAGTAGTTGTGGCACGCGGGCTCAGTAGTTGCGGCTCGTGAGCTCTAGAGCACAGGCTCAGTAGTCGTGGCACACGGGCTTAGTTGCTCCGCGGCATGTGGAATCTTCCCGGATTAGGGCTCGAACCCGTGTCCCCTGCATTGGCAGGCGGACTCTCAACCACTGCGCCACCAGGGAAGTCCCAAAAAAAACTTTTTAAAAATAGAGAAATCGAATAAAATAATTACCCACAAACCCACCATCTTAACACAACTATCGTTAGGATTTTGTATACTTCCCTTATTTTTTTCACCACCATATTTTTACATATATATATTCACGTTATGCATATAAATTTGTGTCCTGTTTTAATAATTGTAGTTACACAAGTAATACATGAATAGATTTTTCTTTAAAATTTTAGAACATTACAGAAAAATCTAAAAATCCCTTTTAAAAAAAAATCCCTTTGGTCCCTTATCCCATTCACCTTTCCTCCCTCCTTGAAGTTAGCACTGTCGTTAGTTTGATATGTACTCTTCCAGACCTTTTAAAAAAATACTCTTACATAGGAAAAGTGTAGTATTGTTTTGTGTGCAATAAATGATTACATTCAGCAACTGACTTTTTTTCACACAAAAATGTTTTTGAGATCTATCCTTATTGATACCTCTAGCTCATTCCCTGTAACTGCTGTATTGTATTCCATTTAACGAATATGTCACATTTTATTTAGCCATTCCCCAAGGGAGAATTCTTATCTGTGTGTGTGTGTGTGTGTGTGTGTGTGTGTGTGTGCGTGTGTGTGGCAAGAGGGTTACTAGGTCTGCTAAACTGCCTTAGTTTCCCTGGTGTCACTCTGAGCACATTGATCCAAAGAGACAACCTGAAGTAAGAAAAAAATAAGTCACTTTAGGAACCCTCCTACACTGTTGGTGGAAATGTAAACTGGTACAGCCACTATGGAGAACAGCATGGAGGTTCCTTTAAAAACTGCAAATAGAGCTACCATATGATCCAGCAATCCCAATCCTGGGCATATACCCAGAGAAAACCATAATTCGAAAAGATACATGCACCCCAATGTTCACTGCAGCACTATTTACAATAGCCAGGACATGGAAGCAACCTAAATGCCCATCAACAGAGGAATGGATAAAGAAGATGTGGTACATATGTACAATGGAATATTACTCAGCCATAAAAAAGAATGAAATAATGCCATTTGCAGCAACATGGATGGACCTAGAGACTGTCATACTGAGTGAAGTAAATCAGACCGAGAAAGACAAATATATGATATCACTTATGTGTGAAATCTAAAAAAAGGCTACAAATGAATTTATCTACAAAACAGAAATAGAGTTGCAGATGTAGAAAATAAACTTATGGTTACCAGGGGGTAAGGGGGGAAGGATAAATTGGAAGATTGGAACTGACACATATACACTATTATATATAAAATAGATAACTAATAAGGACCTACTGTACAGCACAGGGAACTCTACTCAGTACTCTGTAATGGCCTATATGGGAAAAAAATCTAAAAAAGAGTGGATATATGTATAACAGGTTCACTTTGCTGTACACCTGAAACTAGCACAACATTGTAAATCAACTATACCCCAATAAAATTTTTTTTAAAAAGTCACTTTACATGCAGATGCAGAGATGCCTGGTCCTCAGATCACCATCCTGCGAGTCTAGATTCACAGTGCTGTCCAATGGAAACTTCTATGATGATGGAAATATTCTATATCTGCTCTGTTCAATACAGTAGCCATTAGCCACATGTGCTTATTCAGCATTTGAAATGTGGCCAGGCAACTGAGGAACTGAAGTTTTAATTTAATTTAAATTTGGTCACATGTGGCTAGTGGCTACTGTATTGGATGGTGCAAGACTCTAGCGTATGGTAATGGAAGCCACAGTTTTTTACCTTACAAATTATATCATCAGGAGCTCTAAGACAATTGCATCCACCCTCTAAAGGTCAATGAATGATGCTAAGATCTTGTGTTGGTCCCTTTACATGTCCTACTTTCAAGTCTCCTTGTTCCTGATTTCCAGGTGGGTTAAAAGATGGATTATCATACAGAAAAGACAAGGTTGCTAGAAATCCTTTCTGGGAAATGACTATACTCAAACCAAACCATGTAGAAATTAATTTCTAATTCCAACACTCTCGCATGACATTTAATAATTGAACCCCCCCCCATCAACCATCCCACTAGCCCAGTGAAAGTTTCAAGGATGACGGAAGTAATATACAAAGTCAACAGAATAATATGAATATCTTACAAAAACAATCTTGGCTATGAGCTGTCGAGTTGTTTGTCATAAATGGGTTTAGACCCGGAGAGAACTAATCTACTTTCTTGTCTTCCATAAATGCCTCTGGGACTTCCCGAATCCCCATCCAGATCTCCTTTATCACCCAGAATGTTCCCGACTGTCCCACATAGTCTGCTAAATCTATAGCTCACGTAGATAGGCACGTGGTTATGCAATTTGCTCCCAGAGTAGGCTCCAGAATGTCCAGACCTAGTGTCCAGTTGATCTTCCCTGGCAACATCAGGCAGATATGACAGCACATGTGGGCTGAAGAAATACATAGTGTGCCCCTGGGGAATAGTGAGGCACGAGGCACAAACACACATACTCTTAATACAGATAATAATAAAATAACATGAAAAATATGCTAGCTATGCCTGTAATAAAAATCCATGACCAGCTCCTCTTTTTCATGCGGGTGCCAATGTATGAAAGTATGCATATACATATACCTATCCTCTTGTCTTTCCCTCCCCCTCCCGTTTCCTGTTCTTTTATGTTTACTTTCTCTGATCTCTTTGCTTAGTCTCTTTCTCCTTCTGCCTCTGGCAGTTTCCACTGCTGATCCCCTTTCTTCTTTTCCTGAGGCCAGTCTTATAGCACCCTTCAACAAGGTCATGCACTTAGTTAATCTATGAGTGGTATCAGGCCATTAAGGTACAAGTTAAAGAGAAAGGAGACTTAAACACAGTCCTGTTTTACTTGTGATTGTCGTCTGGTGTATCAGGGGACCTCTACCTACCCTTGGACTTTCTATTTTAAACTTTTTAAAAAAGAAAGTCCCCCCACACTCACTATAGGAATAATGCTGTTTAAATCATGTGTTTATTAAAGAAAAATTGTGAAATACAGAAAAGAATTGCTTAAAGTAACTATAGTTCCATCACTCAGTGAAATCCACAGCTAATAATTTGGCTATATTTCTTTCCAGCATTATTTTTCCCTTCCACATAGTTTTTTTTTTTTTTTTTTTACAAAAACAATGTAATCACACTATACATACAATTTTGTATTTTTGGTTTTGTCTTTTTCCCACTTAACATATAAGTGTGTTTTCAAATGATTACACAGGTTTATAAATATAATTTTAGTGCCTACATAATATTCTATAAGTTGGATGCACCATAGTTTAATCATTTCCACGTTACTCGTCATTTATCTTGAAGTGGTATTGAAGGAGGATTTTCACAAGCATTGATTACCAAGGATCTATGCTAAGCACATATGAATAGTCTCCAAACAGTAATTGCCCATGAGATCACAGGAAAATGATAGTTCAATGAAAGCTTCAGTTTTTCAAAGCACAGTAGATTTCTCCATAAAGTTTAAGAGAGTATAATAGTAGTCAATCTTATAGTAGTGTCAGGACCTCCCTCTCGATGATGACAGCCTGGCATAGTAGAAAGGAAGAAATACTTTGGAATCAGACTTTCTTTTCTTTATTCAATAACATTAATTGAGTGCTTATTGCATGCACTGTAAATACACCAATAAGGAAAACATGGTGCATGCCCTAATGGAACATATAGTCTAGTGAAGGTCACAGACAATCAACTCATGTAATTACATACAGCATGATAAATACTAAGATTGGAGAAATGTGGGGGGCTATTGATGTATTAGTGACTTGGACTTGGGGGATCAGGAAGGCTTCCTGGAGGAAGTGGCATTTAAGCTTAGTTGTGAAGGATGAGTAGGAATTAGCAGGCTGAAGATAGCGAGGGGACTAGAGGAGAGACTGTGTGTTCCAGACATAGGGAACAGCAAGAATAAAGGCTTATAAGCATGAGAGAGACTCTCTTTATCTGAAAAGAGTCTTTATTTTATTTTGCCTTTGTTATTGAAGAATATTTTTACTGAACATAGAATTCTGGGTCGACAGTGATTTTTTTCCCCCAGTAATTTAAAGATGTTTTTCTACTGTCTTCTAGCATCCATAGATTCTGAGGAGAAGTCCATTGTTATTTGAATCATTATATGTAATGTGCTGTTTTTCTCTGGCTGCTTTCGAGATTTTCTCTTGATCTTTGGTTCTCAGCATTTTGACTATGATACACATAGGTGCAATTTTCTCCATATTTATCCTGTTTGGGCTTTGCTGAGCTTGAATCTGTAAATATATGTCCTTCACCAAATTTGGGAAGTGTTCAACCATTATTTCTTCCAATACTGTTTCTGGCCCCATTCTCTCTTTTCTCTCCTTCAGGGATGCTAATCACACATATTTTAGACCACTGATGTTCTCTCATGGGTCTATAAGGCTCTGTTCATTTTTTTTCAACCAACTCTCTTCTTCAGATCGGATAGTTTTTATTGCTGTACCTTCAAGTTCACTTACTCTTTCCTCTGTTGTTTCATTCTACTATTGAGTGCATCTAGTTAATTTTTTAAATTTCAGATATTGTGTTTTTCAGTTTTAGAATTTCCATTTAGTTCCTTTTTATATTTTCTATTTCTCTGCTGAAGTTTCCTATCTCTTCATTCATTACCAGGGCATTTTTCCTCTCCTCATTGAGCATCATCATCTCAGGGTTGGCCTCCATTAATTGTCTTTCCCTTGAGAATGGGCCACATTTCCCTGATTCTTCATATAGTGAGCAATTTTAGAGGGTTTACTGGACATTGTGAATGCTATCTTGTGGAGTCTCTGGATACTGTTATACTTCTCTGAAGAGTGAGGATGCATTTGTTTCAGCAGGCAATTAACTTGGTTAGATTCAAACTAAAAATCCTGCCTTGCCTGTGGTGGGTGGCAGCTCAAATCTCAGTTCCATTCTTTTAGTCTTAGATGAAAGTTGTTTTCAGTCCACCCTGTGCATGCATGGTTTAGGATAAGTCTTGGGAGGAATTTATACAGATAATTCAGGGCTCCTCCTCAGGATCTCTTTCTGATATATCCCCTCATTTTCTAGAGACTGTCGTTTCCCCAGATCCTGTCCTCTGGTTCTTTAGGCTAGAAAGATGAGGGTTTCCTGTTGTAGTTTTAGCGATGTGGCTGATGACTACAGCCTGCCCTCAGGCTAAATCCATAAAAATGGGAATCCTGGCCCCTGCTGTTCCCTTCTTCTAAGTTCCAACCTCCACCCAATATCTGCCTACTTTTGTTTACTCTCGGGAGCTTTCAGGTGTGTGTGTGTGTGTGTATTTTGTGTATTTTGTCCAGAGTTTATAGTTGTTACCAGTTGAGAGTTTATTCCATCAAACCTGTGAAAGAATCTCAGATGAGCTTACTTCACATTTTGGGGGGAAAATCATTGCCCCTTTCTTTTTCACCTTAACATTTCTCTATATTATTACCCATATTCTCCTCTTGCTTCAGAGAAAAAGAAAGTCTAACGTGTTTACTTTTCCCCATCACCTCCTGTTTTTAGCAGGAACTACAGTTCTTGCAACCATTTATTCAGTTATTCAACAAATATGTATTGAACCAGGCATTGAACTAGGCATTATAGGTAACAAGAGTAAGTCAAAATAGACCCTACTTCACTGAGACCTCTCTCTTCAAGGTCATCAAATGTCTGGCTTCTTAATCACCAGATCAAATAACCTTATCTCAGTCTTATCCTTTCTAACTTCATTGATCCATTCTCCATTGACTCTGGTGACCAGTCTCTCCTTAAAACTCTCTTCATCTTCCAGTTCTCTCACCTCATTGATTTCTCCTCTCATTTTCCAAGTAGAGGAATTCTCGGAGATTTTGTCCTTGGTTGCTTTGTTCTCTTGTCCTTAGTAGTCTTAATCTTAGTGTTTCAACTACTACTTCCATACCCAAGACTCCAAGTCTCTATCTTCAGTCCTGACATCTCTCCTGAGATTGAGACTTGAATTTCAGCTCTTTGTTTCCACTTGGTTGTCTAACAATCACAGTAAACTGCACGTAGTCAGAATCCAACTCATTATGTAGCTCCTGAACCTATTCTTCCTCCTATGCTTCCTATATTGATTAATTCTTGATACTGGAAGTGTATAATTAAATAAGAGCTGAATCAGGGCTGTTACAAAAGGGATTTTTGCGTTGGGTGGGAAGTTTGACAATAGGGAAATCTCTAAAGTCCTTTCTAATTCTGTGATTCCATTTTGGTCCCAGCACAGTGTTATCCATTTCCTTCAAGGAGCTTGCAATTGAATCGGGGGAGACAACAACTGAGTGATAGCTAGTCCTGACTTCAAATGCAGCAGGAATTCAGAGAAAGGAGATAGTGTGCATTGAAGTAGTAAGAGAAAACTAAGCTAAGGTATTCAAAGGTAGAAGCTGTGTCCTCTATTTAATTTCTATCCCCACACACCATTCTCTACACACTGTAGAAGCTCTATAAAAACTCTTTGAATGATTTTGTAATCATCATTAATGTTTATTGAGTACACATTGAGTGCATAGTTCTTCACTAATGATTCAGGGGTTAACCAAGATTTGATGTAGTCTCTGACCTTTCCCAATCAATTAGTCAACCAACAAATATTTGCTGAGTGCCTATTATTTGCAATACACCATGCTAGGCATTATGCAGGATACACGATGCAAGAGAAATAAAAGTCATAGTCTCTTCCCTTAGGGAGTTTACGGTATGGTTGGTAAGATGAGACATAAATGTACACAAGACTAATTAAAAATGCGAGTCAGAGCCAAATGAACACTACAGACAAGAAGTCTGTAAAAAATTTCAGAAGTACAGATTACTGTAGACTGGATGAATATGGAGGCTTTATGGAGGAGGTGGGACCTGCACTGGGCTTTGAAGGATGGGCAGAAATTAAATAGGCTTGAAGTTATCATAGGTATTAAGAAGATAGAATTCAATACAAAAAGTTTCAGATTAAAGGCCAGATGAAGAACATCTAGGCAGGAGCAGGCAACTTACACCAGAATGTTACTAAGCTGTTGTTAGTGACATTCTACCCATTAAACAATTTTTTTTGGTCTTTATTTCTCTCCTTTTTCCTTTCCTAATTCTTTTTCCATCTTACTCCCTTTATGATGACTCTTTTTTAGCCCTGTATGAGCTAAAAGTATCTTCTCTGGGAGGCAGGTTGAAAACCTGGGCTCCAAAACCAGACTGGCTGGGTTCAAATCCTGACTTTACCACTTATTAGCTGTGTGATTTTGGGCAAATTGCTTAATCTGTCTGTGCCTCATTAGTAAAATGCAGCTATAAAAATAGCACCTGTGGGGCTTCCCTGGTGGTGCAGTGGTTGAGAATCTACCTGCCAATGCAGGGGACACGGGTTCGAGCCCTGGTCTGGGAAGATCCCACATGCCGCGGAGCAACTAAGCCCGTGAGCCACAATTACTGAGCCTGCGCGTCTGGAGCCTGTGCTCTGCAACAAGAGAGGCCGCGATAGTGAGAGGCCCGCGCACCGCGATGAAGAGTGGTCCCCACTTGCCGCAACTAGAGAAAGCCCTTGCAGAGAAACGAAGACCCAACACAGCCATAAATAAATAAATAATTTTTAAAAATAGCACCTGTGTCATAGGATTGTTCTGAGGATTAACTGAGTTAAAATACATAAAGTGATTAAAAGAGTGCCTGGCAGATAGTAAGTGTTCAATAAATGTTAGCTTTTATTAAGGGAAGAAAGCTGGCTAATTGCAACATTATCATCTTTCCAGGTCTTATTGTTGCTAAGTGATTCATTATATAATTAACAAACACCTACCTGTATGGAAGCTGGAGGCCAAACTCTTGTCAGCTAAAGGGTTAGGTCTTTAGCAACACCTGATAAACATGCATAGATACTCACACACTTAGGCCACACCACTTTTCCTCAGATTGCCCTCACCCCTAGGCGATCGAGAGATACTTTAGTAAATACAGTCACCAACTTAAGTAGACAAGCTGAGTATTTAAAGGACTTTTCATCAACATTGGAAAAGTTTCATCAACATTTCATCCAACTTTCAGAAGGGATTTAGTTAAAGTAGAGACGATCCCTAGGGAGGCGCCAGGTGAAATTAGGGTTAAAGGAACTTCAAGGGGAGAAGTCACTACTAGTAGTAGGCAGTTGGATGGATGTGTGCAGAAAGAGAGCGGGGCTCCATAGAAAGGCAGGTAAACTCTGGATCAACATTCCCTGGAGTGGACTGTATGTCATGAGCCCTGCTCTCTGGATTTCCTCTCTGCACCACCTCTTTTACACTCAGACCCTCCCCCTACTCCCTCCCTGCAGTTCCAGACCCCTGCTCCCAAGAACACAAACACCCCAAATTATAGGGGCTCTTGATTTGCCAATTCCTCAGGACAGTCTGAAGAGAGACTAGAAGGAAGTTCTTGTCAGTATGATTGCGTATGACTGATTCGGATATTGTGCAATCTCCTTTGGGAAACATTTAAAGGCAGAAAGATGGATAGATGTATGTTTGATTAAGGTCCAGTATTGCCTGTGGGCAGGAGGACGAACTAATGAGATTCCTTCCAATTTGAGGATCCTAAATCTCTCTCTCTCATTCCCCTCCCAACTCTGGACTCCTTTTGGCAAAGAATGAACATAGTCAAAGAAACCCAGTGAGAGGAAAATGCGCATTGCTCTCACATCATGCTCTGATGTCACCTGTTTGCCAAGAGATTTGCTTTGGCTATTCTATTCTGTGTGTGTGTGTGTGTGTGTGTGTGTGTGTGTGTGTATGGGAGCCAGCTGATAACAGCTGTCAATTGCATTATTACTGCAAAAGATTTAATTAGCCCAGTACCCAGCTACTCTCCTCTCCACCCTATCAAATCTTTCTCTTAAAAAAAAAAAAAAGACCGTGTATTTACACCTCATTGTGAATTTAACTTTCGCAATTCTCCAAGGGCTATTTGATTTTAAGCCTTTTCCTATTACTTACCTGTATATTCAACTTCTCTCTTTCTATGAAATTCTTCCCCCCCCACACCAGTCGTTAAACATATTCAAGCCTCCTTTCTCTTTAAACAAACAAACAAACAAATCCTTCTTTGTCAATGCATTGCTCTCTAGCTACCACATTCCTCAAATCTTGGGCAAGATTCTTTAAAGAATAGTCTGTACTAAATGTTTCCACTTCACCTCTTTTTTTTTTTTTTTAAAGAAAAGCACCATCTGTTTTGTTTTTTTTTTTAATTAATTAATTTATTTATTTATTTTTGGCTGTGTTGGGTCTTCGTTTCTGTGCGAGGGCTTTCTCTAGTTGCGGCAAGCGGGGGCCACTCTTCATCGCGATGCGCGGGCCTCTCACTATCGTGGCCTCTCTTGTTGCGGAGCACAGGCTCCAGACGCGCAGGCTCAGTAGTTGTGGCTCACGGGCCTAGTCGCTCCGCGGCATGTGGGATCTTCCCAGACCAGGGCGCGAACCCGTGTCCCCTGCATTAGCAGGCAGATTCTCAACCACTGCGCCACCAGGGAAGCCCCACTTCACCTCTTAATTCAATTCTTAATCTGCTGCAATCTGGGTTCTACTCCCAGTGCTCTACCAAACCTCTCACCTTTAGGTAATTGTCAAATTGAGTGTACATTTCCCAGGTTTTATTTGACCATTCTACTGTATTAAACACTGTTAACCACCTACTTTCCTTTTGGAAACATTTTTTATCCCTCTCCTTCAGATCACTATTGTCTCCTGGTTCTCTTTCTACCTCTCCGAAAATTCCTTCCTGGGTTTCCTTCACAAGCTTCTCTTCCTGTGCCTGTCCTTTAATTTTTTTCCGGGATGGAAATAGTTTTATTTTTTCTGATTAAAAAAAGATACATGTTTATTGTTAAAAATCAGGTCCTTTAGAAAATTATAAATAAAAACATAAAACTGAAACCCCACCACCACACAGAGGTAACTACCACTAACATTTTCATTTATATCCTTCTAGTCTTTAAAAATTATTATATATATCATATACAGTAATACAAATGGTATCATATTACAATTTTTTTTCACAAATAAGATCTTTTATTTGTCACCATTAAAAGTCTGAATTTTAAACAGATTCTTGGACTGGCAGCTAATATCCATCAACTCATTCAACTTTAGCACCTGCCTCATCCCCAGTAGCTTTTCCAGAACTACTATATTTTCCCCTTTTTAAAATTAATTAATTATTTTATTTATTAATTTATTTATTTTTGGCTGTGTTGGGTCTTTGTTGCTGCGCGCGGGCTTTCTCTAGTTGCGGAGAGTGGGGGGCTGCTCTTCATTGTGGACCACGGGCTCTAGGCACGTGGGCTCAGTAGTTGCCACATGTGGGCCCTAGAGTGCAGGCTCAGTAGTTGTGGCGCACGGGCTTAGTTGCTCCGCGGCATGTGGAATCTTCCCGGACCAGGGATTGAACCCGTGTCCCCTGCATTGGCAGGCAGATTCTTAACCACTGTGCCACCAGGGAAGTCCCAGAACTACTACCTTCACCATGTTGCTCCATGAGTTTTCCCAATTCAAACTGGGGCTTGTTCAGCATTTTTACTTTTCTAACAAAGACACCATGGAGCAGATAAATAGATTGGCAAGTCTTTTCTATGTCTTTTCCAGTGCTGTCTGGAATCAATTTATTGACCACCTCTTTCAAGTCACTTGTCTGCACCTCTTGGGTCATGATTTCCATCATCTTCTTCCGAATTTGGTGGACCTGCTGGTGCTGGGCATAAGAGGTCTTCTGAATCTGATTGTTGCGTTTTTTAGTAAAACCCACACAGAATAGATGAAGCAAATAACCATCGGTACTCTTGACGTCAACGTGAGCTTCAATCATGGTACTTTCTTCTTGGCTCCTTTTTTGCTGCCTTTTGTAAGGCGCTTTTTCTTGCTGACCGCCATGGTCTACAGTATTTTTTTACCAGCTTTTTTTCACTTTTTTTGTGGGCATCATTCCATATCAACGAATATAAGAACATTATTTTACATGGATACATAGGAGAACCCTGAATTTGGCCATTTACACAAGACACTGAGTTTTATGATCGAGGTGAAAATTTTGAGCCAAAAGTTTTGATAAATAATATTAATTTTTTTTTTGGCGGCGCCCCATGGATTGCAGGATCTCAGTTCCCCCATCAGGGATTGAACCCGGGCCCCGGCAGTGAAAGAGTTGAGTCCTAACCACTGGA
Source organism: Balaenoptera ricei (assembly GCF_028023285.1). Classification (NCBI taxonomy): domain Eukaryota; kingdom Metazoa; phylum Chordata; class Mammalia; order Artiodactyla; family Balaenopteridae; genus Balaenoptera; species Balaenoptera ricei. The sequence continues at coordinate 63,380,039 of NC_082660.1, read as the reverse complement.
CCGCCAGGGAATTCCCACTTAAAATATTTTTACAATACAAAAGCACTTAAACATAAATGAAATGAAAATGAAAAACAACTCTCCCTGCTGTCCCTGACTCCTGTTCTCCAGTTCTGCTCTCCAGAGACAACCAGTATTACAAGCTTCCTGAGGTCAAAGGGTTTTTTTTTTTAATACATACTGCCAATTAGCCTCCCAGAAAGATTGTACAGATTTACAGTCTCATCAACATTGCATGCCTTCATCAATTTTTAAATACTCTGTCCTTGCCTCTTCACATTTTTCTTTCTACACTGTATGCTAATAATTCCCAAATCTCTAATTCTAGTCACACCCTCGAGCTCCAGGCCAGTATTTCCAGCTGCCTCTTGGACATTTGGATGTCCTACAGACACCCCAGATTTATCTAAATTGAACTCACTGTCTTCCCTCCCAAGCTTACTCTTCTTTCTGTAATTCCAATTTCGATTGGTGGTACCAGCAATCCACATAGTTACCTACCTCAGAAACCTAGGAGTCATTTTATCTATTTTCTCTCTCTCCCGTCAAATAGTAATAATAGCTAATAGTTACTGAGGACTTACTATTTGCACATATTTTATTTCATTGAATTCTCACAAAAGCCCCAGGGGTAGCTTTTAGTCTTATTTCCGTTTTACAGAGGAGGAAAACTTGTTGGATAACATGCTCAAGGTTATACAGCCAGGAAGCAATGATCTAAGCCCAGGCAGCCTAAGTCCATAGCTCACACATTTAAGCCCTATACTATACTACCACCATATCTATCAGATACAACTCCTATCATTTTATTTCCTCAGTCTCAGCCTTCTCTCTTCCCTTTTCTCCATTCCCACCACCATCATCTGATTCCAAGTACTACTGTATCAATAGATACTCATAATTGGTCACACTCAACTCAGATACATCTTCCATGTTGCCTGCAAAATAATCCTTCTAAAACACGAATCTGATCATGTCTTTGTGTGTGTGTGTGTGTGTGTGTGTGTGTGTGTTGAAGATCCTTCAGTGGCTTCTTATTGTCTGCATCATAAAACCAAAGATCCTTTGCTTAATATAGAAGGATCATCCTCATCTGCCCATCCCCAGCCAGGCTACCTCTCTAAGCACTTCCACTACACAACCTGAATTGGTGATAATTGCCTAAAAATATCATGCTGTTTCTTATCTGGATGACTTTGCATATGCTATTCCCTCTGCAAGAAATTACCTTTCCCCATTTCCATTCCTGTTTGTCTTTTCATGTCTGTCAAACTCAGATGTTTCCTCCTCCAGGAAGCCTTCCTTAATTCCTCCAGTTACTCATGTCCTATGTGTTGCTTGGAATATTCACTTATTTTGTATTTGTCACATTTTATTAATTTTATTTACTCGTCTCCTTTTCTAGAATGCTAACTCCTTGAAGGCGGGGACTCTCTTATTGAACTCTAGGTCTTTAGTGTTTAGCATGGTGCCTGACGCATAAGTAGTTGCTTAGGAGATATCACTTAAATTGACTTAAATAACTTAACTGTGAAATTATAGGGCCTTGTACTCCGTTGAAAGAATTTCAGGCATCAATGATATGGGAAATTTTTTTTTGAGCAGAAGAGGGCTGGTGCAAGGAGGAGAAAGGATGACCTAAAATCACCACCTTTACTGTGGGCACTACCCTCTTCATGTGCGCCATGTGTAAATTAGTCATACAAATATTAGTATCTCTATAGATATTCTCATGTAGACACATATTCTATCTCCATTATGGGCTGTAAGCAACCTCAGAGCAGCGCCAAATTTGGAGTTTCGCAGAGTAGCGATAGAAGGTGTTGAAATAAGTGCCCTCAGTTTGCTGAGAAATGTAATATCCGAGTACACCTGAAATTAGCTTTTATGTGGCAACAAGTGGAGGATGAAGATATGCCCAAATTTTCCTGAAAAGTGAGAATGAGAAATCATCTTTGTATACCCCATCCTCGCTGCTTTCCTGGCACCATAAGTAGCGCTCACTGAGTGCTCAATTGTGTGTGAAATGAATTGAAACTATTAGTGGCACAAGTGGCCGGGCTGCGTTTTAGGTTCTTAGTACCATTGTTGAAACCCCACCATCGGGAAACCACCCTTCTATTTTCGCGCAAAACCAGGACTAATTCAGGTCACGGGGCTTCGGCCTATCACTGTACGATCCTAGCTCGCGGGGCAGTGCCCACTGCTGATTGATGCACAGTATAAGACAATTTCTTGGCTTGAGGAGCAGCGATTGGCGGATCTCCCCTGTAGTGCTTCCTAGGATACTGGGGGTGCGTTTTGAAGACGCAGGTTCCGGGGCGGCCACAAACACTGCCCGGAAGTCTGAATGACGCCTCCTCGGTACAGGACTTCCAGCCGTCCGCTTCGCCGCTATTCAGGGTGCCGGGCCCCGGGTCGCGGCGGTGTGCGCGTGCGTGCGTGGGCGCGCGTGCGCGGCGCCGTACTCTGTGGGTTGGCTGGTTATTTTGCAAGCGGGAGGGGCCGTGCGCGCTCCTGCCTTCGGCCTCTGTCCCCCATCCCCCCTTCCCCGGTCCCGGTCTCTCCTTCGGAAAGATGTCGGACACGGCAGTAGCTGACACTCGGCGCCTTAACTCGAAGCCGCAGGACCTGACTGACGCTTACGGACCGCCAAGTAACTTCCTGGAGATCGACATCTTTAACCCACAGACGGTGGGCGTGGGCCGCGCGCGCTTCACCACCTATGAGGTTCGCATGCGGGTGAGTCACGGGGTGAGGGAGACAGCTGAGGGAGGACCGGGCGGCTGGGCGGGGAGGGCGGGGGTGGGCGGGGGGTGAGGCTGCCATAGGGACGGCCAACGGTGGAGAAGACGCTGGAGGGGTCATTTGGGGGTTAGGGGCTTAATAGGTTTGCAGAGAGGTCTGCCCACTCGGTTGTGGCCCGAGGATACAGAAAACTCCTGAGGGGGGACATTGGACCGGCGTGAGGGAAAACAAGTACCCATGAGCAAGAAGTGAAGCATGGCTGGAGACGGTGGGGAAGGATGGAGAGGATTAGAGTGAGGAATTACAGGAAATAGGAATCAGGACTGTAGCGACAGAAGGAGGGAAGGAGGAGTGGAAGAGGGCCGGGGGATGGAGAGCCAAGGCGATATGCTGCGGGGTCCCATAACTAAACTAGGTTGTGGGAAGTCAGTCTGAAGAAGGGGGACAGGAAGGCCCAGAGGAGCTTCTTCTTAATGAGGTCTCCGTGGATGATGGAGTTGAGCAAAGCCTAGATTAAAGGGAAGAGAGATTCCAGGAACGGGAGACAGGACAGTGGGCTTGGTGGAGCAGAAATAAGAAGGGGAGTCTCCTTGAGACTGAGTGCTTCCCAGACTTGTGTAGAATTAACATCTGAAGGAGAGAAGTGTTTAATGCTTAAGTTTTCTCAGGTACTACATGCTCACTGGAAAACCTGACCTTGCACTCGGATTGGCGGATTGTCAGTCGCTGCCCTCATCCTGGGCTGACCCTTTAGATTTGAAGTATCCAGAATATTTATTGGCTCTCATTTGGCATTTCTGTATATGAATGGCCATTTGCCCTTTCTGCCCTAGATTAACCTTTTGGATTCATTATATTAGTCCCTAGTCTGTAGTTAACTTTAATATATGACATTTCAGGACTGCCCCAGGAGTGGTTTCTTCCAGTGTGCACTACAGAGGACTTTATTCTCTAGTTCTTAGTCCACGATGCAAGGATGGAATGTGCAGAGTACATGGTTTGCAGTGTCTTTGGCCCCATTGAAGTGGTTACAGGCAAAAAAGTTTGAGAGCCATTTTCTAATTTTCCTTATGTTTTCTTCTCAGACTAGAGGGCCAGAATATTCTCTATGGACAGCATGCTGCTCAAACAGCATTTGAAGACCTAAAAGAGTGTATGTGCTTTTATTTTTGAATGAATGAATTGAATGAGAGAGTGTGCTCTCCCACCTGGGCTTTCAAACCTAATTAAGAAGCGATGATCTCCAAATTCCAAGTTTGGCAAAGTCCAAACTGAAGAAAGAAACGCGAATAGAAAAAAATGAGAAAAACTTGTCTATATAAGAACTGTTTGAAATCATGTCTTTGGGGAAGAATGGACGTTAGAGCCCTCAAAATATAATAAAAGCTGGGAACTGTTAATGGCAGAGAACTTAATTACCTGAGGAATCCTGGGCATAACTTGTTCAGTGTAAGAACTCTCTGCTGTGGGGTCTTGGAGACATTGTCTTGATGTATTACCCAAGAGCTGTAGGGATTATGAATGGAATTGTTCTCTACTTCAGGCATTCTAATAAAACAGGAACTGTTCATCTAGTGCCTACTGTGTGCCAGGCACTGAACTAGGTTTTAGTTTCGAAGTCCTTACAAAACACCATTTTACAGATAGAAAACTGAGGAGGAATGCAGTTTAAGTAATTTGCCCAAGTACACATAGCTAATAAGTGGCAGGGTTGAGATTTGAACCCAGGTCCGTCTGACTCCAAAGCCCACCATACTCTTTCCACTACACTTTAGTCTCTTCGGCAATGCTTAGTTGCAAAACTTTAGTGTGCAAGATTTTTTTTTACCCACTAAGATTTTCATCAGTCTTTTCCACAATTACTAATTGTATAGTGATTGATGAGAGGGTTGATGGCAGTTCCTACTTCTGTGGGTTTGAGTTAATTTGTATTTATGTTAATTTATATGGCTATATAGGCTTTTAATATTTTTGTTGAACTCTGTTTTGGGGAAAATTGGTGAAATCATTTGGTTTGAAATTGCTAATTTAAGTGACTGATCACGGTAGGCATTATAGGGAGCATGAGACTCAGGAGAATGGGCTTTGGGAGTTAAGCATTGTGTATGGTAGAAGCAGATGGCACTGACTTGTTTCTTTGTATGATAGCTCAGGGAAGGAATACCCACCCCAAGAAATAAGGAGTCTGGAGAGGTATTCTGGTGGCTTAACAAGATATGTATGGAACTTTTCAAATGTCAGTTGTCCTGTGGACTTGAACTTTGCTTCTTTCTCCCCTTTCCCTTGATTTTGTGTTGATCAGAGCCAAAGGACTCTATATGCTGTACTACACAATCGTGTCTCCCTCATATAATTTGTAGGTTGGAGCTGAGAGAGTATCCTAGTACATAGTATCCCCTTCCTTAGATGGCTAGGTGCTGAGATGAAAGGCCGTTACTGTCACCATCCTGTGGGGGTGGGGAAAGAATAGCATTTTTGTAAGTCGAAGGAGGAAGTTCACAAAATGGCAGTGGGTGGTTTCGCTGTGTCTTGGAAGAATCTACTCAGCACTTTTTTTCTTTTCTTAGATTCTTCTGTTGGCTTCTGTAAAGGCCTACTGGTTAAGGTTCTACTGTTTGGGGATCACAGTATTTGTCTTGAACTCTGGTGGAAACCTGGAATCTCATGATACTGAAGGGCTTTTTTTCTTGACTGATTATTTTTACTCCCAGTTTTATTGAGATATAATTGACAGATAACTTTGTGTAGGTTTGAGGTGTAGAATGTGATGATTTGATACACATATATATTTTGTGCAGGATTCTGAGAATGTTCTCTATAATGGCTGATTGTGAATAGGTAATACATGCACATGGTACAAAATTCAAAAGGTACAAAAATGATATACTATAGTTATTGAAAAAAATCTGTGTATAAGTGGACCCATGTGGTTCAAACCCGTGTTGTTCAAGTGTCAACTGTACTGTAAAAATGAAGTCTCCCTCTCTCCCTCTGCCTTCCAGAGGTTCCCCTTTCTGAAGAAACCGCTGTTTCCATTTTCTTATTTATTCTTCTAAAAAATAGTTTCGGTAATAAGATATTACTTTACGTATATCCCACTCCACTTCAACCCATTGACATTCCTGGGATCTTGATCCTGAGTATAGTTGTAACTAATGTAAGTTGGCCAGTTATTTGGCTTTTGATGCCCTATACCTAGAGCTAGATCCTGAAAAGACAGTTTCCAGACTTGAGGACTACAAAGCATGACATAGTGAGGAATGTGTGAACCTCTAGCATAGCTCCAATGCTCTTTACCTGCTCTGAGTTAGCTGTGGAGAAAGGAGAGAAACGAGCTCCTTTTTTTTCCATCTACTGATTTGAATTGACTGGTGGGAAATATAGTCAGTATTAATACATTTGTTTGGCCATTTCTACTTAGAACTTGTAGATAGGAGTGAGGATCAGGGCTTTTTGTTGGAGGTTCCTGTTGCCATTGGAGCCTTGGGAAAATTCTCAGTGATTAAGATGTGGGAATAAGCCGATTTATATCAGGGAGCAAGCTATGGTAAGCCAACTTAATGTAAGTGCTACTTCTGCTGCACTTTCTGGATAAGGAGAGGGTAAACAGATACATAGGGCCACTATTAATCAATTGAGTATTTACTGAGTAACTTGCATAATCTACATTTAGGGAGATGCAGCAGTAGTCATGGCTCCCGATTTCAATGAAATTATAATTTAGTTAGGTAGCAAGACTAACATAATGCTTAAAACAGTGGTGTGTCAGGCAGTACCAAAGTCTGTGTGTCATAGGAGTTCAGAGGAGAGGGAGACCAATAAATTAAGCTGGTGTTGTCAGGACAGATTTCCTGGATGAAGTGAGACTTGAGCTGGGCTTGTAGAATGGAGAGGATTTGGACAGCAAAAGCAGAGGAAAGCATACTTTGGAGGTGCTTATCTCTTGTTCTTTCCAGGGAACTTAAATTCACTTTTCAACTGAAAATGTAATGCATGCATATGATAAATTCAAATTTGCACAATGAAAAATGTGACCTACCCGCTCCAGTTGTCTAGTCTTATTCTCCCAAGTCAATCATTGTTATCAGTATCTTTTCATAAATATTTAATTCATAAATATAAATATATACACGTATACATATCTATCCCTTTTAAAAACAAATAGAGGCAGGCTGTATATACTGTTGTGTGCCTTGATTTTAATGCTTAATATCTTTCCATACTGGGACATATATATCTTTCGCATTCTTTTCATAGTTGTATTCCACTGTACAAGTGTATCATAATTTATTTAACCAGTTATCTGTTGATGGACATATATTATTATTACAAATGAGAAAATTCAGTGAAAACCCTTGTACATACATATTTATGTACAACTTCAAGTCTATTCATAGGATAAATTCTAAGCAGCAAGGGACTTCTAATCACCACCTGTGACAAGGCTGGATGTGGTAAGGATTGGTATTCACCCGGTGGTGCTTTGAAAGGGTTCTAGGAACATGGTCCATAGGAGCTGTTTCTTTCTTAAGACCTGTCCAAGTGGTTGTGATAGGTGGCCATCACAGGCTGACATTTCTTACCATCTCTCTTCTCTCACATTCCTTCTTCCCTGTAGACAAACCTACCTATCTTCAAGCTGAAGGAGTCCTGTGTACGACGGCGCTACAGTGACTTCGAGTGGCTAAAAAATGAGCTGGAGCGAGATAGTAAGGTATGGCCCTGTTTCCTGTGTGGCATCCTTGAGAGAGGAGATCTGCATAGGTTTATAAAATCTTGAAGGCAACAGAGAGGGTGAACACACTCTGTCTACTAAATCCCAATATATTGGATCTGGGTGATACCCTTTGAAACTTGAAAGTGGTAAGTTCAGGAGAAATTGTAAAGAAAAACTATTAGTTGACTTAGTGGCTAGAAAAGTCATACAACTTAATTCCTTTAGGTGCTAAAAATGGAAAGTGTAGCTAAATTTTTGGATTGTAGTGGACTGTCAAAGAAAGTGAAGAATATTTGAAGTTTACTTCCTTTCTTTTGAGATGGTAAACCTGTCCTCCCACAGAAACAGAGCTGGATTAATTTTTGACCTGAGCCACCCCCTGACTGTTCTTATGACCTCAGTTCTTGCAAGTTGCTGAACTATGGCATAGGATGGACCCTATGCCTAATAGGAAATGAAGTATACAGTGCTTTACCACCTTATTCCGTCTCTGTCCTCTCCCGTGTGACTGATATTTTGCGTCTGCCTACAGATTGTAGTACCACCACTGCCTGGGAAAGCCTTGAAGCGGCAGCTCCCTTTTCGAGGAGACGAAGGGATCTTTGAGGAGTCCTTTATTGAAGAAAGGAGGCAGGGCCTCGAACAGTTTATTAACAAGTAAGCCAAGTTCCTGGGGATTCCTTTTGCTACTTTTGCCATTTTGGTCTTTCTATATGTTTCGTCTCTTTCCTCTTTTGTAATGGGTAATATGATGTGGTGCCGATTGTGTGCTGGGCTCACTGGACAGTAAAACTCCATTCCTTTGAGCAGAATTCCGATCCTGTGCCTCAGGGCCTGAGAAAGCGCTGCATGTTGGATGTGTCTAGGGATTTCCCCCACCTTACGCCTCTGTCCCCTTCCCTTCTGCAATATTAGGGTTGAAGTGGTACCCTGCTGCTGTCCTCTACTTGCTTGAACTTCAGGGCTGACTTTGCCCTTCTTCCCCTGTCCACATCCACAGCCCTATCCCTCTGCGAATTCTCTCTTATCCCAGATAATACTGATAACCATCTTGGTCTCTTTATAGAATTGCTGGGCACCCACTGGCTCAGAACGAACGCTGCCTACACATGTTCCTGCAGGAGGAGGCAATTGACAGGAACTACGTCCCTGGGAAGGTGCGCCAGTAGGAGCCCCTCTCACCACTTGCCCTCTACTTTCCTGCTGAAATGACATTGGTTTTTACACTAAGCCTCTCTCTCTCTCTTTGATCTGAAGTTGGCTCTCCATCCCCTGGCCTGATAGACTGTCTGGCATTGTGTTCCTTGGTACCTGACTATACCATGGGCACTCTGCTAGGATCCTCTCCTCTGAGGAGAGGTGGGAAACCACAGGCAGATGCCCTTTGCTTGGGGTTGGGGGGTGGGTGGGGGGATTGGACTGGAAGGCAATTTCTTGGGCATTTACCCATGCCAGAAGGCTAACCTTGTGGGGGGCGGGTCTTGTGCTGGTGGGGCACTTGGGTACATACTGATGCTGCAAGTCCAGGGGATTTTTCTTACTCTTAGGTTTAACCAGGAATACTGAGCAGGGAAAGACCCTGCCTTTCCTACCTGCATGAACTTTTTTCCTTGTGGGGAAGGTGGCAGAGACTGAAAAGCTCTCGTTTTCTCTAGGCCCGTTCCCAGTTTTCTCAAGAGTTTCTTTTGTTGTACTTTCTGTCTCCCTTGTTGCTTTTCATGGCAGTAATTCTAGAGTCTAAGCAGTCTGTTGTGTGGAGCAAGGTGTGTGGGTTTTCTGGGCCCATCATCATGGCTGCTTCAGAGTCAGAAGAAAGCCATAGGGCAGTTGGGGAGCTCCTGTTGCCTAGCCCCTTTCCTTTGTGGCTCCCCGCTCTGGCTGCCTGTTCTCGCTCACCAGCAGGTGAGTCAGAATGGGCTGGGCCAGCAGTTCTCCCTCCCCAAGCCCTTGCTGCTTTTATGGGTTAGCTTTGCAGATTTGGAGGCTTGAGGGCTAGGGGAAACTCACCACTGCCAGGTAACTCCCTGAAGGGTGGGAGTGGATCATTTTCTAGGTACCTCCCGGTGGTAGGGAAGGGCATCACCACTCTCTTCCTTCCATTCTCCCTTTCCCCCGTCCCATTTAGTGCTGCCACAAGACAGAAAACACATGAACAAACCACACAGTCTCTGACTTCTCCTAAGCACTTTGAGCTATTGATGGGGCTTAGGGGCAAGAGTTGTCGCTGCCCTCCCCAGCTTGGTCACAGGGTTATTGAACTGCCTGCACTTGTTTCCCATGGAACCCCAGCATTCTCCCCGGAAGCTGAGCTAGGTTTAGCAGCTGGGTATAGATTTCCTAAAACTTAGAGTCTGAGGCAGCTTCTTGAGGCTGGCGACTTTCCTGGGCTTCTGTCTGGGATGTAGTGGTTTGTTTGCTGGGGCCCGATATCTGTCCCAAGTGGTGGGATGGGAGCAGGTTAACTCTGGTGTCAGGTCAAAAGTGGGGGCTCTTTGCTTAGTCACCCTATCATGGAAGGACTGGAATTCTTTATATAGGGTCTTGAGGGAAAGGATTACTGATTCTGACAAGACCCTGATCGGAGAGATTAGGATTGGATTTTGATATGGGGTTTGGAGTCCATCTAAATGTTGAAGTTCCCTGACACAGATCAGCTCTTCAGCTGCCGGGCCTGTGCCAGGGGCTGAGCAGCCCCTAGAGTGAGGCTCTGCTCCCTTTCCCACCTTCCCAGTGTTGGTGTTGTTGCTGCCTTTTTCATTTGTATCCTCTGTTATTGACTTTTTTTAAAAAAAGATTTCTCCTTTCATTGTGCACAAGTGCTGAGAGCCTGAGGCCCCATTTCTGCTGTGTATATATCCTGACTCGGGGCTTTTATTCAGCAAAATGTTCATTCTTCTGTCAGACAATGTCATATTCAACTCTGTTCATATTAAACCACTGTGAAGTAAGCCTCTGTTTTCCTGCTTAAGTTGTAAATTTAGTACTTTTTAGTTTCTAGGATATTCTGGGTATTGTGCAGAAATTATACAACATGGTCAATGTCCTGAAGTGATAAGTAATTTTTACATTTAAATTTAAAAAAAAGCAGAATCCTAGCTGCCTGTAGCAGTACTTACCTATCTTCCTTGCAACACGCAATTGACTTTGTCACAGAGGTAATGCATGTGCTTGCAGGAAGTAGCCATAGGTCTCAGTAACTGTGGTTTGGGTCAGATTTAGCAGATTTGGTTTTTAACCTTGTGGGTGTGTGCTAATTTGGGCAAAATATATTTATTGTGTGTGTATATGTATATGTATATGCTATCTGTGTACATAAACACGTTTGTACATACGCTCATCCTCCGACACACCCTCACACCCCTTACAAACACTATTTCTTTCATAGGCTTTTTACCTCAATTGAGATGTTTTTCTTTCACATAGATTTGATGCAGGCAGAAAGGTGAGTGAACTCTGAGAATTTTTGATGGATGGATATTTTCACTTGACCAGTGGGTTCTGAAATGGCTTCATACACAAAGCGGGTTTTGGGAAAGGTTTGGGATGAGAGGTTAGGTAGGAATCTTGGCATTTGGGGAGTCAAAGGTAGTTTTAATCATGTAGTTGAGCGTGGAAAGAAGGTATAGAAAGTGATGTGGTCAAAACATTATGAATTAAGATGACTTAACAATGGTATTTGGGTCCAAGTAGAAGAGTGGGGGCTGAACTGAAGAAGTTAAGAGGTTTTGGTAGTTCAGGAATTAGATGACTAAAGATATCTGAGGGGACAGGGAAGACTAGCTGTTTCTGTGAGATAAGAGAAAGGAAGAGTAATAAGAGAAATGCAACCTTCACAGGCAGCAGTGTTGGAGAATGAATAGAGAATAACTAGAAAAAGCAGCTGTAAAACAAAATATTAAGCTGGGCTGTGATGGGGCAGGGTGCTTGATGTAAAATAAAATGATTACATTCTCTTTCTTCAAAGACCTTATACTTCTTATACTTTAGTTCAGGAGATATCTAAACAAGACAAAAAAATGCTAGAGACAAAATAAGAGGTCCAGACACATCTAGTTAGTTGTCCAAACTTTTTAAATATCAGGTAAATTCCCTCTTTGGAGTCAAATGTAACTGGGTTCTGAAAGAACCCCAAATATAAGCCCATCAACACTGAGAAGGAGAAGCATACTTTTATAAGGAATTCAAGTTTATGCATGCATCTAGGTATTTACGACTAATTAATCCCCTTTATCCATAGCACAGAAAGCAGCTCAACCTTTCACTGGGACCTGGGGGACAGAGGCTAACAAAAATTTTTGAACATAGTAGCTACAACCAAAAGAAGTCTAAATCCTCACATTCCACAGATGCCTTATCCACCCTTTGAACCATTCTTTGAGATGAGTTGAGCTAGTAAAGGGTGGGAAAGGTGGACAGCATTCAGGCTTCTCTGGAGTTTTTGTTGGATGAGGTGTCCTATTTAAGACACTTCCATCTTCAAATACATGCTGTAATAATTTAAGTAAAATTACTTTTTTGCTTTGGAAATGCAGACCAGCTGCTCACTGAAATGGATATTTCTTCCCATCCTTGAGGACTGTTGAGTCACCTCTGGTCTTCTCTTCTTAGACACAATAACAGTTCTAAGTTTTCCTCACTTCACTCATTTTTAACCCTTTTATCTTTATTATTCTGAAATCTCTCCAAGGTCCTCGTATGTCCCTAAGTCATAGAGTCTAAAACTGGACACCACTTTAATTATAGCCTGAAGTTTAGGTGGTTGTTAGTCCATTTATACTTCGCAGTGTTCAAGTTTACTTTTAAAATGTAAACACTTTGTGACTAATTTAGCTTGTGGTTCTCTGCCACTCCCTTCCCGACCACCCACCACCCCTCATTCTTCTTATCTGTTTTTTTGCCTTGTACAAAAAAAAATTATTCCCTAATTTACTTTTATTTTCTCTCTCCCTCCTGTCTGTCTATCTATCTCTCTATCTGTCTGTCTCTGCTATTGAGAACAGAAAAGTCATTCCTTACAAAACATACAAAATGGGGGTAATTATTCACATTATACAGAATAAAGGATTCTTTAACTCATGACAAGGTTTCTTTAAATCATAACAGGGTTTCTTTAAATAGGTGCTTCCTATGGTGGTTTTAAGTGTTTGTATATAGATCAACAACTACTTAATATAGAGAAACTGAAGGTAAAGGATTAAGAGGTACTGCCAATTGAAGAACAATCAGAAATTGGATAAAACAGTAGTTCTTAAGTGAACAGTAAAATACAGTTAGATTCACAGAAATTAATGCATTACTTTTCAAGAAAATGTTATTTATTATACCAATAATTTCTTTCATCCAGATACAGTCAGCTTTTGATCATCTGTGCTAGTAGAGGGATATACTTTTTTATTTTGTTATGCATTTTCTAAAATTTAAATATAGGGATGTCTAATATTCATAAGACTTAAAAAATATTCCCTAATATGTCATCAGAATAAAGACTCAGGAAAATCTGAAAAGTAGTAGAAAGAGTAATAGGCCTGGAATAGAAACCTGGGTTCTGGAGCTGGCTATGCTATTAGCTGGCTATAGCACCTTAGGCAAATTGCTTCACCACTCTGGGCCTGTTTTCTCAGCTTTAAAGTGAGGGGATTTGACTAAATGATATCTGAGGTATCTTAAATCTCTAATGCTTATGATTTCCAACCCTTGCCAAGGAATTGAGAAACCCTGGAGGTGATGCCACCAAAAAGGTGAAAGCACAATTTCCCTGTGTGATGGAGTTTGCTGTAGTGCAGTTAGTTTTCTCTCCCAGCAATGAATGACTCTTCACTTATCCTCATTAGATTTTGTTTGCCTGTATCCTGTTGTGTCAAATCATGAGTACCCACATTGAATCTCAGTGGTGATTTGATTTACAGCTGCCCTAATTTTATCATAGGTCTTCTAGCCGAAATTTTTATTTATTATTTTTTTAAAAATTAAAAAAAATATTTTGTGGCCAAACAGCATGCAGGATCTTAGTTCCCCAACCAGGGATCGAACCTGCGCCCCCTGCAGTAGAAGGGCAGAGTCTTAACCACTGGACCACCAGGGAAGTCCCTAGCCGAAATTTTTAAATGAAATAGTCACCTCATAACTATATGTAATTATTCTTATTTAAAATATATAAATTATAACTTGATCTGATTACAAAATATATAAATTATAACTTGATATGATTATAACTTGATCTGATTTAAAATATATAAATTATAACCTGATCTGATTACAAAATTATAACTTATCTGATTACAAAAAATTACAATATTATAAATTATAACTTGATCTGATTATAAAAGTGCCTATTTTGTTAAAATGTTTTATTGTGATAAAGTTCAAAAGTAATTAATGCTAGTTGACAAAATTGAAACAAAACATAAATATGTAGAAAGTGAGATTTCTCCTTATTCCCTAACCCTATTCCCATTCCTCAAGAATAACTTAATTTGGTATGTGTCTTCCTAGACTTTTTTCTATGCACAACTATATGTATATGAATATATACGTATATTCATACACACATATACAATCATCGAATACCCACACCCTTGTATATACTTTTTTGAAAACAAAATGGGATATTTTATGTATTATTCTGCAACTTTATCACTTTGTAATATAGTGTGGACTTCCTCTCACATTAGTACATGGAAATTTACCTCATTTTTTAAGTAACATTTCATAGTGTAGTTGTATCATCATTTAATGATTCACTTATTGGTGGAAATTTGTCTCCAATCATCCACTATTATAAGTAACGCTGCATATAACCTTGCTCGTGTGTTTTACGTGTTTCTGTAGGATAGATTTTGAGAGAAGGAATTCCTGGGTCAAAGGATGTGTGCATTTTAGATTTTGATAGGTACTACTAAGCTACTTTCTTAAAAAGTGCCGTTTAGATTCCCACTTACAGCAAATGAGAATTTCTGTTTCTTCCCAAAAGTGGAGAAATTCCTGTTTCCCTACAAATAGTTTTTTTTTGCCAAACGTGGAAAAATATTAAACAATTCATAATTATCCAAACTAGTTGGTGGAAGTGGTATTTCTTAGTTTTAATTTGCATTTTCTGGCATATTTAGTTGTAATGATACCACTATCAGGTTTTCAAAAGTTTCTCCACACATTTCATTTTAGTTGTTCTAGAAGCAGTATTTATTACCGCTAATTATCCCTACACTCCTCGCTATAGAAAAACCAATAATCTCAATTAAAGGCCCAGGATGTTCCTAGCCTTCTTCCCACCTAAATTTGGGGGAAAATGAAACAACTACCCTAGTGGCAAAGCAACATATCTGAGGCGCTCTCATGACCAATACTTTTCTCAGGTTGGCACTCGTTGAGGCCAATCCCAGAGCAGCACTGACAGCTTAACCACAGGCTCATCTGACCTCAGGGCCAACCTCCTTGGAAACTCGGGGAGATATCACTTTGCCTCTTGGGCCACGATTCCTCCAGCTTGGATCTCCTTTTCGGTTATTTCTCCCAGATCCAAACCTTTGATTACAGGTAGGGACGGGACAAGGACAGTGACGTAGATCGAGACGGCGACTGATATAAGAAGCCGACTTACGAGGCCTCGGCTCTTCTGGTTGGCTACGCACACGTCAGTCAGAAATGAGCAAACTTGTAGTTGGTCTTACGCAACGGGAAGCACATATTCTCCTCTGATTGGCTTCTTAATCGAGGGGGTGGGCCATAGGGAGACCTGCTGGTTGGCTGGAATGGAAGACCAATGGGGACCCTGTGGCGCTGCTTTCGAAAGGAAAGCCTTCGTCACGGCACTTGGAAGAGTCAGCGGGGTTGCCTCGGAGCTCCTTCGGCTTGTTTGGTAACTGCCTGCACCCCGCAACCTAGCTACCCTCTAATCCCCCACCCCCACCCCATCACCCCAGGCCCTGTCACGCTTCGGCGTCTTAGAGTGTCTCCGGGTGTGCCGCCGCGACTCTGGCTGTAGTCTCCTTGTCTAGCACTTAGCGGGGCCATGCCTTAGCCTGCAGGGCTCCTTCCACCACCGCCAGCCCGGAGCTCTTCCTCTGATGCGGTTCGGGGAGTGGGGGTCGGGGACCTGGAATGGGGCAAGAATTTGCTGGCAACAGGAAGAGGTTTGTGACGCCGGAAGCGGGAGAGGCTGGGCTGTGTGGCGGTGAAAGCCTTTGAATTAATCCCAGGAAGGGAGCAGGAGGTGCCTGACTCAGAAAGTTCCACCATCCAGGCGGTCACCACCGTTTGAGCCATCCATTCCCTCCGTCGCCTGATTTCACCCCTCGTCGCTTCTTCCTAGACTCATCAGCTCCAGAAGGACTGCAGCAAATACATTGGCCCTCTCAGCCTGGATTCAGAGCCAGTGCCCTTTCCTTCTCAGTGTCAATGGACCTGACCTCGTTGCTTTACTCCTTTCCCCCAATTATTTTTAATTACACTAGTACATTTTCCTTGGGGGGGGGAAAAAACCCTCAAAACATTATACAAGGATAGTGCTAAAGTACACGTTGGCCATTACCCACAATCCTAGTCCTCTTCCCCTTCCCAAAGGTCAACAGTTTGGTATGTATCCTGGTAGCCTTCCAGCTTTTTTTTTTTTTCTTTAAGAAAATGTGTCGTGTCTTTATTTCTACAAAAAGTATACCATACTGTACATATCCTGAAAGTTTTTCATTAAATGTTTTGGAAACATTTTAATTTCACTACATCAAGATTTACTTCACTTTAAAAAAATGTGGCATAATATGCCATAGAATGCCTACTAAATGGTTTATTTAACCATTCCTTATCGATAGACTACTAGATTTTTCCCAGTTTTTTTGCTTTTACAAGCAGTCCTGCTATGAACATTCCAGACATGACTTTTTTGTCAGAGTTTCTCTTGGGAAGTGGTTCTCAAACTTTTTGATGTCAGGACCCCTTTACACTCCTAAGAGAATTTATGTGGGTTTATATCTATCACTATTCCATGTATTAGAAATTAATAGTGAGAATTTAAAAATTTTCATTAAAAATAACAGCAATAAGCCCATTACATGTTAGCATAAATATTTTTAGATGAAAAATAACTTTGCCAAAGCAAAAAAACAATTAGAACAGTAAAATTGTGCTACATTTTTTGCAAGTCTCTTTAATAGGGTTAATATGAAACATCTGGATTCTCATATCTGCTTCTGTATTTGATTTATTATGATGTTTTGGTTGAAGTATATCACACAGATGTAATTAGAAAAACAAGCAGCATTTTAATAGCCTTTTCAGATAGTTGTGGATATTCTTTAATACTACATCAATCCTCAACAAGTGGTAGTCTCTTAAAGATTACTTTTTTAAAGATTACTTTAATGTGGATTTTGAAACCATATCAGTCAACTTTTCGTATTTTGTTGCATTAAAATCCATTAGTCTACCCTGTACTTTAATAGATCTTTTGTCGGGTGCATGATTTTATAACATCATGCACTGGCAATTTATTTATTTATTTATTTATTTTTGCTGAAGAGTTTTTTTTTTTTAATTAATTAATTTATTTATGTATTTATGTATTTATTTTTGGCTGCGTTGGGTCTTCATTGCTGTGCGCGGGCTTTCTCTGGTTGCTGCGAGCGGGGGCTACTCTTCATTGTGGTGTGCGGGCTTCTCATTGTGGTGGCTTCCCTTGTTGCGGAGCATGGGCTCTAGAGCTCAGTAGTTGTGGCTCATGGGCTCTAGAGCGCGGGCTCAGTAGTTGTGGCTCATGGGCTCTAGAGCACAGGCTCAGTAGTTGTGGCGCACAGGCTTAGTTGCTCCGTGGCATGTGGGATCTTCCCGACCAGGGCTCGAACCCTTGTCCACTGCATTGGCAGGCGGATTCTTAACCACTGCACCACCAGGGAAGCCCTGCACTGGCAATTTAGAAAATGTTGGTTTCACTGAGTTATGCAGGTCTTTCCAGTGTTGACACAGTGTCAAAAAATCACATTCATTCATATCACCACTGCTCTCATTAGAAGTCTTTAAGTATTGGAAAGCTGCCAAACCTATGGTGGAGGTGCAAGTTTTCCAAAATTCTAATTTTTGCTTGAAAGCTCAAATTTTATCAGCACTGGATATTGTCAGTTGTTTTTCTTGAAGCGACAGGCTCACTTTGTCCATTTTGAGAAAATGCCTGCCAAGCACCCAAGTCCGAATAGCCATGGTAAAATATTAGAAAGCCATGTACTCAGCAATGGAGATTTAATAATTTTTACTGCTTCATCAAGGACATTCTTAAGTGTGCAGTGGTGAAGAAATACGGTGACTACTAGTACAGTTTGGTGCCACTGCCTTTTACCCACCTTTGCTTTTTCTTTTTCTCCCACCTTTGCTTTTGCACCATCAGTGCAAATGTCAACACAGTAAAAAAGGCAAATACATCTTAATACTTTTATGAAAATAGTTTTGAATCTCATAGACCGCCTGAAAGGATCTTGGGAGCTTCCAGGTATCTGTGGACCACCTTTTGAGAACATCTGAACATCTACTCTAGGGCATATACCTAAGAGTGGTATCGTAAACTATATGCATTTGTAATCTTAGTAGATATTACCAAATGCCCCTTCAACGTGGCTGTACTAGTCTATGCTCCCCCCAGCAGGGTGTAAGAGGTCTCAATTCTTTTTACTCTTCCCAACACTGAATATTATCAATCTTTAAATTTTGCCAATATGATAGGTAGAAAATAGAATCTCATTGCTTATTTGTAGTACTCTGATTAGGAGGGAAGTTGAACATCCATTCATATGTTTATTGGCAATTTGTATTTTTTCTGTGATGTGCCTGCTCATATCCTTTACCTGTTTTTCTGTACTGTTTGTCTTTTTCTTATCCAGGATAAATAAAGAAAAATATTAGTCCTTTGTTTTATATATATTGCAAACATTTTCTCTCAGTCAATCTCTTGCCTTTTAACTTTATGGTATCTTTTACTGAATAGAAGTTTTAAATTTCAAGGTCAGATTTATCTTTTGTTTTTTGGCTTTTGATTTTTGTGTTTTGTTTAATAAGGTCTTCCATATGCCAAGGTCATAAACATTCCTCTGTGTTTTCTTGTACAGGGGTTTCCATGTGTTTGATTACATCTTTGATACAGCTAGGATTTATTTTTGTGGATGGTGTGAGTGACTTATATTTTTTTGTTCTTTGTTTTCAAAGGACCATCTTTGAAAATAGATGAGAATACAGCAGAGAATACAGCAAAGAATAAAGGGAATTTAGGATTGTGAATCTCCAGGGTTCCTCAATTGAAGTCTTGTCCATGATGTTTTCTGACCTTAGTAGTTGGCTGCATTCAATGGGACACCTGATGAGGGGGCCATTTCCTGTAAAGAAGGATCCCATTCAGAGTCCAGCATCCCCACACCCAGCTCTCATCTGCCAATCAGTGGGAACTTCCTATATGGCAGTGGCTCTTTCCTGGCCTCCACCCTCATGCTGGGAAAGAGGTAGTCTATAGGTGAGCTAACATCTTCCTAGAGAAATCCTCATCTGGGATGAAAGGAAGGGAAGGGAATAAGCAGCCTAGTTCCAGGTATCTTTTGGAGGGTGGGAGTGGGAGAGCACCAAGCCCATCCAGACAAACAGCCCTTAAGGCAAGATAGAAGAAAAACCACCAGGTGGTCTCTCTAGACTTACTCTGGAGAAGAGGTTCCTTGAGTTTTTTCTTGTCATGATAGAAAGTCCTAAGCGGTTTCTTTGGGTCGCCATCTTTTCCTTAGGATTCAGTTTGTTCCTCTATTTTTTTTCCTTTTTTTTTTATAAATTTTTTTTTTAAATTTATTTATTTATTTATTTTTGGCTGTGTTCGGTCTTCGTTTCTGTGCGAGGGCTTTCTCCAGTTGCGGCAAGTGGGGGCCACTCTTCATCACGGTGCGCAGGCCTCTCACTATCGCGGCCTCTCTTGTTGCGGAGCACAAGCTCCAGACGCGCAGGCTCAGTTATTGTGGCTCACGGGCCTAGTTGCTCCGCGGCATGTGGGATCTTCCCAGACCAGGGCTCGAACCCGTGTCCCCTGCATTGGCAGGCAGACTCTCAACCACTGCGCCACCAGGGAAGCCCCTATTGTTTTTTTCCTTTTAAAGTGGGTGTATTAGTTTCCTATTGCTGTTACAAATTACCACAAACTCAATGGCTTAAAACAACACAGATTTATTGTCTTACAGCTCTAGATGTCAGAAGTCCAAATAGGTCTTACGGGGCTAAAATCAACGTGTTGGCAGGGCTTTGTTCCTTTTGGAGGCTTTCCAGGAGAATCCGTTCCTTGTCTTTTCCAGCTTCTAGAGGATATCTGCATTCCTTGGCTCATGGTTCCGTTCCATCTTCAAAGCCAGCAATCTCCACTTCAACTTCTACTTCTGTCTTTTCATCTCCTTCTCTGACTCTCCTGCCTCCTTCTTTCACTTATAGGGACCCTTGTGATTATGTAGAGGCCACCAGGATAATTTCCCTAACTTTAACTTAAATCACTGAAATCTTTAATCACATCATCAAAGTCTTTTTTCTTCTGCAAAGTCTCTTTTGCCATGTAAGGTAAAATATTCACAGGTTTTGGGGATTAGGACATGGACATCTTTGGCTATTTAGCCTACCACAGTGGGTTACTTCAGCAGAAGGCTATGTTTATTCATTTGATATTGATTCATAGTGGGTAGAGAAGCATCTTTTAGGCTTGCAGGATTATATGCAACAGAATTTGTAACCCTTCCATAATAATTTCCCAGTCATATTCTATCTGCCTTTGGTTGGATTATAGAGGAAGTACGAGGTAGAAGGGAGAAGCTCACAAAGGAAGCTGAGGAATGGGAAGAGATGTAGGAGGAAAACCAGGAAGATGAGTTGTCATGAAAGCCAAGGGAATAGAGTATTATTGGAAGGAAGGAAGGAAGGAAGAAAGGAAGGAAAGAAGGAAGGGGTTACATTTAATACTGTATTAAATGCTGCTGAGAAAGTAAAGTAAGATGAGGACTGAAAGGCATCTGTTAGATTTAGTGACCTTTGCAATAGCTATTTCTGTGGAGTGATGGGAAGTGGGAAGAGCATTGAGTACAGAGCTCATTTAAGAGTTTTCAGGGACTTGCCAGGTGGTCCAGTGGTTAAGACTCCGTGCCTCCATTGCAGGGGGCACGGGTTCTATCCCTGGTCAGGGAACTAAGATCCTGAATGCCGTGCGGTGTGGCCAAAAAAAAAAAAAGAAAAAAATCATTAAAATTAATAAAGTTAAAAAATTATATATAAAAAAAGTTTTCAAAAATTTTTTATGAAGCAGTAGAGAATGGCAGGATGGAGTTGAGAAAGGATTTTTTTCCCCTCTTAAAGGTGAGTGACTTGTGTCTACTTATAAATGATGATGGAAAGGACCCAGTTGAGAGGGTAAGGTTTAATGATATAGAAAGGACTGAATTCTCATGGTTTCAGTAACCTGATTCCCGAATGTGTGGTTCTAATCAGACCTCTCTCTCAAGTTCCAGACCTGTATAATCCAACTTCCTACTGAACATGTCCACTTGGAAATCCTTCTCAAACTTAAAATGTCCAATATTAAATAACACTTTGTTGCTCCTTGCCTGCCCCCCTTCATCAACTCCCACTCCCTTTTATCATTTCTCTTCTGGATTGCTAAAGTAGCTTTAAAAGTGGCCTTTTTGTGTCTACAACTACTGTCCAGTCTATTTTCTGCACAACACCTAGAGTGATCTTTTTCAAAAAATATTTTATTTATTTATTTATTTTTATATTTATTTTTGGCTGTGTTGGGTCTTCGTTTCTGTGCGAGGGCTTCCCCTAGTTGCGGCAAGCGGGGGCCACTCCTCATCGGGGTGCACGGGCCTCTTCACTATCGCGACCTCTCCCGTTGCGGAGCACAGGCTCCAGACGCGCAGGCTCAGCAGATGTGGCTCACGGGCCCAGTTGCTCCGCGGCATGTGGGATTTTCCCAGACCTGGGCTCGAACCCGTGTTCCCTGCATTAGCAGGCAGACTCTCAACCACTGCGCCACCAGGGAAGCCCTAGAGTGATCTTTCTAAAACAGGTAGGTGATTCCAGTAAGCTTTAAAAATTCCCTATTGTTCTCAGTGTAAAAGCCAAATCCTATATTCATCTACATAGATTCTATGCTTCAAGCCTGATGAACTATTTCCAGTTCCCAGAGAAAGCTATGTTCTTTCATGCCTCCATGCCTTCACACATACAATTCCCTCTGCTTATAATACCTTTTCCATCTTTTTGTTCCCATTCACATTTTTCTTGGCTAGTTTCTACTCATCTTTCAAGGCTCATTTCAGGCTTTCCTTTCAACTTCCTTTTGGAGGCCTTCCTTGGTTTTCCCAGTCTGGGAACTTAGGTCTCTCTCTATCCCCACAGCACCTGTGCCTTTTTTCCTTACCATACTATATATTTTCTGTAGTTGACCTATTCTTTTAATTTTTTATAAAAAGCATTTTGATTCTTCAAGTAATACATGAATATATTTTTATTAAGTCAAACATTATAGATAGTTCTTCTTTCCAGCCCCCGCAATGCAGGTCCCTGTCCCAGAGGAAACCAATGTTACCAGGTTGGTGTTTGTTCTTCCAGATCATCTTCTGTGTATTTAAAACTTGAAATATATTTTTTGTTTATTTTTTCCTGTATAAGTGATATACTCCACACTGTTCCACAGCTTGATTTTTCACTTGGCAATATACCTAAGGGAATGAGGTAAATCAGTGGTTCTGATACAAGACATGCTGCATAGTATTCTATAGTATGCATGTAGCAATTTCCCACTTCTCTTTTTTTAATTGTGGTAAAATAAACATAACATAAAATTTACCATTTAATAATTATTTTCATTTTTTAAATTGAAATATAGTTGATGTGCAATATTACATAAGTTACAGGTGTTACTGGTCCTTTACCACATGCAGTTTGAGAATCACTGAGAGATAGTTTCTAGTTTTCTGGGGTTTTTCCCATTAACTCTTTTTAAAAAATTTTACTACTAAAATTTTTATATTGTTTTCTTATGGAAGTGTAACACATCTTTATTGTAGAAAATAAGAAAATACAAATAAAAGAAATAGCAACACAACATGTCATTATGTAGATGTCAATCTTTTTTCTATCCATGTCTAAAATTTATCTCATGGTCTCCTATTGATGTACACTTGAATTTTTTGTTATTATAAACAATACTGTAATAAACACCCTGTGTGTTGATCTTTTTTTTTAAAAATTAATTAATTAATTAATTTATATTTTTGTCTGCGTTGGGTCTTTGTTGCTGCGCACGGGCTTTCTCTAGTTGCGGCAAGCAGGGGCTACTCTTCGTTGCGGTGCGCGGACTTCTCATTGTGGTGGCTTGTCTTGTTGCGGAGCACTGGGCTCTAGGCACGTGGACTTCAGTAGTTGTGGCACATGGGCTCCGTAGTTGTGGCTCGCGGGCTCTAGAGCGGAGGCTCAGTAGTTGTGGCGCACGGGCTTAGTTGCTCCGTGGCATGTGGGATCTTCCCGGACCAGGGCTCGAACCCGTGACTCCCACATTGGCAGGCGGATTCTTAACCAGTGCACCACCAGGGAAGCCTGATCTTTTTTTTTTTTTTTTTTTTGCATCTCTGATTATTTTGTTAGAATTAGTTCCTAGAACTGCTATTGGTGAGTCAAAGCATATTGCATTTTTAAGGCTTTAAAAAACATTTTTTTATTGAAGTATAGTTAATTTGTAAAGTGTTAGTTTCAAGTGCACAGTAAAGTGATTCAGTTATACATGCATACATATACATGTATAATACATATACATATATGTATGTACATACATACATACATGTATAACACGTATGTGTATAATACATATACAGATATGTATGTATATACATACATATATGTATAATACATATATTATACATATATATGTATATGCATACATATATATGTATATAATTTTTCAGATTCTGTTCCATTATAGGTTAGTACGAGATATTGAGTGTAGTTCCCTGTGCTATACAGTAGGTCCTTGTTGTTTATTTTATATATTGTATTGTGTATATGTTAATCCCAAACTCCTAATTTATCTTTTTGTGGACATATGCAAGTGTTTCTCTAGGGTAGGTAATGAAGAATAGAATTACTGGGTTGGAGGATATGCACGTTTTACATTTTAATAGATAGTACAAAATTGCTCACCAAAAGGCTGAATATTTCCAACAACAGTGTATGAGAGCACCTATTTCCCCATACCCCTGCCAGCAATTGATATCAATCTTTTTAAACTTAAAAATCTGTAAGGCAAAAGCTGATGTTTTGATTCATAGTTCTGATTATTAACCAAATTATATATCTTCCTTTCATATGTTTATTAATATTTGTATTTCCTCTTTTATTATTTGCTTGTTATATCTTTTGCTCATGTTTCTATTGAGTTGTTTTTTCTTATTGATTTGTAGGAGTTCTTTTTTTTAATTTTTAAAAAATTTTTTAAAAATTTATTTACTTTATTTATTTATTTTTGGCTGCATTGAGTCTTCATTGCTGTGCACATGCTTTCTCTAGTTGTGGTGAGCAGGTGTACTCTTTGTTGCAGTGTGTCAGCTTCTCATCGCGGTGGCTCAGGCTCTAGGCACTTGGGCTTCAGTAGTTGTGGCTCGTGGGCTCTAGAGCGCAGGCTCAGTAGTTGTGGTGCATGGGCTTAGTTGCTCCACGACATGTGGGATCTTCCCGGACCAGGGCTCGAACCTGTGTCCCCTGCATTGGCAGGCGGATTCTTAACCACTGCGCCACCAGGGAAGTCCCAGGAGTTCTTTATTTTGGGGATATTAGTTATCTCTTGTCTATATGTGTTGCAAACATTTCCCCCAATCTACCCTTCTTTTGTATTTATTTTTTATGTCTTTAGAATAGAAACTTTAAATTTTGATGTAGTCAAATATATATCATTCTTTTCCTTTATAGCTTTTGCTTCTTTTGTCTGTTTAAGAAGGCTGTCCCTACTCCAAGGTTTTAAACATAGTCACTTATATTTTCTTCTCATACATATCTTCCTCCTTTTTTAAACAGCTTTACTGAGGTATGATTAATGTACAATAAACTGTACATAAAGGATATAATTTGATGAGTTTTGACATATGTACACGCCCTTAAACTATCACCACAACGAACATGTCCATCACCCCCCAAAATCTCCTTGTTCCTTTGTTCTCATACATTTCTAAGTGTGTATGTTTGTGTATGCATGTGTGTGCTAGGATTATTTTTTTTTCATTTTTAATTAAGGTATAATTTACGTATAGTAAAATTTGCTCTTTTTAGTGTGCATTTCTGCATGTTTTGACAAATGCATACAGTTGTGTAACAACCACCATAATCAAGATATGGAATAGATCCATCACTTCAAAAAATTCCCCAGTTCCCCTTTATGGTCAACTCCTTCTCCCTACTTCCTAGTACTCACTACCTATTTTCTGTCATTATAGTTTTACGTTTTCAAAACTGTCATATAAATGAAATCATACAGAATATAACCTTTTTTTTTTAAAGATCATTGGCAGGGCTGTTTAAATTTATTTATTTTTTATTTATTTTTCGGCTGTGTTGGGTCTTCATTTCTGTGTGAGGGCTTTCTCTAGTTGTGGCAAACGGGGGCCACTCTTCATCGCGGTGCGCGGGCCTCTCACTATCGTGGCCTCTCTTGTTGCGGAGCACAGGCTCCAGACGCGCAGGCTCAGTAATTGTGGCTCACGGGCCCAGTTGCTCCATGGCATGTGGGATCTTCCCAGACCAGGGCTCGAACCCATGTCCCCTGCATTGGCAGGCAGATTCTCAACCACTGCGCCACCATGGAAGCCCCGAATATAACCTTTTGAAACTGGCTTATTCCAATCCACACACTGCCTTTAAATTGTATCCATGTCATTCCTTGTATCATCAGTACTTTGTTCCTTTTTATTGCTAAGTAGATTCCAATGTATGGATATACCACAGTTTGTTTTTCCATTCCCCAGCTGAGGGACGTTTGGGTTGTTTCCAGCGTTTGGTGATTACAAATGCAGTCACTGTAAACATTAGCATCAGGTTTTTGTGTGAACACAAGTTTTCATTTCACTTTGGTGAATGCCTAAGAGTGGGACTGCTAGGTTGTGTAGTCAGTGTATGTTTAACTTTGTAAGAAACTACCAAACTGTTTTCCAAATTGGCTATACAATTTTGTATTCCTTTCAGTAATGTATAAGAGTTCCAGTTACTTCTAGTTCCCCAGCATTTGGTAGTGTCAGTTTTTGGTTTTTTTTTTTTAAGATGTTCTAATAGGTATGTAATGGTTTTTTGTTTTTTTTTAAAAAATAAATTTATTTATTTTATTTTTGGCTGCATTGGGTCCCTGTTGCTGCACGCATGCCTTCTCCAGTTGCGGCGAGCAGGGCCACTCCTCGTTGCAGTGCACGGGCCCCTCATTGCGGTGGCCTCTCTTGTTGTGGAGCACGGGCTCCAGGCGCACGGGCTTCAGTAGTTGTGGCACGTGGGCTCAGTAGTTGTGGCTCGTGGGCCCTAGAGCACAGGCTCAGTAGTTGTGGCGCACGGGCCCAGCTGCTCCGTGGCATGCGGGATCTTCCCGGACCAGGGCGCGAACCCGTGCCCCCTGCATTGGCAGGCAGACTCCCAACCACTGCGCCACCAGGGAAGCCCTATTTAATGGTTTTTCATTGTGGTCTTAATTTGTATATTCCTGATGACTTAATGATATTGACCATCTTTGGTATAATGTCTGTTCAAATCTTTTGCCCATTTAAAAAAAACTGGATTGTTTTCTTATTATTGAGTTTTGAGAGTTCTTATATATTTTTCGGTACAAGTCCTTTATCAGATATGTGATTTGCAAACATTTCCTCTCAGTCTGTAGCTTGTCTTTTCATTCTCTTAGCAGTATCTTCTGAAGAGCAGAAATTCATCATTTTGTTGAAGGTCAGTATATTGATTTTTTCTTTTATGACTCATGTTTTTGGTTTCATATCTAAGGAATTTTTGTCCAACATAGGTTGTTTCTGAGTTTGTTTTTTAGGTTTTATTCTTTAAACTGTTTAGAATTTATTTTTGTGAGTGGTGTGAGATATTGCTATAACTTAGTTTTTTTCCAAACAGGTAGCTAACTGTCCCAGCACTACTTATTGACTTTCTCCAATGATTTGAAATGCCACCTTTATCATATACTAAATTCCCTTATACACATCAGTCTGTTTCTGGACCATCTTTTTGTTTTACTGATGTATTTGTTTGTTCTTATGCCAATAGTAATGTCAATATCAATATCAATATGAAAATTACTGCTAAGGCTTTATCACAAACTTTGATACCTGATAGGGCAAGTTTTCCTCTGTTGTATTTAAAATATTTCTTGACTAATCTAGCTCATTTTTCCTTCCATGAGAATTTTTAGAATCAGCCAATAAATTCCACAAAATATCTTGCTGAGATTTTAGTTGCGATTACATTGAATTTTCAGCTTAATTGAGGGGGAGTTGATATCTTTACGTTATTGAGTTTTCCCAACCAGGAACGTGGTATACCTTTCCATTTATTTAGGTCTTCATTTATGTTTTATACTATTTTGTAATCCTTTGTTTACTTCTCTCTTTTTCTTATCTGTGAACTTTTTGAGTGTAGGAACCTTTTTGTTTCATCTCTGTATTTATAGTGCCTGGCATATAGTAGGTTGCTCAATAAATGTTTGATGAACAAGTTACATTACAGTAATTGTTCAAAATTTGATTTAAAAACTATAGACTTTTTCCCAAGAAAAAAAGCACAAATATATACAGAATTTTGCATAAAGTTTCAAGGGATACATGGATACTATCCCTGCTGCCATTCATAAACCTCATGTTAAGTATCCCTCATCAAAAGTGATAAATCCTATAATAGTGGTTGTATAAACTGCTGTAGGATTTGAGGGAAGGATTTTGTAACTCTACCACAGGGTATCAGGGAAAGCCTCATCAAAAAATAATCTTTGGTCTAAGACTTAAAGGATGAGTAGGAGTTTCCTGGACTTTCAAGGGTGGTTTAAGGACATCTTACACTGAAGGATCCCGTTAACCTGAAAGCCAGTTTATCCTGCAAGCCTCCTTGATCATTTGTCTTTTTGTTCACTCTTTTTCGAGCTTCCAGCTACCCTTCCACACCTTCCCTTACCCCGTTCATCCACCCACTGTTGCCTCTCTTGCCAATTCTTTGCACGGTGTTTTCTGCAAAACTGATTTCATTGTAAACAAACTCAAGTGTACACTAAATTTCCTCCCCCAATTCTCTTTTCAGTTGCTTTAACTGAAGCCTTGCTTCTCCCCAAGGGTATACCTCCCTTATTGCTATGGCTCTTGAGTAAAAGCCTCACGTTATTTGTTTAACCAGTGTCCTTACTGATGAACATTTAGGTTGTTTCCAGCTTTGTTTTGTTTTTGCTATTACAATGCCACAGTGAACATCCTTACATCTATGTTTGAGTACATGTGAATGTATTTGTAGGATAGATTTATGGAATTGGAACTGCTGAATTAGATGGTATGAGAATTAAAAAATTCGATAAATACTGCCAAATTTTATCCAGAAAGTTTGTTCTGATGTACATTCTTACCAGCCATACATGAGAGTGCCCATATTCTTACACCTCACCATTACTGGAGAGTTATTTATCTTTTTCAGTCATTTTAGTCATTAGTCATTTTTATTTGTTTCACAGGAGAAGTTATCATTCTTATTCTTCACTGTTTTCAGACCATTGCTTTCAACCCTCAGATTAAAAGTTTCTCCTTTGAGGCTCATGCCTTCTGGTAGTATTACTTTTTATTCCTTCTTTGTTTTTTTTTGGTCACGTCCCACACCTTGTGGTATCTTAGTTCCCTGACCAGGGATTGAACCCGGGCCCCTGGCAGTCAGAGCGTGGAGTCCCAACCACTGGACCACCAGGGAATTCCTGGTGGGAATTCTTTATTCCTTCTTGATGTAGTCATTTATTAACTTCTTTTATATTTCCTTATATTCTTTGAGAACTCGGGCATCTGGTTCTTATTCTCCCCTCTTCCCAAACTCCAGCTCTTCACCTGCTAGCCGATCACAGTGCTCCGAGATTGGACTGGCCAAGCAACACCCTAGCTTCACAGTTCCCTGGCCACAGCTAGTGTTCTTCTCCACTCTACTTCTGTGACAAAAATCTCTCCGCCTGCTCCTGGATTTGGTCATTTCCCAGAATTACTCTACTGAAAATGTAAAATTCCATTATCTCATTCTTTGTCCTCGACTTTGGTTTGTTCCAGCTTTCTCACTACCTTAATCCTTTTGTAATTGCCCTTCAGATCCATAACCCCTCCACTTTATTTTTCAAAAGTGTTATTATTATTTTAAACATAATATGTATTATAAAAGATTTGCTTAATAACATAAACCTACAACCTAGACAGTATAAGTCTCTGGTAATTCTATCACTCTGAGATAACCCCTGTTAAGAATTTAGTGTAAGTCTTCCAGAGTTTCATCTACACATATACTTTTAGATGATTTTTATAATAAATGGGTACACGCTATATTTTATTTTATTTTAATATTTATTTATTTATTTGGCTGCATCGGGTCTTAGTTGCAGCACGCAGGATCTTTGTTGTGGCATGCGGGATCTTTCGTTGTGGTGCACAGGCTTCTCTCTAGTTGTGGCTCATGGGCTCTAGAGTGCGCAGCATGCAGGCTCTCTAGTTGTGGTGTGCAGGCTCCAGAGCACGCAGACTCAGTAGTTGCGGCACACTGGCTCTCTAGTTGTGGCGCGAGGGCTCTAGAGCGCGCAGGCTTAGCTGCCCCGCAGCACGTAGGATCTTAGTTCCCCCACCAGGGATTGAACCCATGTCCCCTGAATTAGAAGGTGGATTCTTAACCACTGGACCACCAGGGAAGTCCCCGCATGCTATATTTTTTTTTTTTTTTTTCGCATGCTATATTTTATACACCATTCTGCAACTTCCTTTTTGCATAATATATTTTGGACATTTTTGTCTTTTTATACATACAGCATCAATGCATTCATGTTTTTTAAATTCAAATTTAATTTTTTATTGAGGTATAAATGGACATATAACATTATAATAGTTTCAGGTGTACAACATAATGATTCAACATTTGTGTATATTGAGAAATGATCACCAAAATAAGTCTAGTTAACATCCATCACTATACATAGCTACAAACTTTTTTTCTTGTGGTGAGAACTTTTTAAGATTTACTCTCTTTTTTTTTTTCCTGCGTTGGGTCTTCGTTGCTCACATGGGCTTTCTCTAGTTGCAGTGAGCTGGGGCTACTCTTCGCTGTGGTGCGCGGGCTTCTCATTGCGGTGGCTTCTCCTGTTGCGGAGCACAGGCTCTAGGCACGTGGGCTTCAGTAGTTGCAGCACGCGGGCTCAGTAATTGTGCCACACAGGCTCAATAGTTGCAGCTCATGGGCTCTAGAGCTCAGGCTCAGTAGTGTGGCACATGGGCTTGGTTGCTCCGAGGCATGTGGGATCTTCCCGGACCAGGGCTTGAACCCTTGTCCACTGCATTGGCAGGTGGATTCTTAACCACTGCACCACCAGGGAAGTCCCTTTTTTTCGTTTTTTAAAAAAAATTTATTTTATATTGGAGTATAGTTGAATTACAATATTAGTTTCAGGTGTACAGCAAAGTGATTTAGTTATACATATTCATATATCTATTCTTTTTCAGATTCTTTTTCCATATAGGCTATTATAGAGTACTGAGTGTAGTTCCCTGTGCTATACAGTAGGTCCTTGTTGATTATTTTTTTAAAAAAAAGATTTACTCTCTTAGCAACTTGCAAATATGTAATACAGTATTATTAATTACAGTCACCATGCTTTACATTACATCTCCATGATTTATTTATTTTATAACTGGATGTTTGTACCTTTTGACTCCCTTCACTCATATTGCCCCCCACCTCTGGCGACCACTAATTTGTTCTCTCATGTCTATGTGCTTCCTTTGTTTTGTTTTTTGTTTGTTTGTTTGTTTTTAGATTCCACATACAAGTGAGATCATATGGTATTTTTTTTTTTAATATTTATTTTATCTATTTATTTTTGGCTGTGTTGGGTCTTCATGCTGCACATGGGCTTTCTTTAGTTGGGGCGAGCGGGGGCTACTCTTCGTTGCGGTGCGCAGGCTTCTCATTGCGGTGGCTTCCCTTGTTACGGAGCACAGGCTCTAGGCACGCGGGCTCAGTAGTTGTGGCTCATGGGCTCCAGAGCACAGGCTCAGTAGTTGTGGCACACGGGCTTAGTTGCTCCGTGGCATGTGGGATCTTCCCGGACCAGGGCTCGAACCTGTGTCCGCTGCATTGGCGGGTGGATTCTTAACTACTGCGCCACCAGGGAAACCCATGGTATTTGTTTTTTTCTGACTTATTTCCCTTAGCATAATGCCTTCAAGGTCCATCCATGTTGTCACAGATGGCAAGATTTCATCCTTTTTTGTGGCTGAATAATATTCCACTGTATATATTTCCCACATCATCTTTATCCATTTATCCATTGATGGACATTTATTTTTTATTTCACTTTTGAGTTTTTGCACTTTTCCTGATTATTCCATGTAAGGTGGAAACTATGTATGTTTAAAAGACACACAAATCTAGTACATCAATAACCAAGTTTTTTTCTTTTTTGCTATACTATTTTCACAACCATGGGTGTGCTTGCTAGGCAATATAACCATCACAGAAGCAAATGTGGGGCAGAATACTGGTAAGGAAAAGCAAAGCAAGAGAGAGCTACCAGATATACAGGCTCGTTCCGCATCATTGATGGACATTCAGGTTGTTTCCATATCTTGACTATTGTAAATAATGCTGCACTGAATATGGGGGTGCATATACCTTTTTGAGTTAGTGTTTTCATTTTCTTTTTTATTTATATATCTTTATTTTATTTTTGGCTGCGTTGGGTCTTTGTTGCTACACGCGGGCTTTCTCTAGTTGTGGCGAGAGGGAGCTATTCTTCATTGTGGTGCACGGGCTTCTCATTGCAGTGGCTTCTTTTGTTGCAGATCATGGGCTCTAGGGCGCGCGGGCTCAGTAGTTGTGGCTCGCGGGCTCTAGAGCGCAGGCTCAGTAGTTATGGTGCACGGGCTTAGTTGCTCCGAGGCATGTGGGATCTTCCCGGACCAGGGCTCGAACCCGTGTTCCCTGCATTGACAGGCAGATTCTTAACCACTGTGCCACCAGGGAAATCCAGCGTTTTCATTTTCTTCAGAAAAATACCAAAAAGTGGAATTGCTGGATCATATGGTAGTTCTATTTTTAATTTTTTGAGGAACCTCCAAACTTTTCCCTCGTGGCTACACCAATTTACATTCCCACCAATGGTGCACAAGTGTTCCCTTTTCTCCACATCCTTGCCAACACTTGCCATTTCTTGTCTTTTTGATAATGGCCATTCTAACAGTTGTGAGTTGATATCTCATTGTGGTTTTGATTTTCATTTCCCTGATGATTAGTGATGTTGAGCATCTTTTTGTGTGCCTCTGGCCATTTGTATATCTTTGAAAAAATGTCTATTCAGATCCTCTGCTCATTTTTTTAAAATTAATTAATTAATTAATTGATTTTTGGCTGTGTTGGGTCTTCGTTGCTGTGCGTGGGCCTTCTCTAGTTGCGGCGAGCAGGGGCCACTCTTCATCGCGGTGTGCAGACTTTTCTCATTGCGGTGGCTTCTCTTGTTGAGGAGCACGGGCTCTAGGCTTGTGGGCTTCAGTAGTTGTGGCATGCAGGCTCAGTAGTTGTGTCTCGCAGGCTCTAGAGTGCAGGCTCAGTAGTTGTGGCACATGGGCTTAGTTGCTCCTAGGCATGTGGGATCTTCCCGGACCAGGACTTGAACCTGTGTCCCCTGCATTGGCAGGGGGATTCTTAACCATTGCGCCACCAGGGAAGTCCCCCTCCGCTCATTTTTAAATCAGGTTTCTGTTTTGTTTGTTTGTTTGTTTTTTACTATTGAGTGTATGAGTTCTTTATATATTTTGAATATTTACCCCTTAGCAGATATATGAGTTGCACATATGTTCTCCCATTCATTAGGTTGTCTTTTCATTTTATTGATGGTTTCCTTTGCTGTGCAGAAGCTTTTTAGTTTGATGTAGTCCTACATGTTTGTTTTTGTTGCCTTTGCTTTTGATGTCAAATACAAAAAATCATCACCAAGACCCAAGTCAAGGAACTTACCACCTATGTTTTCCTCTAGGAGTTTTATAGTATCCAATCTTACATTTAGGTCTTTAATCCATTTTGAGTTTGTTTTTGTATATGGTGTTAGAGAATGTTCTAATTTCATTCTTTTACATGTAGCTGTCCAGTTTTCCCAGCACCATTTGTTGAAGAGACTGCCCTTTCTCCATTGTATATTCTTGTCTCCTTTGTCATAGATTAATTGACCGTAAGTGCGTGGGTTTATTTTTGGGCTATTTATTCTATTCCATTAATCTATGTGTCTGTTTTTATGCCAGTACCATACTCTTTTGATTACTCTAGCTTTGTGATATAGTTTGAAATTGGGAAGTGAGATACTATGTTCTTCTTTCTCAAGATTGCTTTGCCTATTTGGGGTGTTAACTCATTTAAAAAATATTTTATTTGTTTATTTAGATGAATAAAAATTGTATATACATATGTATTTTTTAAAATTGTATATATTTAAGGTATAAAATGTGATGTTTTGATAAATGTATACATTGTGATATGACTACCACAACCAAACTAATTAACATACCTCCCATAGTTATCTTTTTCTGGTGTGTGTGGTGAGAACACTTGAGATCTACTCTCTTAGCAATGTAATACATTTTTATTAACTACAGTCACCATGCTGTACATTAGGTTTCCAGAACTTATTTATCTTATAACTGAAAGTTTGTACCCTTTGATACAAAAAAAATTATCTTCTCTTTCCCCTCCACCCCCAGCCTGTGGTAACCACCATTCCACTTTCTGATTCAATGCCAACTAATTAATTTTAATAGCTGCATAGTGTTCCATTGTATATATGGACCATCATTTTATTTAGCCAAATCCACTGATAGACATTTGGGTTGTTATAATGTTTGACTATTACAAGTACTGCTACATTCTTTGTACACATATCTGTGTGCCTATGTGTGTATTTATGTAGGATGAAGCTTTAGAAATGTATTGCTATGTGAAATAGTATGCACATTTAGAATTTTAATTACAGTCATGTAGCCTTCTAGAGTCTACCATTTTACACTCTTTACCAATAGGATATGAAAGTATTGATATGTTTTTCCCACATATTTGTCAATATTGGGTATTATTAATCATTTTTCATCCTTACCAATATGATAGATGAGAAATTTCTTGTTCTTTCTTTCATGTTGTTTGTAATCCATTTTGTTTGCACTCAGCAGTATGTTCTGAACTTCTTTCTGTGTCAATGAATATAGATTATATCATCATTTTAAGTGGCTGTGTAGCATTGCATTGTATGGATGTAACAATTTTATTTAATTTTCTCTTAATGGACATTTAGATTGTCTTCTTGCTATTATAAGCTCTTGTGATGAACATTCTTACCCATGCATCTTTGTGTACTTGTCTGGTTCTCTCTTTAAAGTAAAATGTATTACTTATTAATGCATTTATTAACCAACATTTACTCCAAAATCTATAGCTTCTAAGGAACAGTTTTTGTGTAATGCTTCTTTTGCTCAACATAATTTTTCTGAGATTTTCCCATGTTAATCGTGCATATCAAGTTTTCTCCTTTTCATTATTGAGTGACATTCCATTGTATGAATATACCACAGTTTGTCCTTTCTATTATTGATGGACATTTGAATTGTTTACGTTTTTTAGCTATTATGACTAAAGCTGCAATGAACATTCTAGTACAAGTCTTTTTGTAAACATATGCTTTTGTTGTTTTTGTTTGTTTGTTTTTTGTTTTTGGTAAGTATCTAGAAGTGGCATTTCTAGACTGTAGGGTAGATGTATATTTAAATTTATAAGACACTTCAGAACAATTCTCTTAAGTGGTTGTACCATTTTATATTCATATTGACAATGTATAGGAATTCCACTTGCTCTTCATCCTGTCCAACATTTGATATGGTCAGTCTTTTAAATTTTAGCCATTTTGGTGTGTAGTAGTATCTCATTATAGTTTTAATATGCGTTTCTCTGATGACTAGTGATGTCAAGCACTTTTTCACGTGCTTATTGACTATTCATACATCTTTCTTTGTGAAGTGTCTATTCAAATATTTTCTCCATTTTTCAAATTGGATTGCTTGACTTTTTAAATTATTAAATTGTAAGAGTTCTTTTTTCTGTATTTTTAAATTAAGACTTTAATTTCTTGGGAAATTTTTAGGTTCACAACAAAATTGAGGGGAAGGGGCAGAGATTTCCCATATACTCCCTGTACCTATGCATACAAATGAAGTTTTTATACCTGTTGCTGGCAGGGAGGTAGGGAAACGAGTATACTCATGCAGTGCCTGTGGAAGTGGTTCCTTTAGCTCCTGTTAAGACTGTGCGGAAGGCGCCTCCTCCTGTTGTACCTACAGGTCTCGTTGCTATGACCACAGACCATCCAGTAAACAGAGATGCCATTTATCTTTCTCCTAGATTGTGACTTTCAACACATTCCATATATTTTGACATCATTTTCTAAGATAGGAGCTCTTTCTATACTCTGGTTACAAGTTCTTTGTCAGGTATATGTTTTGCAAATATTTTCTCCTAGTCTGTCACTTACCTATTCATTTTCTTAGTGGTGATTTTTTTTGTGTGGTGATTTTTGATGAACAGGTTTTTTTAATTTGGTGAAATCTAATTTATAATTTTTTTCTTTTATGATTATTGCCTTCTGTGTCCTTTCTAAGAAAGCTTTGTCTATCCCCAAGTCTCAAAGATCCTTTCCTGAGTTTTCTTCTAGAAACTTTATAGTTTTAACAGTCATCTTTTATGACTAGTTCCATGATCCATCTTCAATTAGTTTTCTAAAAATTTCAGCTTTATTGAGGTATAATTGACATTCAGTTAGTTTTTTGTGAATGGTGTAGGGTTGGGGTTGAGGTTTATTTTCTCTGTATTGATATCCAGTTATTCCAGCACCATTTGTTGAAAAACTTTTCCTTTCCCCAGTTCAATATTGCTTTGTCAAAAATCAAATTACTTTATATGTATAGGACTCGCTATTCTGTTCCATTGACCTATTTGTCTGTCAAATACTGTAGCTTTGTAGTAAGTCTTAAAGTCAGGAATATAGATCCTCCAACTTTTGTTATTCTTTTTCGAGATTCCTTTGGATATTTTAGGTCTTTTGCATTTCCATGGACATTTAAAAATCAGCTTGTCAATTTCTATTTTTAAAACCTGGTGGGATTATGATTACAATTTTATTAAATCTATAGATGAATTTTGGGAGGTTTAGCACCTTAACAATATTGAGTCATTCAGTCTAGGAACATGGTATATCCATTTATTTAGGCCTTTAAAAATTTCTCGTTAGAATGTTTTGCAGCTTTCAGTGTAGAAGTTTCTAGATCAGTTTTAATGGATGTTATCAAATGCCTTATAGAAATGTTGTACCAGTTTGCATTATCACCAATAGTACATTTTCTCATACTTTCATCAACACTGGATTTTATCAATGTTTTTATTCCTTGCCAGTCTCATAGGTTAAAAATTATATTTCATTTTTATTGGCATGTCTTTGACTAATGGTGAGGTTAAACATTTTTTCACAAACTCTGTTTATTGATTATCTGTATATAATTTTTCATGAATTGCCTGTTCGTATTCTTTGCCCATTTTTCTTTTGGGAGGAGTTCATCATTTTCATGTTGATTCGTAATGATTTGTGAAAGCTCTTTGTCAGTTAGGGAGGGGTGTGTGTGTGTGTGTGTGTGTGTGTGTCTGTGTGTGTAAGTGTAACTAGAGAAGTAAGTAGTATTGTCTTTACAACATGAAGAAATTGAGGCTGAGAAAAGCTAAGCCCAAGGTCATGCAAATAATAAGTGGCAGAGCAAGGATTTGAATCCTGGCCTGTGTGACACAAAATACCATGTTCCTTCTTTTACATAAAGACCATTTTTAGTCTCTTAATAACTTTTTCAAGACTTGTAGGGCTTCCCTGGTGGCGCAGTGGTTAAGAATCCATCTGCCAATGCAGGGGACACGGGTTCGAGCCCTGGTCCAGGAAGATCCCACATGCTGTGGAGCAACTAAGCCCGTGCACCACAACTACTGAGCCTGTGCTCTAGAGCCCACGAGCCACAACTACTGAAGCCCACACGCCTAGAGCCAGTGCTCCACAACAAGAGAAGCCATCGCAATGAGAAGCCCACGCTCACCACAACTAGAGAAAGCCCACGCAGCAACGATGACCCAACACAGCCAAAAATAAAAAATAATAATAATTAAATAAATACATTTATTTTTAAAAAAAGACTTGTGAAAATTCTTTAAGATTATTGTCTCTTTGGGTAAGAGATCAAAATGGTGGAGTATGAGGACACTGAGCTCACCTACCCCTATAAACACATCAAAAATACATCTACTTGTGGAGCAGTTCTCACTGAAAACAAACTGGAGAGAGGCAGAAAGACTCTGCTGCAACCAAGGCTGTAAAGAAAGATCCAAACGAAGTTGCGTAGAAAGGGAGGAGAAGTGATCTGGTCGGGACCTGCGCACCTTGGAGGGGACACAGAAGAGGAGAGGGATTATGTGGACTTAGAGATCCTCCCTGGGGAGTGAGCAGTTCAAACCACATATTGGGCACCCCAGCCCTGGGGTCAGACACTGGGAAGACAAGTCCTCTTAGCTGGTTTGAAAACTAGTGGGACTAACAGGAGGGCTGTAAGAAACATAGACTGTGCCCCTGAAGAGCATGCACACACTTGCTTACTCCCAAAACAAGGCAGAGGAAGCAGATCAAAACTGCCTGGGACTCTGGCCAGTATCCCACGAGCTCCCCAACATGTGCCCTGGCCCACACCAAGCACCCACTATGGCCTCTCTTGCTCCAGCACAGCTCCCCACTAGGGCGAGGGCTGCTGTTGCTGAGGAGAGTGTACAGTGTACTAATTGAATTAGTAATTAAAAAGAATCCCAGCAAACTAAAGTCCAGTAGTGGATGGCTTCATAGGGGAGTTCTACCAAACATGTAAAGAATCCTATCCTTCTCAAACTCTTCCGAAAAACTGAAGAGGATGGAACACTCCCAAATTCATTTTACGAGGCCACCATTACGCTGATACCAAAACCAGACAAAGACACTACAAAAGAAGAGATTACAGGCCAGTATCTCTGATGAATGTAGATGCAAAAATCCTCAACAAAATATAAGCAAACTGAATTCAACAATATATAAAAAGGACCATACATCATGAACAAGTGGGATCTATTCCAGGGATTCAGGGATGGTTCAACATTCGCAAATCAATCAATGTGATACACCACATTAACAAAAGGAAGGATAAAAATCACATGATCATCTCAATAGATGCAGAAAAAGCATTTGACAAAATTCAACATTCATTCATAATAAAAACTCTCATCAAAGTGGATACAGAGGGAACAAATCTCAACATAATAAAGGCCATATATGAAATACCCACAGCTAACATCACACTCAATGGTGAAACGCTGAAAGCTTTTCCTCTTAAATTGGGAAAAAGACAAGGATGCCCACTCTCACCACATGTATTTAACATAGTACTGGAAGTCCTAGCCACAGCAATCAGACAAGACAAAGAAATAAAAGGCATTTAAATTGGGAGGGAAGAAGTAAAACTCTCACTATTTACAGATGACATGATACTATATATAGAAGACCCTAAAGTCTCCATCAGAAAACTACTAGAACTAATAAATGAATTCAGTAAAGTTGCAGGATACAAGATTAATATACAGAAATCTGTTGCTTTTCTATACAGTTATAATGAACTATCAGCAAGAGAAAGCAAGAAAACAATCCTGCTTAAAATTGCATCACAAAGAATAAAATACCTAGGAGTAAACTTAACCAAGGAGGTGAAAGACCTATACCCTGAAAACTATAAAACACCAGTGAAGGGAATTGAAAATGATACAAAGAAATGGAAAGATATCCCATGTTCATGGATTGGAAGTATTAACGTTGTTAAAATGGCCATACTACCCAAAGCAATCTACAGATTTAATGCAGTCCCTATTAAAATATCCATGACATTTTGCACAGAACCAGAACAAATAATCCTAAAACTTATATGGAAATCAGAAAAGACCCCATCCCCGCCCAGTAGCCAAAGCAACCTTGAGAAAAAGAACAAAGCTGGAGGTATCATGCTCACTGATTTCTTGGCACAAAAATAGACACAGGTCAATGGAATAGAATAGAGAGCACAGAAGTAAACTCATACACTTACGGTCAATTAATCTATGACAAGGTAGGCAAGAATATATAATGGGGGAAAAGGCAATCTCTTCAGTAAGTGGTGCTAGGAAAACTGGACAGCTATATGTAAAAGAATGAAATTAGAACATTTTCTCACACCTCATACAAAAATAAACTCAAAATGGATTAAAGGCCTAAATGTAAAACCGGAAACCATAAAACTCCTAGGAGAAAACACAGGCAGAACACTCTTTGACATAAATAGTAGCAATATTTTTATGGATCTGTCTTCTAAGGCAAAGGAAACAGAAGCAAAAATAAAATATGGGATGTAATTAAACTTAAAAGCTTTTGCACAGCAAAGGAAACCATTGATAAAATGAAAACACAACTGAGTGGGAGAAAGTATTTGCAAGTGGTATGACCAATAAGGGATTAATAATCCAAAATATATAAACAGCTCATACAACTCAGTATCAAAAACAAACAACCTGATTTTTAAAATAGGCAGAAGACTTGAATAGACATTTTTCCAAGGAGGAAATGCAGTTGGCCAACAGGCACATGAAAAGATGCTCAACATTGCTAATCATTAGACAAATGTAAATCAAAACCACAATGAAATATCACCTCACACCTGTTAGAATGGCTATCGTCAAAAAGGCCACAAATGACAAATGTTGGCAAGGCTGTGGAGAAAAGGGAACCGTAGTACACGGTTGGTGGGAATGCAGTACAGCCACTATGGAAAACAGTATGGAGGTTCCTCAAAAAACTAAAAATAGAACTACCATATGATCCAGCAATTCCACTCCAGGGTGTATATCCAAGGACAGCGAAAACACTAATTTGAAAAGATACATGCACCCCATTGTTCATAGCAGCATTATTTACAATAGCCAAGATATGTAAGCAACCTATGTGTCCATCAAGAGATGAATGGATAAAGAAGACGTGTGTGTGTGTGTGTGTGTATACATACATATATATATAATGGAATATTACTCAGCCATAAGAAAGAATGAAATTTTGCCATTACAACAATATGGATGGACCTGGTGGCCGTTATGCTTAGTGAAATAAGTCAGAGATAGACAAATACTGTATGTTATCACTTATATGTGAGACCTTAAAAAAAAATAAACAAATAAATGAATATAATGAAACAGAAACAGACTCACAGATATAAAGAACAAACTAGTGGTTACCAGTGGGGAGAGGGAAGGGGGAGAGGCAGGAGAGGGGTATGGGATTAAGAGGTACAAACTATTATGTGCAATAAATAAATGTATAATCAGACCCATGCCCCCCTGCAGTGGAAGCACCGAGTCCTAACCACTGGACCACCAGGGAAATCCCTATTCTCCTTTAATCTAAAATGGTTCCTCTGTCTTTTTTTCTTTCATTATGTTGCCATTTTTGAAGAGTTCAGGCCAGTTATATTGTAGAATGTCCCTTAGTTTGGGTTTATCTTATGCTTCCTAATGATTAGCTTCAGGTTATGCATTTTTTAGAGGAATATAGCAGAAGTGGTATGTTCTTAATGCATTACAACAGGAGGTACATGATGTCAGTTTGTCCCACGATCGCTGATGTTAAGTTTGGCTATTCGGTTAAAGTGTAGTCTGCCAGGTTTCTCCATTGTAAATTTACTATTTTCCCTTTGTAATTAATATCCAATTTGTGGAGGTATAATTTGAGACTGTATAAATGTCTTGTTCCTCATCAAACTTTCACCCAATAGTTTTTAACATTCATTGATGATTCTTGCCTGAATCAGTTACTACTGTGTTGTTTGAAAAATGGTGGTTTTCTAAATACATCTCTATTTCTACATTTATTAGTTGGCATTCTACTGTAACGAAGAGCTTTCCCTTTACCCCATGTATTGATTGATTGATTGATTGATTATCAGTATGGACACATGGATTCTTATTTTTTGCATGGGTTATAATGTTTTTACTGTCATTATTCAGTTTGATGCTTAAATTGGCCCAGACTTGGCCAGTAGGAGCCCTTTCAAGTTGATTTCTGTGTCCATTTACATGTCCCCACCATTCTTTAGCACTTCCTTACTTTCTGGGACAACAAGAATATTTCAGGCTTATCTTATATTTTCCCTGCTGTAGTCCTGGAATCAGCTATTTCTTCAAGGAGCTTTGGCTCAGTTAAATGAGGAATGATATTTAGAAACCAAGATCTGGGTGCTAGGTATATTTATTGCTACTGAAGTGTCGTGGCTTTTGGCTAAAAGCAGAGAGACCTAGGAATTATCCTAGGCTTTTGAATCTCTCTCAATATTCCCACCAAGTGATTGTCTAGGTCTGTGCTTGAACACTTCATTATTTGAGGATACTGCTCCAGAGGTAGTCTCTTCCATTTTTGGTCAGCTCTGATACTTGACGGCCCTTTACATTTGAAAACAGTGGTCATTGGTTTCCTCTACTAAGTCTTGTCTTCTTTGTGCTAAACATCTGCAATTCCTTTACTGCCATTATTCTCATGGCAGAATTTTAAGATTTACTCATCATTCTGGTTATTCTGTTCTCTTCATATGTCAGTTCATTAATATCTCTCTTTAAAGATTGGCATCTAGAATGAAACGTACTATTTCAAGTAATTTTCTGATCACTACAGAGGAGTGGTTCAATGACTTTTTTTGTTCTAAACCCTATGCTACTACTCATGCAGGCCAAGATTAATTTAGCTTTTTCCTTTTTCTTTTCTTTTTTTTTTTTCTTGACAATCACGTCAATCACTCTGTTGACTTATGTTGAGGAAGTTAGTTGAAATCCCTAAGACTAATTATGCTGCTGTGTTCATCCATTTGGTACTGGCACAGTTGTGTTTTAGGACCCAGTACATGTCTTTAAGTTGATCTCTTTCTCTTCACCTTGTTAAATTTAGCCTATTATTCCTGCTTGTCAAGCTTATTTTGAATCCCAAATGTCATCCAGTTGTACTAGCTTTCTTTCTAGCTATCATCTGCAAATTTGATTAGTATGCCATTAGTGTGTTCATACAAGTAACTATTTAAAAATATCAAGAAGGGCAGGGTGAAGCTCAAGTCTTTTCAGCCTTACTAGAGACTTTCTCCCATGTTGAAATCAATCCATCAAATAAGGGTTACTGCTGTTCATCTACCTTCAGTTACTGTTGTATATAGGATCTGAGCTAACAGACCTATCACAGCACACAAAATAGGTCCAATTTTTAAGTTTTTTTCATAGGATCAGTGCTTCAAGGTCATAGGAAGGCTTATTTCCTGTAAAATGGAGGCCTTTCACATAGTCCAAACTTATTCTTGAGTGGAAATTGACCTGGTTTGGCTCATTCTCTGTCCTCCTTGGTGACAGAGGCAAAGAGAAATGTTTCAGGGAGCCAAGACTATTCTACTTTAATCATAGAATCTTCACTGAATCTAAGGAACTTTAAGGGTCATCTAGTTCAAGCTTCAAAAATTTGACTGACAAAACCTCCTATTAATGTACCCTTCTCTTTTAATCTGCTAAATCAGTCAACAAGTACTTATACACCTTATTAAAAAGGAGGAAATATGCCTTATTCTATAAGGTGCTCTCAGAATTTCAAATAAGGATAGGGAAAGGTCATTGTCTTAAAATTAAATATGAAGGATAAAAGCAGCTATCTGAAAGCATACATCTAACGGAATTAACCTACCTTAAGAGAGAGCTTCTAGGTTTTCTTTTAACGAGACTAGAGTATCTTTCAAGTTTCCATCAAAGACCAGAGTGTAGTCTTAGGAAGAAGAGAATGAAATGTAATAATGCAAAGAAATCCTAACTTACTCAACTGCCTTATAACTTGGGCCATCTGAGATAGTGATCCATGCATAGAAGGGGAAGGGTGGTTATCAGCAAGGAGCCTGGAAAGCAGAAGAGTGATATTTTGTTTCTTTAGCCTTTTCTGAGGGTTCTTTCTGTTATTTGTTTTTAACTACACCGATAATATGTGAATACTTCTTCCTGTAAATAATATTAAAACATTACAGGTAAGAATAAGTGTCCTTTCACCAATTCTCTTGCCCCTCGTTCTGGTTAGGTAGGCTTTTTTTTTTTTAACATCTTTATTGGAGTATAATTGCTTTACAATGGTGTGTTAGTTTCTGCTTTATAACAAAGTGAAACAGCTATACGTATACATATATCCCCATATCTCCTCCCTCTTGCGTCTCCCTCCCACCCTCCCTATCCCACCCCTCTAGATGGTCACAAAGCACCGAGCTGATCCCCCTGTGCTATGTGGCTGCTTCCCACTAGCTATCTATTTTACATTTGGTAGTATTTTTAAGTCCATGCCACTCTCTCACTTCGTCCCAGCTTACCCTTCCCCGTCCCCTTGTCCTAAAGTCCATTCTCTATGTCTGCGTCTTTATTCCTGTCCTGCCCCTAGGTTCTTCAGAACCTTTTTTTTTTTTAGATTCCGTATATATTTGTTAGCATACGGTATTTGTTTTTCTCTTTCTGACTTACTTCACTCTCTATGACAGACTCTAGGTCCATCCACCTCACTACAAATAACTCAATTTCATTTCTTTTTATGGCTGAGTAATATTCCATTATATATATGTGCCACATCTTCTTTATCCATTCATCTGTCGACGGACACTTAGGTTGCTTCCATGTCCTGGCTATAGTAAATAGAGCTGCAATGAACCTTGTGGTACATGACTCTTTTTGAATTATGGTTTTCTCAGGGTATATGCCCAGTAGTGGGATTGCTGAGTCGTATGGTAGTTCTATTTTTAGTTTTTTAAGGGACCTCCATACTGTTCTCCTTAGTGGCTGTATCAATTTACATTCCCACCAACAGGGCAAGAGGGTTCCCTTTTCTCCACACCCTCTCCAGCATTTATTGTTTGTAGATTTAAAAAAAAATTTTTTTTTAATT
The DNA here is from genome assembly GCF_028023285.1 of Balaenoptera ricei. Taxonomy (NCBI): domain Eukaryota; kingdom Metazoa; phylum Chordata; class Mammalia; order Artiodactyla; family Balaenopteridae; genus Balaenoptera; species Balaenoptera ricei. Next base: position 63,336,246 of record NC_082660.1, on the reverse strand, counting down.
AATTAATTATTTATTTATTTATTTTTGGCTGTGTTGGGTCTTCGTTTCTGTGCGAGGGCTCTCTCTAGTTGTGGCAAGCAGGGACCACTCTTCATCGCGGTGCACGGTCCTTTCACTATCGCAACCTCTCTTGTTGCGGAGCACAGGCTCCAGACGCGCAGGCTCAGTAATTGTGGCTCACGGGCCCAGCTGCTTGGCGGCATGTGGGATCCTCCCAGACCAGGGCTCGAACCCGCGTCCCCCACATTGGCAGGCGGACTCTCAACCACTGCGCCACCAGGGAAGCCCCTGTTTGTAGATTTTTTATTGATAGCCGTTCTGACTGGTGTGAGGTGTTACCTCATTGTGGTTTTGATTTGCATTTCTCTAATGATTAGTGATGTTGAGCATCCTTTCATGTGTTTGTTGGCAATCTGTATATCTTCTTTGGAGAAATGTCTGTTTAGGTCTTCTGCCCCTTTTTGGATTGGGTTGTTTGTTTTTTTGATATTGAGTTGCATGAGCTGTTTGTAAATTTTGGAGGTTAATCCTTTGTCAGTTGCTTCATTTGCAAATATTTTCTCCCATTCTGAGGGTTGTCTTTTCATCTTGTTTATGGCTTCCTTTGCTGTGCAAAAGCTTTTAAGTTTCATTAAGTCCCATTTGTTTATTTTTGTTTTTTATTTCCATTTCTCTAGGAGGCGGGTCGAAAAGGATCTTGCTGTGATTTTTGTCATAGAGTGTTCTGCCTATGTTTTCCTCTAAGAGTTTGATAGTGTCTGGCCTTACATTTAGGTCTTTAATCCATTTTGAGTTTATTTTTGTGTATGGTGTTAAGGAGTGTTCTAATTTCATTCTTTTACATGTAGCTGTCCAGTTTTCCCAGCACCACTTATTGAAGAGGCTGTCTTTTCTCCATTGTATATTCTTGCCTCCTTTATCAAAAATAAGTCAACCATATGTGCGTGGGTTTATCTCTGGGCTTTCTATCCTGTTCCGTTGATCTATATTTCTGTTTTTGTGCCAGTGCCATACTGTCTTGATTACTGTAGCTTTGTAGTATAGTCTGAAGTCCGGGAGCCTGATTCCTCCAGCTCCATTTTTCTTTCTCAAGATTGCTTTGGCTATTCTGGGTCTTTTGTGTTTCCATACAAATTGTGAAATTTTTTGTTCTAGTCCTGTGAAAAATGCCATTGGTAGTTTGATAGGGATTGCATTGAATCTGTAGATTGCTTTGGGTAGTATAGTCATTTTCACAATGTTACTTCTTCCAAGCCAAGAACATGGTATATCTCTCCATCTTTTTGTATCATTTTTAATTTCTTTCATCAGTGTCTTATAGTTTTCTGCATACTAGGTAGGTTTTTTATAGAAATATCTTGAGTAGAGAAGGGTATTTTATCAGGCTCTTATAATTTGATGGGTATGTATCCTTTGTGGATATAAACTCCTTTTGTTTTAAAATTGTGCTCACAGTCCACCTTTTAATATATGGTCTGGACTGCTGAATATGCCTGCCCCCCTAGAGGGACTGTCCTGTACGGATGACCTGGTGCTGGTTCTTAAAGTAATTCTGCTTCCCTTTGTAAATTAACACTTTGGCATATAATCTGGCTAATTGTGGGATTGACTAATTTGGCTTCCTAAGCACCATACCTTGGACCACTGAGATGCCACAAAGATATTGCCTACCTAGGAGGTCATTCTTCTGTCGTTGGCAACAAGCCTCCTGACCTTAAACAGCTCTTTGACTTCTGTACGTATAGTGGGGGATGCAAAGAAATTTTAAAAAGCTCCATGAGGAGCTTATAGTTTTACTGGGAAGACTAGACATGCATTTAAGGCATTTCTTGAAGAAGATAACACTATATATTTATAACATAGGACAGTATATAGTAAAGGGTTAATTGGGCAGTATGGATGAATGCTATACAAATTCATATGCTCTTTCAGTTCCTGTCATCTCTTCTTCTTTACCTTCAGTCACCTTTTATTTCCTCACCTCTTGCTCTTCAATTCATCTGGCTTCTCTTCTGCCATTGGCCTGGAATTGCTAGTGGTTAAAGATATGAGGCCACAGGCAATGTGTTATGCTTTGCGGTTTTATTTTGTTTTTTGGCCGCACCGTGCAGCTTGTGGGATCTCAGTTCCCTAACCAGGGATTGAACCCAGGCCACAGCAGTGAAAGCCTGGAATCCTAACCGCTAGTCCACCAGGGAACTCCCACTTTTAAAAAAAAAAATAGGGTTATCTTATCCATTCCCATGGCTTCAACTGCTTACTATACACTCACTTCACACAAGTGTATGTCCAACCCAGACCTCTTTCCTGAGCTTCAGACCCCGTGTATCCATCTGCCTATGTGGATAGGCATCTCAAATTCACCATTTCCCATATTGAGCTTGTTCTTCCCCTCTTCTTCTAAACCTGTTCCTCCTCTTGTGTTCCTTATTTCAGAGAATGGCACCACTGTCAACTCAGTCGCCTAAGCCTGAAACCTTCATACCATCCTCCCTCTAGTTATTCTACCACTAAATCATTTTAGTTCTATTTGCTAAATAGCTGTTGAATCCATATACTTCTCTCTACTCCTACTGCCACTATTCTGGTCCAGGCCACCATCACCTCTCACCTGAACTACTGCAACTGTCTCTTAATTCATCTCCCTGCTCCCACTCTTTCCTACTCCCAAATCATTCTCCACACTGTAGCCAGAGAACACTTTCTAAAACACAACCCTTCCGTGGCTTCCTAGTCCCCATAAGAGAAAGTCCACAATTCTTTGAGTAGCTTCCAAGGCCCTACATCTTGCTCCTGCATTCGCTTCATTTATCAAAACTTTCCATCTCAAACGCTATCTCAGTCATTCTAAACTCCTTCTTCCATTCTTGGACAACTCCATGCTCTCTTGCTCTCGAATCCAAACCTTCACACATACTATTCCAGTGTCTGGTTGTTCCACTTTTAGTGATGCTGTGATTGAGCAGTGAGTGCAGATTGGTGACCACTTGATCCTCCCACTCTAAAGTTCCCTATTTGTCTTCTATTAGTTTTAGCATCCAGTGGTGATCATTATCTGAGACAGTTATTTCATAAGGGGCTTCAAACTGGTGATTTTTCTAGTTCTATCATTCTTTCTACATCTGTTAGGTGGAATTCTTTCATAAAGAATTTTCCCTTACCAACTAGGTCTATTTGGTATACTAAAATACAGTTTGTACATGATTGGGGAGGTAAATGTTTAATTCTTTTGTGATTATATTTTTAAACGTTTATTTAAATTAGTGACTTGAAGTTTTGGACAATTTTATCAGAGAAACCATTTATGAGTAGTGGTTGTATTTCCAGAATAGCAGATAAAAGCCTACTTAATCCACAGGGTAAATTAAACATTACACATAAGCAATGAAAAATAGAAAATATTTTTGTAATATTAGTTATTAAACAAATGAAAATTGAATGAGTTTTTGAAGTTTAACTTGAGTGCTAGTACTTGAGAGAAAGGCAGTTTCACTTAGAGGAAGAAGATGTAGATGCATACTTATGGTGATTTGAAGGGGTCCGCTGAGTATTTTCAAGAGCTTTTAGAATTTGATGGCACTGGTTCTTATGTTTAATTTCACTAAGGATTTAAGCTATTTCCATTTCTGTGACTGGTGTAATACCAACACTTCTGTTATACTCAGCAACGAGGGCCCACAATCAGGGGAAATTTTCAGCTTACAAATGGAGAGAGGCACATTTTCCCATATGCCAAGTATTAGAAGGGAGTTAAAGAGGTGAATGTGAGGGAGTGCACCTGAGACCAGAGTGGTAAAATATAAGAGGAAGGACTTTAATGCTTGGACTTAGGTGTGGGGAGGGACCAGGGCCAGAACTAGGGTGAAGCAAATGAGGTGCCTGTAGTGCCGATGCTACACTTGCTTGACCCTGAGAGTGAGTGCCTCCTTAAATGTTGTGCTGTAAGACAGTGACTTTGAGCTCTGTCAGTGGGAAACAGACCAGTGAGAGCCATGGAAGGACTAGGTGCAAGAGTTCCTGGGTACAGGAGTTCGAACCTGAGCAAAGACTCTAAGGCTACAGATAAGAACCCAGACATTATGTGATAGGAGAATAAGGTTCAAAACCAAAGTAGACTGAATATTGGAGGTCAAGAAAGGCTTCACAGAGACCTGTGTTGGAATCAGAAAGCTCTCCTCAGGTCAGAAAGGTTTGGGAAGAAGTGTGATAACAAAGGACAAAAGAAACAGTAGATGCAAAGGCATGGAGGTATGAAATAGGTTTAGTGGCTGGAATTTAGGGAGCGGTAGGAGATGAGGTTGGGGACCACATTATGGAGGGCTTTATAGACCATGCTGTAGATTTGAGCTTTATCTCTGTGGACCTTGGGGAACTATTGAAGTTGTTTTTATACTTGGAAGTTACATGGTCAGATTTGTGACTTTAAAAAATTATTAAATGTTTTCACATGTACTCATAAGTAAAGAAAATTGTATAATGGACCTTCATGTACCCTTAACTACATTCAATAATTATCAAGATTTTGCCGATCTTGTTTTAGCTATCTCTTTTTTTCTTTCTCTTTCCTCCTTTCTTAAAATTTGCTGAAGTATTTTAAAGCCAATCCCAGACATCATGTTATTTCACCTGTGCATATTCAGTAGGCATGTCTAAAAAGTACAAACATTTTCTTATATAACCATGCTGTCATTAGGCTATCTTACAAAATTAATAATTCCTTAATAGCATCTAATACCCTGTCCATTATAAAATTTCTCAGATTATCTCAAAAGATTCTCTAACGGTTGGTTTGTTCATATAAAGATCCAAACAATGTTCTTATATTACAATTGGTTATTATCTCTTTTTATCAGCTTATTGAGATTGCTATAGATTAAATGTTTGTGCCGCCCCCCATAATTGATATGTTGAAACCTAACCCACAGTGTGATGGTGTTAGGAGGTGGGGCCTTTGGGAGGTGATTAGGTCATGAGGACAGAGCCCTCATGAATGGGATTAGTGCCCTTATAAAAGAGACTCCAGAGAGATCCCTCACCCATTCCACCGTGTGAGGACAGCAAAAAGAGGGTTGTCTATGAACAAGAAGCGGGCTCTTACCAGACACTTAATCTGCCAGCGCTTTGATCTTGGACTTCCCTGCCTCTAGAACTGTGAGAAGTAAATTTCTGTTGTTTATACGCTACCAAGTATATGGTATTTTGTTATAGCAGCCTGGATGAACAGACTAAGACAAGGTGTCATTGACAAATAAAAATTGCATATATTTAGGGAATTCCCTGGTGGTCCAGTTGTTAGGACGCTGCGCTTCCACTGCAGGGGACCCGTGTTTGATCCCTGGTTGGGGAACTAAGATCCTGCAAGCCGCTCAGCATGGCCAAAAAAAAAAAATTCATATACTTAAGGTGTACAACTTGATTTGATATAGGTATCCATTGGGAGATATTTACCACGACCAAGGAGGGTAGGCATTAAAGGGAGAAATGTTGGTAAAGGGGTACAAAGTTTCAGTTATGCAAGATGGTTATTATTTCTTAAGTCTCTCTTAATCTAGAGAAATCTGCACCTCACTTTTTCTTTTTCAAGCCATCGACTTGTTGCAGAAAGTGTGTCAGTTGTCCTAGAAAATCCTGCATTTTGGATTTGTCTGTTATCTTTCTTACACTGTCATTTACTTTATTCTTCTATATACCCCATATTTTTCTATAATGGAAGTTAGCTTTAGAGGCTTGATGATATTCAGGTTCAATTATTTTTTTTTTGTCAAGAATATTTCACGGGAGTTGGTGTGTAATGCACTTTGAATCACATCTGGAAGCTCATGTCTGCTCCATCTTTAATGAGCAGGTGACAGTCTGATTCCTTCTTTATGATATTTCCCATTAACCTTTCATCTAATGGTTTAATCCATTGATGATCATTACCAGAATTAATTATTTCACTAGGAATTTCAAAATGGTGATTTCCTAATTTTATCTTCTACATTAGTTAGCTGGAATTCTTCGGAAAATAAACTTTCCCTCATCAGTTATGGCTATCGAGTAACCTGTACAGACAGGACAGGAAAGATGGTTAATTCTTCATCTTGGACTTTATTGCCAATTTTTAGAATAAAGCCTTGGTGCCCTGGTTACTTACTTTCAATGATATCCAATGAGTTGTATGTGTCTGTTCTCTCTTTATCATTATGAGTTGGTGTTTTTAAAAATACATTCAGTGGGTTTCAATTGATTGCATTCATTATCCTTGTTAATGCTCAAATTGTCCCATATCTTGCCAAAATGTTACCTCCTGTATCCTTTCCACACTACTCATTAGGTTTCTATAGCTTGCTTGATTTTTGGCACAAAGATTATCATGTATATTTCCTGCCTGAGACCTGCCATTTCTTTAAGGAGCCTTAGTTTATTTATGTTTTCTTTTTTAACAATAGCTTTATTGAGGTGTAATTTACATACCATAAAATTCACCTATCTGAAGTATACAATTCTATGATTTTTAGTAAATTATATAATTGTACAACTATGACCACAATCTGACTTTAGAACATTTCCATCAGACTACAAGATCTTTTGTACCCTTTTCCCATCAATTCCCTTTCTCACCCCTAGCCAACCACTAATCTACTTTCTGTCTCTATAGATTTGCCTTTTCTATAGAATTCATATAATTGGAATCATACACTATATAACCTTTCGCATCTTGCTGCTTTCACTTAGCATTAGTTTTTTTAAAAAAAATTAAGATGTAATTCACATACCATAAAATTCACCATTTCAAAGTATATAACTCAGTGGTTTTTAGTGTATTCACAAGGTTGTGCAAACATCACTACCATCTAATTCCAGAACATTTTCATCACGCCAAAAAGAAACTCTGTACTGGTTAGCAGTCAGTTCCCTTTTTCCCCCTCCCCCCAGGCCCTGGCAACCAACAGTCTACTTTCTGTCTCTATGAATTTGTCCACTCTGAACATTTCATATAAATGGAATCATACAATATATGACCTTTTGGTCTGGCTTCTTTCACCTATCATAGTGTTTTCAAGGTTCATCCGTGTTATAACATTTATCAGAACTTACTTTATTCCTTTTATGTCTGAATAGTATTCCACTGTATGAATATACCATATTTTGTTTATCCATTTATCAGTTGTTGGATATTTTGGGTTGTTTGGGACATATGGTAGGTAACTCTAAGTTTAACCTTTTGAGGAACTGTCACACTGTTTTCCAAAGCAGTTGCACCATTTTACATTCCCAGCAATAGTGTATGAGCGTTCCAGTTTTTTCCACATCCTTGCCAACACTTGTTTATTGTCCATCTTTTTGATCATAGCCATCCTAGTGGGTGTAGCCACTTTGGAAAACACGTGGCAGTTCCTCAAAAGGTTAATTTCGGGTTCTGATCCCTACCCACCCCTCCTCTGAGGTTGCTGTGGTGACTTGCCTCGACTAATTCTGTAGATTCTGTCTCCTCTTCAGTTTGTAACCTATTAATGTTTCTACTCTTTTTATTTATAAGCCTGGCTTCCTAGGTGTCATACCTGGGTCAGGATAGCTTAGTGTTCAGCCGGTGATTTGTTAGAGATTGTCCCTAAATGCCTTGGGCCAGTATTGTCTTCCACCCTTTGTTGATGGAATTGTGTGTAGGTTGGGAAGTATAGTCGAAGTTCAGGGAGTTTACAACTCTTCCCTGATTTTTACTTTCTGCTAGGCCTTCTCATGTCTCCTCTGTACCTATGTAAGGCTTCACATTCAGATAGGGAAATGTAGATAACTAGGACCCTCTCCAGTACCTTGAGCTTGAGTGCAGCCATGTACATATGTATAGCCTTCTAGACCCCAGGGATATGAGTGAGCTTATCAAGCCCTTCTAGGGCTGTCTTGTTCTCTGGATCTCTCTGCTAAACTTTCAGCAGGCCTGCTGTTCTGTTGCTTGCCCCAGCCAATGTTGTAATCTCAGGTAACTGTGATGTTCATTTTCTCTGATCTAAGGAGTTTGCTATTATTTTCAACACCTCTGGGCATAGAACTTTTTTTGAGCTCATTCCTATACAAGTAATTCCCCTCCAGCAGCCAAGTTGTTGGTTTTTATGGCTTGACTTGGCCTACTCTTGTAAAATCAGCTCCAGTAGAGCTGGAGAGGGAGGTGGGAATGTGAACAGCCTCAGGCTAAAACACCATAGATTCCCACTGTTCTTACCCAGGGTTCAATAGGTTTTCTTAAATACTTCTTAATTTATTATTTAATTTTGGTCTATTTCCAGAATCCTGAAATGGTTGTTTTTGACAAATCTGTACAGTTGTATCATTGTTTTGGGGGGAGACAATTAGCTGAGCCCCTCATTCTGCCATTCCTGAAGTCCTGCTTAATTTATGTTTTATAAGATCATTCTGATAGCAATGGAAAATCACTTGGGTGGAGGGAAAACTAGTGGTCAGGAGTAGAGGATTTTACTCAGTAGTAGTTTGTAATCTATAAACAGGAATAGCAAATAGAGATAGTTGGGTTGATTTGTGGGTGGGGATTGGCAGGATAGGTATGGTGGAAAATCAAGGGGATAGGAGAATTGAGAGTGCTGGTTACTGTCATTGAAGTCCCACTGTCCATGGAATCTTTCCTAGGTAGAGAAGGAAGTGAAGTCCAAAGGGACATTGAGGCCTTGGAGAATAGGTAAGAGGGTTGATGAATCAAAGGCCTTGGGAAAGTTGAAGGGTAAATTCAAATAGCGTAAGGTGTAGGACAGGTAGAAAAACCGGTAGTTCTGAGTGTGGACTCTGGTTTTGGAGGTAGAGCCATTCCAGGTGTCACTACAGAAATGGATGACTGAAATGGAGTTGAGCTGAAGAAATTAAAATAGGATATGTCAGAGCTGCAAAGTTTGGATGTTAGATCATCAAGGGGGGATAGTGAAGGCTTTCAGGATGAAAAGGGGAAAGAAAACAGTTGGTACCAAAGTCCTCAGTGAATGTCAGGGAGAGATCTGGAAGTTGACATTTAACATTAACAGGATGATAAAACTGAGTAGTATAAATTTTGAAGAAAGAAGGGCTGTTGAGAGAATATGGTAAAATAATACTTTGGGGATCCAGTGAACAAGACATGAGAAGATGCTAACTTGGTCTTGACTTATGTGGAGGGATGAATAAAGGAAAATGAATAGCTTCCAATTATGAACTTTGCAAGGGAAACAGAATTTTCGTTACCCAGAGTTAAGGAGAAGAGATGGAGGTTGAATGGATGAACAAGACCAAAAGCAAGAAGGTTTTAGGAAATGGTGGATAGTTCTTTTTTTGCTTAAGCATAGGTGTAATTAGGAGTATATTAGAAGATAATATTGGAATCTATGTGGTTAGTTTGAATCTAGAATATAACTAGGGTTATTTTTAAAAATATTAGTTAGATGGTACACTAAGGAAACTTTTTGAAATTATTTTGTTTAGATCTTAGGGAAATTCTGGAACTGGTATTGGTAGCTGGGAAACAATTTGACAGCTTTGGAATACTTTGTGACAAATGTGAACTGGTGTACGTTTGATAAGTTATTAATGCCACCATTGGAATTGATGGTGACTGTAAATCATAATTTTGATAGGAATATATCCAGTAGACTGATGAGTTTGGGTCTTTTGTAATTAGAAAATTGAAGCTGTAGGGCTTCCCTGGTGGCGCAGTGGTTAAGAATACACCAGCCAATGCAGGGAACATGGTTTCGAGCCCTGGTCCAGGAAGATCCCATATACTGTGGAGTCACTAAGCCTACGTGCCACAACTACTGAGCCTGCGAGCAGAGAGCCTGTGCTCTACAACAAGAGAAGCCCCCACTCACCGCAACTAGAGAAACCCCATGCGCAGCAGTGAAGACTCAGCACAGCCAAAAATAAATAAATTTTTTAAAAAAAAGTTTGCCATCTATCAAAAAAAAATGGAGCTTTAAAAATGTATTGACTTTTTGAGAGTCATGTACCACAATGTTCATTGCAGCTGTATTTACAATAGCCAGGACATGGAAGCAACCTAAGTGTCCATCAACAGATGAATGGATAAAGAAGATGTGGCACATATATACAATGGAATATTACTCAGCCATAAAAAGAAACGAAATGGAGTTATTTGTAGTGAGGTGGATGGACCTAGAGTCTGTCATACAGAGTGAAGTAAGTCAGAAAGAGAAAAACAAATACCGTATGCTAACACATATATATGGAATCTAAAAAAAAAAAAATTGGTCATGAAGAACCTAGGGGCAAGACGGGAATAAAGATGCAGACCTACTAGAGAATGGACTTGAGGACATGCGGATGGGGAAGGGTAAGCTGGGACAAAGTGAGAGAGTGGCATGGACATATATACACTACCAAATGTAAAACTGATAGCTAGTGGGAAACAGCCGCATAGCACAGGGAGATCAGCTCGATGCTTTGTGACCACCTAGACAGGTGGGATAAGGAGGGTAGGAGGGAGGGAGACGCAAGAGGGAAGAGATATGGGGATATATGTATATGTATAACTGATTCACTTTGTTATAAAGCAGAAACTAACACACCATTGTAAAGCAATTATACTCCAATAAAGATGTAAAAAAAAATGTATTGACTTTTTGGAATAATCTATTCTTTTCCAGAACCATATGTAATTCACTATATATAGAAGACTGTGTAGGATCTGCTTTAGTGTGAGGGTTTTGATCTCAGTTGCCCTGACTAACTCTATTTGATGTGATTGTGTCTATGTATAAGAAACATAGGAGCGTAGGAGAAGAGAAAATGTAAAGCAAAAATGAGACTGAATTGTAGATGTAGAGCTCCAGCTATGAAAACTTTAAGAAGATTAACTGCTGTGATGGTAATCTGGTGTATTTTCAATTCTAGCTATCGTTTGTTATGAACTGAAAGAACATTGAAATAATTGGATACTGAGGTGCATAATTGCTGGCAATGGGATGGAGGAGGGGAGTTGGTTAGCTGGCAAGAAGCCTTATAGCTGTTTTTATATTAATACTGTATATTTGGCATTGGTTGATAACAGCAGAAAAATTATTTATGATTATGCTTGGGACTTGTTATATTGATTCTACTCTGTAATAATATGAAAGAGTTTAATGGTTACTCTTATAGATGTAATATTTCTTTTTTTTTTGTCATTCCAGTAGCCATCAGAAAAGAGATCACAAAAAAGCGATTGCCTGTACAGTCCTCTTCATCATTTGTGACCTGGGATATTGAGCTCTTGGGCTGTCAGAATTCCAGTTCATGAGGCAATCTGTGTCATTCTGGTCTAGCCAGGTGAGTAGTTCCTATGGACTAATTCCTTGTTCTCTGAAAAGAACAAGCAAGAAAAAAAGCAAAGGAGGGGAGTATGGAAAAATCTAGATATGAATCTTAGGCCCTAGAATAGAAGTTAAGCCTTGGGCCATAAGCAGCAAAACAGGTGGAGATGACCCTGGGGGTTATGTACAAGTTCACTAGAGTGGTATTCATGAAAAAAACGCTGGGAGAATTACGTCTGTTTTGAGACCTGGCTTGACTTTAAGAATGAAGAAACCTAGATTGAACTGCAATAAAAATACCTATGAAGGCAAGGTTAAATAAGAAGGAAGTATGCTTTGAAGTTAAGATGGATAGAAGTTTAATTTTAATGAAGTATCTTTTTCTTTCTTTCTTTCTTTTTATTTTTTTGTTTGTTTTTTAAAATTTTTATTTTATATTGGACTATAGTTGATTTACAATGTTGTGTTAGTTTCAGGTGTACAGTAAAGTGATTCAGTTATGAAGTATCTTTTTCTAAAGAAACATTAGCTCTATATAGATGATAATCATATTTTAAAGATTTCTTTAATATTTAATAGTTAAGAGAATGAATCCCAGCTCTTTCACTTACTAGCTGTGTGATCATGGGAAAATTAGTTAACCTTCTCAAACTTCAGTTTCTTTACCTATCAAATAGATTATTTATACTTATATGGTTATTGTACAAATTAAATGAAAAAATATATAAAGCATAAACATGATGCCTAGCACATACGTAGAGCTCAATATACAGTCACTATTATCAGGCATTGGAAGGGAGAGTATATGAGATGGAAGTTCAATACTGTGATAAATGATTTTTCACAGGTAGGCATGCAATCAGTTATTTCTTGTCAGAACAGTTTGCAGCAAGAAGTTTCAGGGTCAGAACATCTTGGAGATCAGGCTAGTGGGTGCTAATTAGGCCAGTTTGAAGGAGGGTAGCTTCCTTTGTTTCCTGAGTTTGTAACAAATTAGGTCTTCTACACTTTCCTTCCAGAACAGTGCTTTTAACATTAGTATTTTTAGTTAGATTTGTCATTAGTGTTTTTAATATTTTTGTTTGTTTGACTTAGATCTTGAATTTTGGGGAAGATGGCAAAATGAAGGACAGGTCAGGTAGATAGACCATGCTAGTTGAAAACAGAGAAGATGGTAAGAGTATAAAAGGTAACGATTTCTCCATAGTTAGTACAGATCACCTTTTGGATTGAACTCGTTAGGTCACTTGTCTGGGTAGAGTGAAACAGAATGCCTGGAGTTGAAGTGTCACAGGGAGTCTAAAACAGAGGTCCTAATGAGGCTCTCTGGCCAGCCTATTCAAGTTAAGGAGGAGGAGTTAGGCTTCTCAGTCTAGATAGCAAAGGAGGACATGGACTGTGCTTTTTATGGACCTAGTTTTGCTAGGCCTAAAAAGGAGCCATGCAAGAGAAAGTATAAAGGTACAGGACTTTTTGTGTTGTTATTTCACGTTCTATTTGAAGAGTCTCTGATTTAAAAATTTTTTTTTTCTTTTTAAATATCCTTTATTTTTAGAGCAGTTTTATGTTCACAGCAAAACTGAGCTAAAAGTACTGAGAGTTCCTGTGTACCTCCTGACCCCATGCATGCACAGCCTCCCCCACAATCAACATTCTGCACCAGAGTGGTGCATCTCTTATAATCAATGAACCTGCAATGACACATTATTATCACCCAAAGTCCATAGTTTATATTAGGGTTCATTCCTGGTATTGTACATTCAGTGGGTTTTGACAAATGTGTATGATGACATATAGCCACCATTATAGTATCATACAGAATAGTTCCACCACCCTAAAAATCTTCTGTGTTCTTCCTATTTATCCCTCTCTCCTAACCCCTGGCAACCACTGGTCTTTTTACTGTTTCTATAGTTTTGATCTGATTTTTAAAAATAGCTTTATTGAGGTATAATTCACACACCACAGAAGTCACCCATTTAAAGTGTACAATCCAATGTATAATTTAGTATATTGATCTTTTCAAAGAACCAGCTTTTAGTTTCATTGATTTTTCTCTACTGATTTCTATTTTCAGTTTCATTGATTTCTGCTCTAATTCTTATTATTTCTTTTCTTCTGCTTACTTAGAATTTAATTTGCTCTTTTTCTAGTTTCCTAAGGTGGAAACTTAGATTACTGATTTTAGATTGTTCTTCTTTCATGCATTTGATGCTATGACTTTCTCTCTAAGCACTGCTTTTGTGGTATCCCACACATTTTGATAAGATATGTTTTCTTTTTTTTTTTAAGATTTATTTATTATTTATTTATTTAATTAATTTATTTTTGGCTGTGTTAGGTCTTAGTCACGGCACACAGGATCTTCATTGAGGCACGCAGGATCTTTCGTTGTGGCACGTGGGCTTCTCTCTAGTTGTGGCGTGCAGGTTTTCTCTTCTCTAGTCGTGGCATGCAGGCTCCAGGGCACATAGTCTCTGTAGTTGTGGCGTGCAGGTTCCAGAGTCTGTGGGCTCTGTAGTTTGCAGCACGTGGCCTCTCTAGTTGAGGCGCACGAGCTCAGTAGTTGTGGCACGTGGGCTTAGTTGCCCCACAGCATGTGGGACCTTAGTTCCCTGACCAGGGATCGAACCTGCGTCCCCTGCATTGTAAGGTGGATTCTTTACCTCTGGACCACCAGGGAAATCCCCAAGTTATGTTTTCATTTTCATCTAGTCAAAATATTTTTAAATTTCTCTTGAGATTTCTCCTTTGACCCATGTGTTATTTAGAAGTGTGTTGTTTAATCTCCATATATTTTGGGATTTTTTCAGTCATCTTTCTGTTATGATTTCTGGTTTCATTCTACTGTGGCCTGACAGCAGAAATTGTATGATTTCTATTCTTTTAAATTCTGTTCTTTAAATTGTTAAGGTGTGTTTTATCCTGGTGCATGGTCCATGTGAGCTTGAGAAGAATGTGTATTCTGCTGTTGTTTTATGAAGTAGTCTATAGATGTCAGTTATATCCAGTTGATTGATGGTATTGTTGAGTTCAACTAGATCCTCACTGATTTTGTGTCTGCTGGATCTGTCCATTCCTGACAGAGGGATGTTGAAGTCTCCAACCAAGATATTGGATTTATCTATTTCTCTTTACAATGCTATTAGTTTTTGCCTCACATAATTTGATGCTCTGTTGTTAGGTTGTCTATACATTAAGGATTGTTAAGTCTTCCTGGAGAAGTGACCCTTTTATCATTATGTAATGCTCTTCTTTATCCCAGATAACTTTTCTTGCTTCAGAGTACACTCTGTATGAAATTAGTATAGCTACTACTTCTTTTTTTTTTTTTTTGGTTAGTGTTAGCATAGTGTATTTTATTCCATCCATTTACTTTTAATCTATGTGTGTCTATATTTAAAATGGGCTTCTCGTAGACAGCATATAGCTGGGTCTTGTTTTTTTATTCACTCTGACAACCTCTGTCTTTTAATTGGTACATTTAGACCATTAACATTCAAAGTGATAATATTTATCATACTCATTAGTGTTTTCTGCTTGCTGCCCTTGTTCTTTGTTCCCATTTTCATCTTCCATTCTTTTTCTGTCTTCTGTGGTTTTAACTGAACATTTTTTATGGTTCCTTTTTGTCTCCTTTCTTAGTATGTCAATTATACTTTGTTTTCCCTTTTTAGTAGTTGCCCTAGAGTTTTCCATATACATTTATAGCTAGTCCAAGTCTACTTTTCACATAACACTACAGTAGACCTTTGAACAACATGCACACGCCCACTTATATGCAGATTTTTTTCCAATAAATATACAGTTAGCCCTCTGTATTCACGGGTTTTGCATCTGTGGATTCAACTAACTGCATATTGAAATTTCCATCTGCGGTTGGTTGAATCTACAGATGTGAAACCCGCAGATATGGAGGGGCAACTGTACTATGCCATTTTATATAAGGGACTTGAGCATCCATGGATTGGGGGCTCCTGGAAACAATCCCCTGTGGATACCTAGGGATGACTGTATACTGCTTCACAGGTAGCATGAGTGCCTTATAATAACAAAATAATCCTAATTCCTCCCTCCCATTCTTTGTATCATTGCTGTCACTCATTTTGCT